>NC_092165.1:4770376-5142876 GCF_045791955.1 Oncorhynchus clarkii lewisi | reverse complement strand
GTGTGTATTGTATACAGCTATTTCATAGGCCTAATTGAGTCCCGTTACATTTTTACAGTTGCCGTGTCCAAATACTTGTGTTCTAAATAGTGTGCATTTTAGGTATGCTAAAATATAACGTTTTATATGTGAAATTTGGAAACTCAAGTATTCTTTAAATGCCAGGATGTTATACTCATTTCGGCTATAATTCCCTGCACACCTTTGAGGTAGGACGCATTGTACCCAAATGAACGATGAGACAAGTATGTTGATATTTGTTGCTTACTGCATACATTTTTTTTAAACAGCACGTCTCTAAATCGTATATAGCACGATTAGTAGTACACATTATGTAGGTAGTAGGCAATACAGATTTCAGAACAGGCCTGTGACTTCCTGTCAGAGTCGCTTCTCGTCAAACTTGACAAAATGGATGCGTAAAAAGCGTTGGGGACATAGAGATAGATAGAGGACTCATTTTTGTATCTATGCCATTCATTATAGCGTCTGTTCCAGCATGGGCAAGGACTTGGCTAGAGGGTATACCGCTTTTGGAGTGGTGGAAAAATTACCCAATCGTCATACTTGAGTAAATAACTTAGTAGAAAGTTACTGAAGTAAAAGTGAAAGTTACCCAGTAAAGAACTACTTGAGTAAAAGTCTAAAAGTATTTGGTTCTAAATATACTTAAGTATAAAAAGTAAATGTAATTGATCAAATATACTTAAATATCAAAAGTAAAAGTATATATCATTTCAAATTCCTTTTAATAAGCAAAGCAGACAGCACAACTTTCTTGTTTTGAAAATGAATAATAATTTTAAAACAATGCATTTGTGTTTGTGAGTCCGCCAGATCAGAAGCAGTAGGGATGATGTACAGTTGAAGTCAGAAGTTTACACACACCTTTGCCAAATAAATTTAAACTCAGTATTTCACAATTCCTGACATTTAATAATTGTAAAAATTCCCTGTCTTAGGTCAGTTAGAATCACCACTTTATTTTAAGAATGTGAAATGTCAGAATAATAGTAGAGAGAAATATTTATTTCAGCTTTTATTTCTTTCATCACATTCCCAGTGGGTCAGAAGTTTACATACACTCAATTAGTATTTGGTAGCATTTCCAAATTAGTATTTGGTAGCATTTCCTTTAAATTGTTTATCTTGGGTCAAAGTTTCAGGTAGCCTTCCACACGCTTCCCACAATAAGTTGGTTGAATTTTGGCCCATTCCTCCTGACAGAGCTGGTGTAACTGAGTCAGGTTTGTAGGCCTCCTTGCTTGCACCAGCTTTATCAGTTCTGCCCACACATTTTCTATAGGATTGAGGTCAGGGCTTTGTGATGGCCACTCAAATACTTTGACTTTGTTGTCCTTAAGCCGTTTTGCCATAACTTTGGAAGTATGCTTGGGGTCATTGTCCATTTGGAAGACCCATTTGCGACCAAGCTTTAACTTCCTGACTGATGTCTTGAGATGTTGCTTCAATATATCCACATAATTTTCCTCCCTCATGATGCCATCTATTCTGTGAAGTGCACCAGTCCCTCCTGCAGCAAAGCACCGCCACAACATGATGCTGCCAACTCCGTGGTTCACGTTTGGAATGGTGTTCTTCGGCTTGCAAGCCTCCCCTTTATTCCTCCAAACATAATGATGGACATTATGGCAAAACAGTAATATTTTTGTTAATCAGAAAAGTTCACCAAAAAGTACAATCTTTGTCCCCATGTGCAGTTGCAAACCGTAGCCTGAATTTTTTAAGGACATTTTTGGAGCAGTTGCTTCTTCCTTGCTGAGCGGCCTTTCAGGTTATGTCGATATAGGACTCGTTTTACTGTGGATAAAGATACTTTTGTACCTGTTTCCTCCAGCATCTTCACAAGGTCCTTTGCTGTTGTTCTGGGATTGATTTGCACTTTTCGCACCAAAGTTCGTTCATTTCTAGGAGACAGAACGCGTCTCCCTCCTGAGCGGTATGACGGTTGCTTGGTCCCATGGTGTTTATACTTGAGTACTATTGTTTGTACAGATGAACGTGGTACCTTCAGGCGTTTGGAAATTCAAATGATGTCAATTAGCCTATCAGAAGCTTCTAAATCCATTACATCATTTTCTGGATTTTTCCAAGCTGTTTAAATGGCCCCACAAACCGCGGACTCAGCTTCTGGCAGGGCAGGCGAAGGGGAAGGTTTCGGGTCGAGAGCCAGACCCAGTCCCCCGGTGCGAACACCGGGGCCTCACTACGGTGACAGTCTGCGCCAACTGTCTGGCGCAGCACGGCGCGCTGAAGGTGGACATGGGCGGCATCGTCCACCACAGGAGCCTCGGTCTGACTCTGATGCCAAGAAGCCAGAACCGGCTGATACCCCAATACACACTGGAAGGGGGAAAGGTTAGTGGAGGAGTGGCGGAGTGAGTTCTGGGCCATCTCTGCCTAGGGCATGAACGCTGCCCACTCCCCTGGCCGGTCCTGGTAATAGGACCTCAGAAACCTACCCACATCCTGGTTTACTCTCTCCACCTGCCCGTTACTCTCGAGATGAAACCCTGAGGTAAGGCTGATCGAGACCCCCAGACCTCGATCAGACACTATATCCTCAGGTACCCCGTAGTGCCGGAAGACGTGCGTAAACAAGGCCTCCACAGTCTGTAGGGCCGTAGGGAGACCGGGCAGAGGGAGGAGACGGCAGGACTCAGAGAAACAATCCACAACGACCAGGATCAAGGTGTTTCCCTGTGATGGGGGTAGATCGGTCAAGAAATCGCACGCGATGCTCGCTCAATGTCCGCGTCCAGCTCCCACACTACCGGCTCCACCAGGCAGGAGGCCGGGAGTATGGGAGTGGGATCCATGGGCCGCTCCTCTGTGTCATACAGCCGGGACAGTGCGTCTGCCTTCACATTCTGGGAACCTGGTCTGTAAGAAAGGGTGAAAACAAAATGGGTGAAAAACATAGCCAACCTTTCCTGGCGAGAGTTCAGTCACCTCGACGCCCGGATGTACTCCAGATTGCGGTGGTCAGTCCAGATGAGGAAAGGGTGTTTAGCCCCCTCAAGCCAATGTTGCCATGCCTTCAGAGTCTTGACGACAGCCAACAACTCCCGGTCCCCCACGTCTAGTTTCGTTCGGTGGCATACCCAAGCGCTGAGAGAGCACAGCTCCTATCCCAGCCTCGGACGCGTCCACCTCCACTATGAACGCCAAAGAGGGATCCGGATGAGCCAGCACGGGAGCCGAGGTTAACAGAGCCCTCAGGTGACTAAAAGCCCTGTCCGCCTCAGCTGTCCACTGGAAGTGCACCGGGCCCCCCTTCAGCAGTGAGGTATGGGAGCCGCTACCTGGCCAAAACCTCAGATTAACCTCCGGTAGTAGTTGGCAAACCCGAATAACTGCTGCACCTCCTTTACCATGGTGGGAGTCGGCCAATTACGCATGGCTGCAATGCGGTCACTCTCCATCTCTACCCCTGAGGTGGAAATGCGATACCCTAGGAAGGAGACGGACTGTTGAAAGAACAGGCATTTCTCAGCCCTGGCGTACAGGTCATGCTCCAACAGGCGACCAAGCACCTTGCGCACCAGGGACACATGCTCGGCGCGTGTAGCGGAGTTTATCAGAATGTCATCAATATACACCCTGCCCGTGCAGGTCCCTGAAAATCTTGTATACAAAGGCTTGGAAGACTGATGGATCATTCATCAACCCGAATGAAATTACATGGTACTTATAGTTCCCAGAGGTGGTTCTGAAAGCCGTCTTCCACTCATCTCCCTCCCGGATACGCACCAGGTTATAAGCACTCCTGAGATCTAGTTTGGTGAAGAAGCGCGCCCCGTGCATTGACTCTATCGCTGTGGCTATGAGCGGTAGTGGTTAACTATACCTCACAGTGATCTGATTCAGACCCCGATAGTCAATACACGGGCGCAGACCTCCCTCCTTCTTCTTCACAAAAAAAACTTGAGGAGGCAGATGAAGTGGCGGACCGAATATATCCCTTGGCGCAGGGATTCAGAGACATATGTTTCCATTGCCTCCGTCTCCGCCTGTGAGAAGGGATACACGTGACTTCTGGGAAGTGCAGCATCTACCAGGAGATCTATCGCACAATCGCCCCGTCGATGAGGTGGTAATTGAGTCGCCTTCTTTTTGGAGAAGGCGAGAGCCAAATCGGCATATTCTGGGGGAATGCGCACGGTGGAGACCTGGTCTGGACTCTCCACCGTAGTAGCACCAATGGAAACCCCTAAACACTTACCTGAGCACTCTCGCGACCACCCAGTGAGAGCCCTCTGTGGCCCAGAAACAGTGGGGTTATGACACGCTAACCAGGGTAGGCCCAGCACCACGGGAAACGCAGGAGAGTCAATAAGGAAGAGTCTAATTCTCTCCGTATGACCCCCCTGCGTCACCATGCCCAAAGGAGCGGTGACCTACCTAATCAACCCTGACCCTAATGGTCAACTATCTAAGGCGTGAACGGGGAAGGGCACATCCATGGCAACGATGGGGATCCCTAAACTATGGGCAAATGATCTGTCAATAAAATTCCCAGCCGCGCCTGAATCGACGAGCGCCTTATGCTGGGAATGCGGGGAAAACTCAGAAAAAGTAACAAACAAAAACATGTGTGCAACAGAGGGCTCTGGATGAATGGTGCCTTCTCACCTGGGATGATGCCGGAGAGCCCTGCCTGCTGCCTCGAACCCTAGAGGAACCAACACGGCACCGACCAGCAGTGTGACCTCTGCGGCCACAGATGGTACATGTTAAAGCCCCTCCTCCAGTCTCCCTGTGCGCAGCTCCTCCCAGCTCCATAGGCCCCGGAGTGTTGAGGTTGGGAAAGGGAATCGACAGAGCCCTCTCTTAACGTCCGCGGGGGACCAGTAGGTTATCCAACCGAGAGGAGGAGAATTCTCTTGGGAGATAATACGGTCGCTATTTGAAATTGAAGAATTCTAGGTCAGGTGAACAAAAGGACTTGAGTTCCTGTATGTTTTTACAATTACACCATGAGTCGTTAATCATGTAACATACTGTTACGGCTCTCGTTGGTAGAAGGAGACCAAGGCGCAGCGTGGTAGGTGTACTTCATATCTTTATTGATGACACCAAACAAAATAACAAAGTCAAAAAACGAAAGCGCACATTTCTGTCAGGCTACAGAAAACAAGATCCCACAACCTAATGGTGGGAAAAGGGCTGCTTAAGTATGATCCCCAATCAGAGACAACGATAGATAGCTGCCTCTGATTGGGAACCACACGCGGCCAAAAACAAAGAAACTGAAGACATAGAAT
Organism: Oncorhynchus clarkii lewisi; assembly: GCF_045791955.1. Classification (NCBI taxonomy): domain Eukaryota; kingdom Metazoa; phylum Chordata; class Actinopteri; order Salmoniformes; family Salmonidae; genus Oncorhynchus; species Oncorhynchus clarkii. Next base: position 5,137,588 of record NC_092165.1, on the reverse strand, counting down.
TTCCCACCTGTGTCACACCCTGACCTAACCAAACATAGAGAATAATAAGGATCTCTAAGGTCAGGGCGTGACACCGCCCTTCTTCTTCCCAGAGAGATGTGTATTCCTTTCGGCGCGACAAAGAATCCAGGTGGCTATATCAACTCCGACAGCATATCGCGAGAGAGCCATGTTTCCGTGAAACGGAGTATGTTACAATCCCTGATGTCTCTGGAAAGCAACCATTGCCCTAATTTCATCTACCTTGACATTAGCGAGTAATATACTCGAAAGCGGTAGTTTCGTTGTGGTGGTTTCTTTGCAGCAATTCGACCATGAAGGCCTAATTCACACATTCTCGTCTGAACAGTTGATGTTGAGATGTGTCTGTTACTTGAACTCTGTGAAGCATTTATTTGGGCTGCAATCTGAGGTGCAGTTAACTCGAATTAACTTATCCTTTGCAGCAGAGGTAACTCTGAGTTTTTCTTTCCTTTGGCGGTATTCATTAGAGCCAGTTTTTTTTATTTATTAGAGACAGTTTTTAGAGCCATGGTTTTTGCGACAGCACTTGAAGAAACTTTAAAAATTCTTGAAATTTTCCGTATTGACTGACCTTCATGTGTTAAAGTTATGATGGACTGTCGTTTCACTTTGCTTATTTGAGCTGTTCTTGACAAAATATGGACTTGGTCTTTTACCAAATTCTGTATACTACCCCTACCTTGTCACAACACAACTGATTGGCTCAAATGCATTAAGAAGGAAAGAAATTCCACATATTAACTTTTAACATGGCACACCTGTTAATGAAAAGCATTCCGGGTTTTTACCTCGTGAACCTGGTTGAGAGAATGCCAAGAGTGTGCAAAGCTGTCATCAAGGCGAAGGATGGCTACTTTAAAACCTCTTTGGGATCGGTGGGATGCTAGCTTCGTCAACATCCGGTAAAATTGCAGAGCGCGAAATTCAAAATACAAAATCGTGATATTAAACATTCATGAAAATACAAGTGTCTTGCATGGTTCAAAAGCTTAGAATCTCAGATTTCAAAAAGGCTTTACGGCGAAAGCGTAATGACATCTGAGGACATCGCCCCACACCAAAATTATCTTTCAACCAGGACAGTGGTCACAAAATCACAAATTGCGATAAAATAAATCACTTACCTTTTGATGATCTTCATCTGTTTGCAATCCCAAGGGTCCCAGCTACACAATGATTGGTCGTTTTGTTCGATAAAGTCCTTCTTTATATCCCAAAAATGTCCATTTAGTTGGAGTGCTTGACTCAGTAATCCACTCCTTCAACATGAATACAAACGAATCCAAAAAGTTACAGGTAAAGTTTGTCCTAACAAGTCAAACGATGTTTCTAATTAATCCTCAGGTTGTCTAATATCTAAATAAACGATAATATTTCAACCAGAGAATAATGCGTTCAATAGAAAAGGAAAAGAACGAAGAGCGCACGCAAAAACACTAACATGGTACCATCATGTGCAAATAAATTCATAAAAAATCCTACAATGTGATTTTCTGGATTTTTTTTCTCTCATTTTGTCTGTCATAGTTGAAGTGTACCTATGATGAAAATTATAGGCCTCTCTCATCTTTTTTAAGTGGGAGAACTTGCACAATTGGTGGCTGACTAAATACTTTTTTGCCCCACTGTACATATGAAATGGGTAAAACAGTATGTAAACATTATTAAAGTGTTCCATGTCTATGTACATCGGGCAGCAGCCACTAAGGTGCAGGGATAAGTAAGCAAGGGTAGTAGCCGGCTAGTGATGGCTATTTAACAGTCTGATGGCCTTGAGATAGTAGCTTTTTTCAGTTTCTTGGTCCCAGTTTTGATGCACTGACCTCATGTTCTGGATGATAGCGGGGTGAACAAGCCGTGGCTCAGGTTGCTGAGGTACTTGATTATCTTCTTAGCCTTCATGTGACACCAGGTGCTGTAGCTGTCCTGAAGGCAGGCAGTATGCTCCCGGTAATGCGTTGAGCTGACCGCACCACCCTCTGGAGAGCCCTGCAGTTGCAGACGGTGCAGTTGCCATACTAGGCGGTGATACAGCAGGAAAGGATGCTCTCAATGGTACATCAGTAAAAGTTTGTGAGGGTCTTATGGGCCAAGACAAATTTCTTCAGCCTCCTGAGGTTGAAAAGGCGCTGTTGCGCTGTCTTCACCACACTTTCTTAGTGGGTGGACCATTTCAGATTGTCAGTGATGTGTACGCCGAGGCCCCTTCGATGTGGATGTGGGTGAGCTACCCCTGCTGTCTCCTGAAGTCCACGATCAGCTCCTTCGTTTTGTTGACTCTGCCAGGGCCCTCACCTAGTGGGTTAGGAGAAATTACACAGCAGGTTAGGATAGCGCACATTAGCAACAACGGTCCAGGCATAGGGACACCGATCCCGTAGAGGTTAGGAGAAATTACACAGTAGGTTAGGAGAAATTACACAGCAGGTTAGGCAGGATAATTAACGTAGTAGGTTATGAGAATTAGATTAAGGTTAGGAAAAGGGTTAGGCTTATGGCTCTCGAGTGGCGCAGCGGTCTAAGGCACTGAATATCAGTGCTAGAGGCGTCACTATAGACCCTGGTTCGATTTCGGCCTGTATCACAACCAGCCGTGATCAGGAGTCCCATAGGGCGGCGCACAATTGGCCCAGCGTCATCCAGGGTAGGCCATCATTGAAAAATACGAATTTGTTCTTAACTGACTTGCCTAGTTAAAAAAAAAATTTAAAAAAAAAGTTTGACAAACTATAACCCATCTAGCCATGACCAGGTTGGGGTGACTTGTGTTCAGCCTAGGCCAATAAAATTTCCTAAAAGAGGACCGCCACGAAATAGACTAAATATGACGATAATTCCTATAATTATGCATATCAAGTGGGCTAAACTATTACTAGATAACGTAGTCTATATTGCTGGGTTAAATATTGTATTTATTAAACTTATTTACACAGTGATATTATTCATAAACACCTTTTCTGCCTATAGTGTTTTTCACAATTGCATTCGGTACAAAATACTTTACAGAATATCCTTATAATGTCAATTTAAATCCCCATTACAGCAGGCAGACAGTAGGCCTACTCTGCTTTTGTGCTGAAACGATTTAATATAATGGTATTCACTCTTCTTATTTACAGATTGATATGGGACCAGACCAGTCCTCTTCAGGATTGTGAGGCCTCCTCTCTGAGAGTTATAATGAGTTATCATCAGGGGGCTGAGGGTGGAGCCATCACGAAAGAAAGACATAGAGATGGATCACCAAACAAGGATCTTGATGAGACCGTGAACCCTGATATGAGGTGTGTTTGTGTTCTTGTTGAACACTTTTAGATCCTATGTTATAATTATGTAATAGATTAACATGAGTAGGATTTTGACCGAAAATACAACCCACCTCTCAAATATATACCATATATGTTTGTATGAATTATATGAAGGATGCTGAATTACAGCATAGTAAACAGGACATCTTATTCTAGGCAGAACCTAGTCAGTTGCATAGCTGAATGCATTCAACTGAAATATGTCTTCCACATTTAACCCAACCCCTCTGAATCAGAGCGGTGTGGGGGGCTGCCTTAATCAACATCATGTCATCCGTGCCCAGGGATCAGTTGTTGTTGGGGATTAACTGCCTTGTTCAAGGGCAGAACGGCAGATTTTTCCACCTTCCCGGCTCGGGGATTCAAACCAACACTCTTAACCGCTAGGCTACCTGCCGCCACTACAATGACCCTAAGTATGATGAGATGTTATAATTGCTTTAATTCTAACCAATACATTTGGTAAGTTTAAATGACTGTGAGTACAGATCAAGGGCCAGTGTCACGCCCTGGCCTTAGTATTTTGTGTTTTCTTTATTATTTTGGTCAGGCCAGGGTGTGACATGGGTTTATTTATGTGGTGTGTTTTGTCTTGGGGTTTTAGTAGGTATTGGGATTGTGGCTTAGTGGGGTTCTCTAGCTAAGTCTATGGCTGTCTGAATTGGTTCTTAATCAGAGGCAGGTGATTATCGTTGTCTCTGATTGGGAACCATATTTAGGCAGCCATATTCTTTGAGTGTTTCGTGGGTGATTGTTCATGTCTCTGTGTTTGTTTGCACAAGATAGGCTGTTTCGGTTTTCACTGTATGTTTTTGTATAGTTCATGTTTTTGTCTTCATTAAAACATGTATCAAGAATACCACGCTGCATTTTGGTCCGACTCTCCTTCGACGGAAGAAAACCGTAACAGCCAGTGGTAGTTCAAATGAAATAGAATTGTATTTGTCACATACGCTGAATACAACAGGTGTAGACTTTACCGTGAAATGCTTTTATAAAAAATTATTATCAAAATAAAACATTTAATATAATTAAATAAAATAGTAACACAAGGAATACAATTAAATACACAATAATGGAGCTATATACAGGGAGTACTAGTACCACCAGTAATGGAAACCCATTTCATGAAGAGTTGTTGTGCTGATGTTGCTTCCAAAGGTAGTTTGGAACTCCGTAGTGATGACAGACGATTTTTACTCGCTACACGCTTCAGCACTCGGCGGTCCCATTCTGTGAGCTTTTGTGGCCTACCACTTCACGGCTGAGCCGTTGTTGTTCCCAGACGTCTCCACTTCAGAATAACAGCACTTACAGTTGACCAGGGCAGCTCTAGCAGGGCAGAAATCTGACGTACTGACTTTTTGGAAATGTGGCATCCTATGACAGTGCCACGTTGAAAGAGCAGTCTATTTCCTCTGGTTGTATATCAACGAAGAGTAACCAATCAATGAATATCCCTATTCATTTCAAAGAGGGGACCTAACAGCAAAATGAAGGGTGTGATTTTATGTTCTATGTTCTACCTGGAAAAGTCCATTAGTGCCGATAATGATTATGTTAGTTGGCTAGGAGAAGAGAAGTTAAAATTCACATTGTGGTGATTCAGATAATTATTATTTGGAGAAGAGGGGGAAAAAAGTATTGTTTTATTGTATTTTTTTGTGTTTAGTATTTAGTGTGTTATTCGTTTTTTGTGTGTGTTTTGCGTGACTGTCTTGTACTACTAGGGGCTCTCCAGAGACAGAAGAGTCCATTTCCTCTGGTAATCTATCAATGAAGAGTGGCGAATCCATGGATATTCCTATTAGTTTCAAAGGAGGGGTCTCTCTACGAAACAAAGGGTGAGATTCTGATTTGCACCCAGCTGTAAATAAAACCACACCATATGTCATAATAATGCTGACCTCATGAAATATAAGATCTGTGACTTAATGTAAAACAAAATACACATCATAATAACAGATAGGTAGGTTACCATGTGTTATATTATCATGATAACAGATAGATAGGTTACCATGTGTTATATTATCAGGACATTATGTGTTAAACTGAATGGATCAGGTTATTTTGATCAATATATTTGATAACTGTTATTTCCAATTCCCACCAGGCCAGTAGAGGTACCTTGTGATATCTGCTCTGAGGTCCAAGCTGTGAAGTTCTGTCTGACCTGCAGTGTGTCCTACTGTGAGACCCACATCAGACAGCACTATACAATAGCAGCACTGCAGAGACACACACTGGTGGATGTGACTGGAGACCAGGTGCAGAAACTCTGCCAACATGACTACAGTCCTCTGGAGGTGTTCTGCAGGACATACCAGATGATGATCTGTAGTCAGTGTGCAGAGACAATCCACAAAGGACATGATACCACCATCCATGAGAAAAAGAAAGCTGGAACACAGGTAGCTACTGGTGTCCTCTGTTTTCTTTATTTCAGAATGTGCATTATTTGCTTGATAAAGAAGGGTTAAAGCAGTCTTGCTTTGTTTTCACAGACCAAGAGTTGTGATGGAGACCAAGACCAAACACTTACCTCATATGATGGTAGGTTTATGTTTCACAAGCAGTTCTAAGATCGCATGGCAACCACAGAGACAGGCCAAAGTACAATACAAGGTGTTTTATTATAAATTCAGCTTTTTCAACAATGACAATACCCAGTATCACTGCAGCCTGATTAGAACATTTAAAGGGCCAGGATTTACAGTAGTGCTTCCTGTAAAAGTTGTGTCATACTGCAGCACACCTTGCGAGCTGCCACAGAATTCTATGGCATGTTATTTAATTGTCAGCCATTATTGCCATTAATGCTAGTTAGTGCTAGTTTGACCACCAGCGGAGCATTTGACAGTCTTCAATATTGGCTGTACTAGAGAATTTAAAACCTTTTTTGAAAGAGCATAGGAAAGAGATTGATTTTAAGAAATGTAGCTTAATTAATTTGATTAATATTATGGTGTTTCTTTCCAAGAATAAACTAAAACGAAACCCTCAGGGTTTCCTTTAGGAAAATATGGCGCTATACAACGTGACCGGTCGGGAGTAGGCTACAGTTCTATAAGCAAAATAATCCTAACATTTCCACACCCTAATTGTAGTCTAACCAATACCCAAATGGAGATTCAATGAAAATAAAAGTCTCATTGATGTATGAAGACCAGTCCCCATGCTTGTCTCAAAGCAGCACAAAATGGTGCTGAAATAGTTGACCACGCGGGTAGGCTATTGCTTCAAATTCTATTGCTTCTAACTTCAATATGCTTTAAATGCCACAATGTCACAAATAATTGAACACACGCAATTCTTAAAACGCGAATGCTTTAATATTTAATCATTTATTCCCTCCGAATTCATATTCATTATATAAATCGGCCCATGTGCACCTTGATATTGGGGATGCGCCACGCAGCCGTGCCTAACGGGGAAAGGGGGGAAGGAGCCGGTCCGGCGTAACCCAGGCGACATGGAGATGCAGGGATCCGAGCTTGGGCGAGAGCCGAAGCCACCCTCCCGGTCAAGAACCCTGTGCCGAGGGAAGGGAGAAGCGGAGGGTGTGGGCCCCCTACCCTACCCAGTCCTCAGAGAGTCATAGATACTCCCGCCGTTTATCCGTGCGGGAGTATTTATTTGGTCTGTTTCGCTTTATGGCCCTCTGATCTGCACTTGTTAGATGGCCCTCCGACCTGCAGCCATTTTCTACGGTTATATATGTGTTCCCTTTCTTTTAGTGTATCTTACTGCCTGTTTTACTACCGTCCTGGGCTTATAGATGGAGTCAATCCTTTATCAGATGAACCGCAACATGTCGGCTAAAGAGATTTAATTCATGAATGCAATTAAAAGTTTTACATTTTGTGATAGTGAAGACCAAAATTACAGTTACACTAACTAGGCTAATCACACAATTGTACAAAATGGTAAGGGAACTGGTGAAGAAAGTTACCCCTCTACATACACATTTATTTCACAGTAGTAGATCTAATTACATTTTGAGGATTCTAAATTAATATCTAAGGGGCTTTTACACAATTAAGATGCAGGGTTAATAAAAAAAACTGTTTTGAAATGTTTATGTTTATTAAGTAGTCTTGCTTGTGTCAGAGCAGCGCGAAACAGTGCTGAAATAGTTGACCACACGCAGGTAGGCTATTGCTTGTTGGCGGGGATTTTCACACAGTAGCCGGGCTATTAAACTAATCGTTGGATAACAGATCGGCTCTCGGAACTCATTAACACGCTTTACTGTGTGTGTTTCAATATTTTCTCTCACTCTCTCTCACACACTTGCTGTCTTGACCTCTGAATGCTCGGCTATGAAAAGCCAACTGACATTTACTCCTACTGTCACACCCTGACCGTAGACTGCTTTGTATGTTTCTATTTTTTGTTTGGTCAGGGTGTGATTTGGGTGGGCATTCTATGTTTGTATGTCTAGGTTTTGTATTTCTATGTTTTGGCTGGGTATGGTTCTTAATCAGGGACAGCTGTCTTTTGTTGTCTCTGATTGAGAACCATACTTAGGTAGCCTGTTTTCCCACTGATAGTTGTGGGTGGTTATTTTCTGTTTAGTGTTGGTTGCACCTTGCAGAACTGTTTCGGCTATTCTTTTTGTTATTTTGTATTCAGTGTTCAGTCAGTTAAGCGTATATGAACACGTACCCCACTGCATTTTGGTCTGACGATTCCTCTTCTTCTCCCGATGAATGCCGTGACACCTACACTCTAAAAAGAAAAGGTTCCTGTAGTATGCTTTAGGGGTTCTTCAAATTGAAACTGAGGGGGAACCCCTATAGGTTCTTTGATAGAACCCTTGAAAAAGGTTATTCGGAGCACCCCTTATAATGGTTCCTCAAAGAACCCTTTGGGGTTAATTTTTTTAACTTCCTGTCCACCCTCCCTCCATTATAACAAATATTTTAATAATAATAATAAAAATATTGACAATTTGGATTTAAATAATTAATTGTTTATTTAGTGGCACCACAAATGTGAATTAATATTAACAAAACAATTGACCAAACAAAACACATTACAAATAAAGAAGATTATTTATGTCAGAGTCGTGTGTATAGGTGGCAGGGAAGTCAGGCGCAGGAGAATCAAACGGAGTGTGATGGAATATTTAATAACAAATAAACTAAGTATACTCCAAACACTAATAAAACGATAAACAAAGTGGTTACGAGGACCCGTCGCGCACCAATACAGAACCAACACAACACTGAATAACAAACAATCAGGGGAAACAGAGGGTAAATACACAACAGGTAATGAATGGGATTGAAACCAGGTGTGTAAGAAGACAAGACAAACCAATGGATAATGAAAAATGGATCAATGTTGGCTAGACGTCGACCGCCGAGCACCGCCCGAAAAAGGAGTGACAGTACTCCCCCCCCCCCCCCCCCCCCCCCCCCACGCGCGGCTCAAGCAGTGCGACGACACCGGCGGGCGAGGTACAGGGCGATCCGGATGGAGACGGTGGAATTCTGATAACATGGAAGGATCTAACACGTCCTCCACCGGAACCCAGCATCTCTCCTCCGGCCCGTAACCCTCCCAGTCCACGAGGTACTGAAGGCCCCTCGCCCGACGTCTCAAATCCAATATGGATCGAATAGAGTAAGCCGGGACCCCCTCGATGTCTAGAGGAGGCGGAGGAACATCACGCACTTCAGCCTCCTGGAGCGGACCAGTCTCCACCGGACTGAGTAGAGACGCATGGAATGAGGGGTTAATACGGTAATTAGTGGACAGTTGTAACCTATAACATACCTCGTTCACTCTCCTCGGGACTTTAAACGGCCCCACAAACCGCAGACCCAGCTTCCGGCAGGGCAGGCGAAGGGGCAGGTTTCGGGTCGAGAGCCAGACCCTGTCCCCTGGTGCGAACACCGGTGCCTCACTGCGGTGACGGCCTGCGTCAACTTTCTGGTGCATTATGGTGCGCTGAAGGTGGACGTGGGCTGCCTCCCAGGTTTCCTCAGCACGCCGAAACCAACTGTCTACCGCAGGAGCCTCGGTCTGACTCTGATGCCAAGGAGCCAGAACCGGCTGATACCCTCAAACACGTTGAAAGGGAGTAAGGTTAGTAGAGGAGTGACGTAGCGAGTTCTGGGCCATCTCTGCCCAGGGCACGAACTTCGCCCACTCCTCAGGCCGGTCCTGATAATAAGACCGCAGAAACCTACCCACATCCCACCAACTGCCCATTACTCTCGGGGTGAAAACCTAAGGTAAGACTAATCGAGACCCCCAGACGTTCTATGAACGCCTTCCAGACCCTTGATGTGAATTGGGGACACCGATCAGACACTATATCCTCAGGCACCCCATAGTGCCGGAAAACGTGTGGAAACAGGGCCTCCGCAGTTTGTAAGGCCGTAGGGAGACCGGGCAAAGAGAGGAGACGACAGGACTTCGAAAACCGATCCACAACGACCAGGATCGTGGTGACACCCTGAAGGTGGAAGATCAGTTAAAAAAATCCACCGACAGGTGCGACCACAGCCGTTGTAGAACGGGTAAAGGATGTAGCTTACGTCTGGGCAGGTGTCTAGGAGCCTTGCACTGGGCGCACACCGAGCAGGAGGAAACATAAATCCTCACGTCCTTAGCTAAAGTGGGCCACCAGTACCTCCCATCAAGACAGCGCATCATCCGACCTATCCCAGGATGACCAGAGGAGGGTGACGTGTGTGCCCAATAGATCAATCGGTCGTGGACAGCAGACGGAACGTACAGACGACCAGCTGGACACTCAGGGGGAGAGGGCTCTGCACTTGACGCCCGCTCAATGTCCGCGTCCAGCTCCCACACTACTGGCGCCACCAAACACGAATCTGGGAGTATGGCAGTGGGATCCATGGACCGCTCCTCTGTGTCATACAGCCGGGACAATGCGGCTGCCTTAACGTTCTGGGAGCCTGGTCTGTAAGAAAGAGTAAACACAAAATGAGTGAAAAACAGGGCCCACCTTGCCTGGCGAGGATTCAGTCTCTTCGCTTCCCGGATGTACTCCAGATTGCGATGGTCAGTCCAGATGAGAAAAGGGTGTTTAGCCCCCCGAGCCAATGCCTTCATGCCTTCAAGGTTTTTATGACAGCTAGCCGCTCCCGGTCCCCCACATCATAGTTTCACTCCGCCGGGCTGAGCTTCTTCGAAAAGAAAGCACAGGGGCGGAGCTTCAGTGGCACACCCGAACGCTGAGAGAGCACTGCTCCTATCCCAGCTTCAGATGCGTCCACCTCCACTATGAATGGCAAAGAGGGATCCGGATGCACCAACACAGGCACCGAGGTAAACAGAGTCTTCAGGTGCCTAAAAGCCCTGTTCGCCTCAGCAGACCACTGCAAGAGCACTGGGCCCCCCTTTAGCAGTGACGTAATGGTTGCAGCTACCTGACCAAAACCCCGGATAAACCTCCAGTAGTAATTGGCAAATCCTAAAAAGCGCTGCCTCCTTTACCGTGGTTGGAGTTGGCCAATTACGCACGGCTGCAATGCGGTCGCTCTCCATCGCCACTCCTGATGTGGAAATCCTATGCCCTAGGAAAGAGATGGATTGTTGGAAGAACAAGCATTTCTCAGCCTTGACATATAGATCATGCTCCAACAGGCGACCAAGCATCTTGCGCACCAGGGACACATGCTTAGCGCGTGTATCTGAGTATATCAGGATATCATCGATATACACCACTACACCCTGCCCATGCAGGTCTCTGAAGATCTCATCTACAAATGATTGGAAGACTGATGGAGCATTCATCAACCCATATGGCATGACAAGGTACTCATAATGACCTGAGGTGGTGCTAAATGCCGTCTTCCACTCATCACACTTCCGAATACGCACCAGATTGTACGCACTCCTGAGATCCAATTTTGTGAAGAAGCGTGCCCCGTGCATTGACTCAATAACTGTAGTTATAAGAGGTAGCGGGTAACTATATTTCACCGTGATTTTATTGAGACCTCGGTAATCAATGCACGGGCGTAAACTGCCATCCTTCTTCTTCACAAAAAATAAACTTGAGGAGACGGGTGAAATGGAGGGCTGAATGTACCCCTGGCGCAGGGATTCAGAGACATACCGTCTCCGCTTGCGACAGGGGATAAACGTGGGATATACAGCATCTACCAGGAGATCCATCGCACAATCCCCCCGTCGATGGGGTGGTAATTGAGTCGCCTTCTTTTTACAGAAAGCGAGAGCCATATCGGCATATTCTGGGGGAATGCGCACGGTGGAGACCTGGTCTGGACTTTCCACCGTAGTAGCACCAACGGAAACCTCTAAACACCTACCTGAGCACTCTCGCGACCACCCCGTGAGAGCCCTCTGTGGCCAAGAAACAGTGGGGTTATGACAAGCTAACCAGGGTAGGCCTAGCACCACAGAATACGCAGGAGAATCAATAAGGAAAAGACTCATCTTCTCCTTGTGACCCTCCTGCGTTATCATACACAAAGGTGCGGTTACCTCCCTGATAAACCCTGACCCTAATGGTTGACTAAGGCATGAGCAGGGAAAGGCATATCCACAGAAACAATAGGGATCCCTAAGATATGAGCTAAACTTTTATTAATGAAATTCCCAGCTGCGCCTGAATCTACTAGAGCCTTATACTGGGAATGCAGGGAAAAATCCAGAAAAGTGACAGAGACAAACATTAGTGCAACAGAGGGCTCGGGATGAGAATGGTGCTTACTCACCTGGGGTGATGCCAGAGTGCCCTGCCTGCCTTCTCTATTCCCAGAGGAACCAACCCGGCACCGACCAGCAGTGTGCCCTCTGCAACCATAGATGGTGCTCGAGCGGGAACCCCCTCCGTTCTCCCTGTGCACCGTCCCTCCTAATTCCATAGGTTCGGGAGAGAGGGTGCGAGAGGATGGAACAACCAGACTCCGATCTAGACGTCCACGAGTAGCCAGCATGTTGTCCAGCCTGATGGACATGTCCACCAGCTGGTCGAAGGTGAGGGTGGTGTCTCTACAGGCCAGCTCCCGACGGACGTCCTCGCGTAGACTACAACGGTAATGGTCGATCAGGGCCCTGTCACTCCATCCAGCGCCGGCAGCCAGGGCCCTAAACTCCAGAGCAAACTCCTGTGCACTCCTCGTCCCCTAACTCAGATGATAGAGGAGCTCACCCGCCGATCTGCCTTCAGGTGGGTGGTAGAATACTGTCCTGAAATGGCAGGTGCACTCCTCAAAATGGTCCAACGCTGCATCTTCCTCTCTACACACCGCGCTGGCCCATTCCAGGGCTTTCCCGGTGAGGCAAGAGACGAGGGCGTAACTCTTCTCACGGTCAGATGGAACTGGGAAGACCGTGGCCAGATACAAGCTTAGTTTGAGGAGAAAACCCTGGCAGCCGGCAGTATCTCCGTCGTACCCCTTAGGCACGGATAAATGGATCCTGCTGGGTTCAGGCGGGAAAAGGGTGCTCAGGGGAGACCCCGGTTGTGCTGGTGGAGGTGCTGGAAAAACTCCCTGTCTCTCCCAGCGGTCCATGTTCTGGACAACGCAATCCATGGCGGCACTCAGATTGTCAATCATCTCCGTGTGTTCCATGCCGCGCTCCTCCACCTCCATGGCCGGGGTATCTTCTCCTGCTGACTTCATTATTTGGTCAGATTCTGTCAGAGTCGTGTGTATAGGTGGCAGGGAAGTCAGGCGCAGGAGAATCAAACACTAATAAAACGATAAACAAAGTGGGTATGAGGACCTGTCGCGCACCAATACTGAATAACAAACAGGGGAAACAGAGGGTAAATACACAACAGGTAATGAATGGGATTGAAACCAGGTGTGTAAGAAGACAAGACAAAACCAATGATGGCTAGAAGACCGGTGACGTCGACCGCCGAGCACCGCCAGAACAAGGAGAGGCAACGACTTTGGTAGAAGTCGTGACAATTTAACTAGGCAAGTCAGTTAAGAACAAATTCTTATTTACAATGTCAGCCTAGGAACAGTGGCAAAACCCAGATGATGCTGGGCCAATTGTGCGCCGCCCTATGGGACTCCCAATCACGGCCGGATGTGACTCCGCCTGGATTCGATCCAGGGACTGTAGTGATGCCTCTTGCACTGAGATACAGTGCCTTAGACTGCTGCGCCACTCGGGAACCATATATATTTTATTTATACATACGGGTGGTGCCATCCATGTATATATATTTTTTTTTTTTTTTCACAACATTAACCATGTGTGTTCTCTTGTTTTGTACTGTTCTGTAGTTTTGATCCAATGATTCATCTGACAAACTAAGAAATTTGCATCCTGCAGGCCCAGGCAGGATCAAAACTGGCGAGAGTATTTGTATCATCATTTTATTAACAAATGCATGAAGATGTTGATAAAGAGGCCACATTTGCCTCGGGATCCATCCCAGTTGGTATTCTGTAGAACCATGCGTTTTTTCAGTGCGGCCCGTTGTCCAGCCCTTTGTCTACTGATCTCCACCAATGGTCGTCGGCATGGTTGTATGATCTGCAAAAGCACATTCACATTCACAATTATCGATTTTATTACACAGTATGCCTACATATTGATAGGCTATATACAGTTGAAGTCGGAAGTTTACATACACTTAGGTTGGAGTCATTAAAACGTGTTTTTCAACCACTCCACAAATTTCTTGCTAACAAACTATAGTTTTGGCAAGTCGGTTAGGACATCTACTTTGTGCATGACACAAGTCATTTTTCCAACAATTGTTTACAGACAGATTATTTCACTTATAATTCACTATATCACAATTCCAGTGGGTCAGAGGTTTACATACACTAAGTTGACTGTCCCTTTAAAAAAAATTCAGAAAATGATGTCATGGCTTTTGATAGGCTAATTGACATAATTTGAGACAATTGGAGGTGTACCTGTGGATGTATTTCAAGGCCTACCTTCCATCTCAGTGCCTCTTTGCTTGATATCATGGGGGAATCAAAAGAAATCAGCCAAGACCTCAGAAACAAATTGTAGACCTCCACAAGTCTGGTTTATCCTTGGGAGCAATTTCCAAACGCCATGGGACCACGCAGCCGTCATACCGCTCAGGAAGGAGACGCATTCTGTCTCCTAGAGATGAACGTACTTTAGTGCGAAAAGTGCAAATCAATCCCAGAACAACAGCGAAGGACCTTGTGAAGAGGCTAGAGGAAACAGGTACAAAAGTGTCTATATCCACAGTAAAACGAGTCCTATATCGACATAACCTGAAAGGCCGCTCAGCAAGGAAGAAGCCACTGCTCCCAAACCGCCATAAAAAAGCCAGACTACGGTTTGCAACTGCACATGGGGACAAAGATGGTACTTTTTGGAGAAATGTCCTCTGGTCTGATGAAACAAAAATAGAACTGTTTGGCCATAATGACCATCGTTATGTTTGGAGAAAAAAGGGGGAGGCTTCCAAGCCGAAGAACACCATCCCAACCGTGAAGCACGGGGGTGGCAGCATCATGTTGTGGGGGGTGCTTTGCTGCAGGAGGGACTGGTGCAATTCACAAAATAGATGGCATCACGAGGCACGAAAATTATGTGGATATATTGAAGCAACATCTCAAGACATCAGTCAGGAAGTTAAAGCTTGGTCGCAAATTGGTCTTCCAAATGGACAATGACCCCAAGCATACTTACAGCATACAAACCTGACTCAGTTACACCAGCTCTGTCAGGAGGAATGGGCCAAAATTCACCCAACTTATTGTGGGAAGCTTGTGGAAGGCTACCCAAAACGTTTGACCAAGTTAAACAATTTAAAGGCAATGCTACCAAATACTAATTGAATGTATGTAAACTTCTGACCCACTGGGAATGTGATGAAATAAATAAAAGCTGAATAAATCATTCTCTCTGCTATTATTCTGACATTTCACATTCTTAAAATAAAGTGGTGATGCTAACTGACCTAAGACAGGGCATTTTTTCCAGGATTAAATGTCAGGAATTGTGAAAACTTAGTTGAAATGTATTTGGTTAAGGTGTATGTAAACTTCCGACTTCAACTGTACATATGTTTTTTAAGAAAATGCACTGAAACCAAAATACCTTTTTAGTTTTGGTGATCCTCTCAGCTCCGGCTCATTTTCAAGTCCTCTAGTGGTTACAGTCCTAAACCTGGAACGTGTAGCACCAAAAAATAAAATCAATAAAAGACCTACAACACCTATGTTAGGCCTACAGTATATCTAAAATAGATTTTTCATCTCTACATATAGGTCTCCTGATTTAAACCTGATCGAACTTGAAAACATTTATCCGTAACGATACAATAATAATCGCTTTGTTTCTTTTTTATTTTGGAGATGATTTTGTTCGTTTCAAATAACGATTGTAATCTGAAAGGGAAAAAGGCCATTCCTGAACATGGGTTGAGACATTCTTACTAATTTGTAAATAAAGCCAGTTTGTTATTAAGAATGATGTATTTCTGTTTTTAGAGGGAGAGAACAAAAGCCTATTTTTTGGTAAAGTGTAATTCCCCCATTGTATTTACCCAAGTTGTCTCTTAACTCCAGGATCACCGACAGTTTTTCTTGTTGTTGCCTGATGCAGGACTCTAGTACCAGAAAAGAGAGACTCAGACTGAAAACGCCTCTATTAATTGCCACAGTTTAGCCTACTGATAGATCAGCGTTCTAACTCCCCCTTGTGATCGTGTGGTGCAATGACAGAATGACACCATCTACCACGAACGGTCGCAGCATAAGCTCGTAGCTTTTAATTGAGGAACCACTGTAGGGCTATAGATTAACTATGAGCACCGGGGCAAACTAACACAGCAGTTGATTCGTTTGGCTCTTCCTCCCGAGCAGAGTTGGTGTTTCCTCTCACAGCTGTGTGGTAGTGTTGGTGTTGCCTCTCACATCTGTGTGGTAGTGTTGGGGGTTGTCTCTCACAGCTGGTAGTGTTGGTGTTGCCTTTCACAGCTGTGTGGTGGTGTTGGGGTAGCCTCTCACAGCTATGTGGGAGTGTTGGTGTAGCCTCTCAGCTGTGTGGGAGTGTTGGTGCAGCCTCTCACAGCTGTGTGGTAGTGTTGGCTGTTGCCTCTCGCAGCTGCGCTGGGCGTGTCACCCGCTTCTAGTCACTGGGGACACGAAACATACAATTAGAGCATGTACTGGTCAACAATTGGAGTAATACTCACACACCAGAAATAAGCACTTTCCTTTAGTAATTCAATAGAGAAAGTTTAACTCTTGGCAGCCTGGCTCAGTTTTCAGTGGCTGCTTGCTAGGCTGTCTCGATCTTACTCAAGCAAGAAGATTTAAATAAGAGGATACTTTTTTGTCTGTATAATTTACCCCTTAAATGCTAGTATGATAAGTATGCTTTGTTCATTTTGGTATGTAAAGTGTTTTTTCTTTTATTATTTCTTCACCAGTGCCGCAACCTCCTGGTGAGATCCAGTTCTCGTCACTGACGTCAGACTCTGTGTCTCTGAACTGGGGTTCTCCTGAGGGTCTGACCGGACCACAGAAGTTCAGAGTAACCTGGGAACGTGAAGGAGAAAAGCGCAAACTAAGAGTGAAAGATCTGCATAAAGTTGAAATAAGTGGACTTAAACCTGGTGAAAAGTACAAGTTCAACGTTTCCACAGAAGGAGAAGATGGAAAACAAAGCAGATGTGTCTCTGCATCTATATTCACAGGTAGAGTAACTGGTGTTTATTATCTAGACTGTTGTTTCTAGAGATGTTACTGGTGTTTATTATCTAGACTGTTGTTTCTAGAGATGTTACTGGTGTTTATTATCTAGACTGTTGTTTCTAGAGATGTTACTGGTGTTTGTTATCTAGACTGTTGTTTCTAGAGATGTTACTGGTGTTTATTATCTAGACTGTTGTTTCTAGAGATGTTACTGGTGTTTGTTATCTAGACTGTTGTTTCTAGAGATGGTACTGGTGTTTATTATCTAGACTGTTGTTTCTAGAGATGTTACTGGTGTTTGTTATCTAGACTGTTGTTTATAGAGATGTTACTGGTGTTTATTATCTAGACTGTTGTTTCTAGAGATGTTACTGGTGTTTATTATATAGACTGTTGTTTTTAGAGATGTTACTGGTGTTTATTATCTAGACTGTTGTTTCTAGAGATGTTACTGGTGTTTATTATCTAGACTGTTGTTTCTAGAGATGTTACTGGTGTTTATTTTCTAGACTGTTGTTTATAGAGATTGTACTGGTGTTTATTATCTAGACTGTTGTTTATAGAGATGGTACTGGTGTTTATTATCTAGACTGTTGTTTCTAGAGATGTTACTGGTGTTTATTATCTATACTGTTGTTTCTAGAGATGTTACTGGTGTTTATTTTCTAGACTG
This sequence comes from Oncorhynchus clarkii lewisi, assembly GCF_045791955.1. Lineage (NCBI taxonomy): Eukaryota > Metazoa > Chordata > Actinopteri > Salmoniformes > Salmonidae > Oncorhynchus > Oncorhynchus clarkii. The sequence continues at coordinate 5,119,919 of NC_092165.1, read as the reverse complement.
TTGTTTATAGAGATGTTACTGGTGTTTTCTTTCATATTTCCATCCTCTTTACTCAAACAAATCCTATTTTCATCTTAGTGGTCCAAGCCCCTATGGACTTAACAATAGAAAAGTTGCAAACCACCTCCCTGGACCTTTGCTGGTCCAAGGCTCAAGGAATGGAGGGAATCCCACAACACTTCCTCATATCCTACTGCAGCCCAGGAACAGAAACTCAGGCAGCCTACACTGAGAACTGCTACAAGACACTCTCTGACCTACGACCTGGTAGTCAGTACACCATCAGTGTCTCAACTGTGCTGAACAATGGGGAAGAGAGTGAACCTGTCTCTACAGCTATTTACACTAGTAAGTAATCTACCTTATTATGGCAGTTCATCTGTGTCACGACCGTTGAATAAATAATTGGACCAATTCGCAGCATGAGTAGAGTTGCACATTTTAATAATAGTGAAACTTTAAAATAAAATAAAAACAAAGATATAACAATCGTGAAATACATAGCGCACATAGGCACTCATACAAAACAATATCCCACATCGCAGGTGTGAAAAAGGACACACTAAGTATGATCCCCAATAAGAGGTAACGATTATCAGCTACCTCCAATTGGGAACCATACACACACACCAACATAGAAATAAAATAACAAGAAACCCCCTAGTCATGCTCTGACCTAAAACCCCATAGAGAACCCTGAGGGCTCTCTCTGCTCAGGGCGTGACAATCTGTGCACCAGTAAATAGAAAATACATATTTGTTGCAACGGACATCGGACATCCATCATACTGTATACACTGAATGTACAAGACAATATGAACATTATGCTTTTCCATGACATGGACTGACTAGGTGAATCCGGGTGAAAGCTACACTATATATACAAAAGTATTTGAATACCCCTTCAAATTAGTGGATTCGACTATTTCAGCCACACCTGTTGCTGACGGGTGCACACAGCCATGCAATCTCCATAGACAAACATTGGTGGTAGAATGGCCTTACTGAAGAGCACAGTGACTTTCAATGTGGCACTGTCATAGGATGGCACCTTTCCAACAAGTCAGATCGTTAAATTTCTGCCCTGCTAGAGCTGCCTCGGTCAACTGTAAGTGCTGTTGTTGTAAATTGGAAAGATCTAGGAGCAATAATGGTTCAGCCGCGAAGTGGTAGGCCACACAAGCTCACAGAACGGAACCGCAGAGTGCTGAAGCACGTAAAAATCGTCTGTCCTCGATTGCAACACTCACTACCGAGTTCCAAACTGCCTCTGGAAGCAACTTCAGCACAATAACTATTAGTCGGGATCTTCATAAAATGGGTTTCCATGGCTGAGCAGCCGCACACAAGCCTAAGATCACCATGCTCAATGCCAAGCGTCGGCTGAAGTGGTATAAAGCTCGCCGCCATTGGACTCTATCAGTCTGACGGACAAATCTGGGTTTGGCGGGTGCCAGGAGAACTCGAACTTCGAACTACCTGCCCGAATGCATAGTGCATAGTGCAGTTTGGTGGAGGAGGAATACTGTTTTTCATGGTTCGGGCTTGGTGCCTTAGTTCCAGTGAAGGGAAATCTAACACAGCAGCATACAATGACATTCTAGACGATTCTGTGCTTCCAACTATTTGGCAACAGTTCGGGGAAGGCCCTTTCCTGTTTCAGCATGACAATGTCCCCTGGCACATAGCGAGGTCCATACAGAAACAGAGCAAATTACCGATTGGCATCCGTTATCCACCTGGGATGGCCCCTGTCGGCAGGCCACTGGCCGGTGTTCGGACGGACGGTTCCTCCCGCCCCATGTGGATTCGCCTCTATCGGTGGAGCCCTTTTCGGGGACGGTTTACCCCGTATAAGGAAAGCCTCATACCGACTCACTTCATTTCTGGGGGGCGGAATTGGACAAATATAAACTAGACTGAACCTTTTTCCTGAAGAGAAATTGTGTGCTTGTTTCAACTGTCCAAAAAGTATTTTTATGGCAGTCTAAGAAGTTGTAAAATTGTAATTGTTAGAGTCTAGTGTTACTAAATGTAGGCTAGTGTGATAGTAGTAGTGTTTAGAATTGTAATTGTTAGAGCCTAGTGTTACTAAATGTAGGCTAGTGTGATAGAAGTAGTGTTTAGAATTGTAATTGTTAGAGCCTAGTGTTATTAAATGTAGGCTAGTGTGAAAGTAGTAGTGAGTAGTGACTCTAAGTAGTAGTAGTGTAACGGTTTTCTTTATGAGAAGGAGAGTCGGACCAAAATGCGGCGTGTAGATTACGATCCATGTTTATTGTGACTATAGCAACACGAATCTAAATACAAACAGTGCAAAATAATAAACGTAATGAAAACCGAAACAGCCTAAACTGGTGCAAACTAACACTAAGGACAATCACCCACAAACACACAGTGAAACCCAGGCTACCTAAATATGGTTCCCAATCAGAGACAATGACTAACACCTGCCTCTGATTGAGAACCATATCAGGCCAGACATAGAAATAGACAAACAAGACATCCAACATAGAATGCCCACCCAGTTCACGTCCTGACCAACACTAAAACAAGGAAAACACACACGAACGATGGTCAGAACGTGACAAGTAGGATATTCTCCTTTGGTGGAATAGTAACAGTAGAATGGAAGTCAGCAGGGCTACAAATGATCAGCTACTATTAACTATACTAAACCCGTCCTCTAGTTATCCCTGCCCCAGTAGGGCTGAATGTGTACTTAGTGGACACCACATCAGCTGCTGTTAGCTGGAACCAGCCACCAGGATTGGACCAAACCCAACATCATTACCAGATCTCCTACCGCTGTCCAGGGACAGAACCACACATCGCTACCACATCTTCACACAGCATCACTCTCTCTGACCTGCAAGGTGGTACTCAGTACTCTGTCACTGTCTGTACTGTGCTGGAAAATGGAAGTAAAAGTCTACTGGTGTCAACAACCTTCACCACAGGTAAGGAATTACTCTACTTAGCTATTATGCCTGGTGTTAAATTAATTGTTTTTATCTGAAGTCATGGTTGATTCTATTCCTGTGAGTAGAATCAGGCTACCTAAATATGGTAATTAACAGGCTGACATTACCTTTAGCTACAGATTATCTCTCCACCATGCATTTCCATCTCCTCTCTCTCTCCTTCATTACTTTCTTGAGTGTGCAGTGAGGGGGGCTGTCAACAGTTTAGTGAAATAATTTTCGATGTAAAAATGTTACTATCGTTGTTCCCGAACAGGTTACACTTGGCTTTCGATGTTGTGGACTCCAGTCCCTTTCCGCCTGCCTTTTATAGGCCAGCAGTCAGGTAGGCTACCACCAACAACATGTCATCAATTCATCCACAAATAATGTTGCATCTAAGCATAGTCAGTCTACAATTCTATGGAAACAATGGGCATATTAAATCACTTTGATCTGTAGCCCTGACAATAATATATTTTCCCTTAGTACTTCCTGCTCCAGACCAGCTGACTGTTGACTCAGTGGACACCACATCAGCTGCTGTTAGCTGGAACCAGCCACCAGGATTGGACCAAACCCAACATCATTACCAGATCTCCTACCACTGTCCAGGGACAGAACCACACATCACTACCACATCTACACACAGCATCACTCTCTCTGACCTGCAAGGTGGTACTCAGTACTCTGTCACTGTCTGCACTGTGCTGGAAAATGGAATGCAAAGTCAACTGGTTTCAACAACCCTCACCACAGGTAAGAAAGTACACTACTTAAGTATTATGTCTGGTGTCAAAGTTTATTACACTCTAACTACTGTAGTTATCAAAGTGTCTCTAATGTAAATGAACTAATCATAACTGATGTGTCAGCATGGGATGTAAAGGTTCAGTATCTTCCTTGATGAGAAATATATATCTCATAATGGAGTTTCATGCTGAAATCAAAAACGTTTTAATGATATCTGAGAGATTGCCAAGAGTGTGCAAAGCTGTCATCAAGGCAAAGGGTGGCTACTTTGAAGAATCTGAAATATATTTTCATTTGTTGACCACTTTGTTGGTTACTACATGGTTCATATGTGTTATTTCATAGTTTTGATGTCTTCACTACTATTCTACGATGTAAAAAATAGTAAAAATAAATAAAAAGCCTTGACTGAGTAAGTGTGTCCAAAACTATTGACGGGTGCATTAAGAAAGTATTCCGACCCCTTGACTTTTTCCACATTTTGTTACATTACAGCCTTATTCTTAAAATATTTTTTTTCTCATCAATCTACACACAATACACCATAATGACAAAGCAAAAACAGGTTTAAATATCACATTTACATAAGTATTCAGACCCTTTACTCAGTACTTTGTTGAGTAAGTAAGCATTTCACTGTAACGTCTACACCTGTTGTATTCGGGGCATGTGACTAATAAAATCTGATCTGATTTGATTCAATTTGAAGCACATTTGGCAGCAATTACAGCCTTGAGTCTTCTTGGGTATGACGCTACAAGCTTGGCACACCTGTATTTGGGGAGTTTCTCCCATTCTTCTCTGCAGATTCTCTCAAGCTGTGTCAGGTTGGATGGGGAGTGTCGCTGCACAGCTATTTTCAAGTCTCTCCAGAGATGTTTGATTGGGTTCAAGTCCGAGCTCTGGCTGGGCCACTCAAGGACATTCCCTGAGACTTGTCTCGGAGCCACTCCTGCGCTGTCTTGGCTGTGTGCTTAGGGTCGTTGTCCTTTTGGAAGGTGAACCTTCGCCCCAGTCTGAGCTCCTGAGCGCTCTGGAGCAGGTTTTCATCAAAGATCTCTGTACTTTGCTCCGTTCATCTTTCCCTCGATCCTGACTAGTCTCCTTGTGCCTGTCGCTGAAGAACATCCCCACAGCATGATGCTGCCACCACCATGATTCACCGTAGGGATGGTGCCAGGTTTCCTCCAGACGCGGCGCTTGGCATTCAGGCCAAAGAGTAATCTTGGTTTTATCAGACCAGAGAATCTTGTTTCTCATGGACTGAGAGTCTTTAGTTGCCTTTTGGCAAACTCCTGTCTCGGAGCTCTACGGACAATGCCTTCAACCTCATGGTTTTTTTTCTCTGACATGCACTGTCAACTGTGTAATCTTATATAGACAGGTGTGTGCCTTTCCAAATCATGTCCAATCAATTGAATTTACCACAGGTGGACTCCAATAAAGTTGTAAAAACATCTCAAGGATGATCAATGGAAAGAGGATGCACCTGAGCTCAATTTCAAGTCTCATTGCAAAGGGTCTGAATAGTTATAAGGTATCTGTTTTTAATTTATAATACATTTGCAAAAATTTCTAAAAATGATTTTGCTTTGTCATTATGGAGCATTGTGTGTAGATTGATGTAAAAATGAATTTAATCAATTTTAGAATAAGGCTGTGACAGAATGTGGAAAAGGTCAATGGGTCTGAATACTTTCTGAATGCACTGTATATACATACATACATACATACATACATACATACATAAAATTATATTGGTTGCAAGAAATTTGTATAATTTAAATAGAAAAAACCCTAAGTTTTGAATCCGGCTTCATTTTGTGTATCAGTTCATAAACCATGTACCATGGAATTGGTACATCGCAAATCTCTGTGATAATGCTGCCACCAGTTGGTTGTAATTGGATTTCCATATATTTTTGTTAACTGCATTTATGACCACCAGTCCTATTTATGTAATCATTTACAAAGAGAGTTAAAAAAAAGAGAAGAAAAAAAAGAGCCGTGGCCGGGAGTCCCATAGGACGGCGCCCAGCGTCATTCGGGTTAGGGGAGGGTTTGGGGCTTAACTTGGTTCATCGCTCTCTAGCGACTCCTGTGGCGGGCCAGGTGCCTGCGGGCTGACTCTGGTGTCCCGTTGAACAGTGTTTCTTCCCGACTGGCTGACTTCTGGGTTCTGCTGGCGGATGTTAAGGACCGTGGTTAGGCGGGTCATGTTTCGATGGACGCATGACTCCACCTTCGCCTCTCCCAAGCCTGTTCGGGAGTTGCAAAGATTAACCAAGATCAAAAAAAAATGTGGAGAGGGGGGGTAAAAAAATATTTATTATAATAAATTATACAAATATTTGTTTTATTAATTAGTATATTTGCATTTAACCATACTATTTGTTGTAATATTTGGATTTTCTGGTGGATTAAACTGAAATTGCAACCAGCTTTCTATGGGTTGTTTTAAAATATCAATATTAGAGATATTCTTTTTAAAATAACCAAAAGTGAAGGGTTGTAATCTGAATAAAGGGTAAAAAGCCATTCTTGAACACTGGGTGAGCCATTCTTACTAATCTGGTAGAGTACCAGTTCCTATTTACAGTAAGTACAGCTTTTGTATGACTTAAGCCTTTAGTGAGAGACAAATATTTAATAATTTCTGCCCTCCAGATGTTGGTCTACTGTAGAACGAATAACTTTCCTCCAGTGTGGATGCTCACCCACATTTTATAGTTAGGCTATGTATAATTTGCAGAGGTGGGTAGAGTACTGACAATTTGTACTTAAATAAAAGTACTGTTACTTAGATTGTAATTTACTCAAGTAAAATTAGCCTTAAGAAACTACTCAAGTGTAAAAAAGTATCCGGTCTGAAAACTACTTAAGTACTAGTTACAAATGTAGTTTGGCAAACCAAAAGGACAACAACTTAGTACAATTGATTTGACATTCATTTATTATTAAAGCCTGCCAGAACCATCTTGCAAATGTCACCTAGTACAGGTACTCTCTAACGAAGACTGACATCAAGGAAAGTCCATAGGCTGTACAGTTTCAATTATGGTCATTCAATGTTGACTTAATATCTAGTAATGCACAGTTTCATAAAAAGGTATGTGGTACTCGAGACATTGGAATAATTTTACAATTTCAATAGCATTCATGAAAATGTATTTCACAATATCATTTCCAGCACATATGATGGTGAATGCATGCCAAAAATATTTATACCATGTGTGATTCATTTTTCACTCAGAATGAACAGGTATGTGTTAGAACAGTCAGACAATCAATACTGACATTTCACCATCAATCAATTCCTAGTAAGCAAATCAGACACATTTCACACTAAATCCACACTAAGATAAAGGCTAGAGCTAACACTTTCAAGGACCAGGACACAAATCCAGATGCTTACAAGAAATCCCGCTATGCCCTCCGACGAACCATCAAACAGGCAAAGTGTCAATATAGGACTATAATTGGTTCTTACTACACCGGCTCTGATGATCTTTGGATATGGTAGGGCTTGCAAACTATCACAGATTACAAAGAAAAACCCATCTGCGAGCTGCGCAGTGACACGAGCCAGACGAGCTAAAATCCTTCTATGCTCGCTTCGAGGCAAGCAACACTAAACCAAGCGTGAGCACACCAGCTGTTCTGGACAATTGTGATTACGCTCTCCGTAGCCGATGTCAGTAAGACTTTTAACCAGGTTAACATTCACAAGGCCTCAGGGCCAGACAGATTACCAGGATGCGTAATCAGATCATGCGCTGACCAGCTGGCAAGTGTCTACACTGACATTTTCCAACTCTCCCAGACCCAGACTGTAATACTTACAAGTTTCAAGTAGACAACTATAATCCCGGTGCCCAAGAACGCCAAGATGACCTTCCTAAATGACTACCATGAAATACTTTGAAAGGCTGGTCATGGCTCACATCAACACCATCATCCCAGAAACCCTGGACCCACTCAAATTTGCATACCACCCCAACAGATCCACAGATGACACAATCTATATTGCACTCCACACTGCCCTTTCCCACCTGGACAAAAGGAACACCTATGTGAGGATGCTGTTCATTGACTACAGCTTAGCTGTCAACACCATAGTGCAAGCTCTTCACTAAGCTAAGGATCCTGGAACTGAACACCTCCCTCTTCAACTGGATTTTGGAGTTCCTGATGGGCCGCCCTCAGGTGGTAAGGGTAGGCAACAACACATCTGTCACGCTGACCATAAACATGGGGGACCCTTAGGGGTGCCTGCTTAGTCCCCTCCTGTACTCCGTTCAAGCACGACTGCATGGCCACGCACGACTTCAACACCATTTAGTTTGCCGATGACACAACGGTGTTAGGCCTAATCGCCAACAATGATAAGACAGCCTAAAGGGAGGAGGTCAGAGACCTGGCCGTGTTCTGCCAGGACAACAACCTCTCCCTCAACGTGATTAAGACAAAGGAGATGATTGTGGACTACAGGAAAAAGAGGACAGAGCACGCCCCCATTCTCATCGACAGGGCTGTAGTGAACCAGGTTAAGTTCCTTGTTGTCCACATCACCAACAAACTAGCGGAACCCCTCCACCCCCCCTGCTGGAAAGGCAGCGTGGGAATTTTGTTTTGTTTTGTTGAGAAATATGTAACTTTCACACATTAAAAAGTACAATACAGCAAATGAAAGATACACATCTTGTTAATCTACCCATCGTGTCCGATTTCAAAAATGATTTACAGCGAAAGCACAACATATGATTATGTTAGATCACCACCAAGTCAAAAAAACACAGCTATTTTTCCAGCCAAGACAGGAGTCACAAAAAGCAGAAATAGAGATAAAATGAATCACTAACCTTTGATGATCTTCATCAGATGACACTCATAGGACATCATGTTACACAATACATATATGTTTTGTTCGATTAAGTTAATATTTATATCCAAAAACCTCAGTTGACATTCGCGCCATGTTCAGAAATGCCTCCAAAATATCCGGAGAAATTGCAGAGAGCCACGTCATATAACATAAATACGCATCGTAAACTTTGATGAAAGATACATGTTTTAAATAGAATTAAAGATACAGTTGTTCTTAATGCAACCGCTGTGTCAGATTTCAAAAAAACTTTACGGAAAAAGCAAACCATGCAACAATCTGAGACGCGCTCAGAGATGGAAACAACATTTCTCCGCCATCAATAGAAATATGAAATTACATTATAAATATTATAAATATTCACTTACCTTTGATGATCTTCATCAGAATGCACTCCCAGGAATCCCAGTTCCACAATAAATTGTTGTTTTGATCGATAATGTCCATTATTTATATCCAAGTAGCCGGAACGCAAGTCGCTATCATGTGGAATGCGCGTAACCAGGACTTGGCACTCTGCCAGACCACTGACGCATTTCCCTCTCATCCGGCTCAACATCACAGTAGGAGCTTCATTCAACGTTCTACAGACTGTTGACATCTAGTGGAAGCCGTAGGAAGTGCAAACAGATCCATATCCCACTGGGATTTAAATAGGCGATGAGTTGAAAATCAACCAGCCTCAGAATTCCCACTTCCTGGTTGGATTTTTTCTCAGGTTTTTGCCTGCCATAGGAGTACTGTTATACTCACAGACATCATTCAAACTGTTTTAGAAACTTCAGAGTGTTTTCTATCCAATAGTAATAATAATATGCATATATTAGCATCTGCGACAGAGTAGGAGGCAGTTCACTCTGGGCATGCTATTCATCCAAAAGTGAAAATGCTGCCCCCTATCCCAAAAAAGTTAACAGCTTCTACCCCCAAGCCATAAGGCCCCTGAACAGCTAATCAAATGGCCACCCAGACTATTTGCACTCCCCCCCTTTTACGCTCCTGATACTCTCTGTTTATTATCTATGCTTAGTCACTTTAACTCTATCTACATGCACATATTACCTCAATTACCTCGACTAACCGGTGCCCCAGCACATTGACCCTGTACTGGTACCCTCTGTATATAGCCTTGCTTTTGTTATTTTACTGCTGCTCTTTAATTATTTGTTAATTTTATTTATTTACGTATTTTTTAATCTATTTTTTACTTAACTTAACTTATTTTTCCTAAAACTGCATTGTTGGTTAAGGGCTTGTAAAGTAAGCATTTCACTGTTGTATTCGTGTAACAAATATAATTTGATTTGATTTGATTTTAGCCACCTAGCTAACGTTAGCAACAACTAATTGGAATTTGTAGTATCCTGTTTTGCAAGTTCGTAACATATTGTACTTTTGACAAATTCATGACATTTATGTTTAGCAAATTCGTGACGTGTCATACTAAATGGCTTGTCTCAGATTTACTTCATACGGAATGCTCTGAGACCAGGTTTCAGCTCAGTGCTTTGCATCTCTGTGCGGGATGCGTTCAATTCTTCTGTGCCAGTAACAGCTTAGAGGGAACATTGATCACAATGGATGTGTCAGCATGGGATGTAAAGGTACAGTATCTTCCCTGATGAGAAATATATGATGGTGAATTCCCCAGTTCTCACAATGCAGTTTGGTGCTGAAATGAATTAATAATAATAATAATATCTGAGTTCTTTGTTTCTTCCACTCCTGTGAGTGAATATGTCAAGGACTTGGTCTCTGTCCCAACGTCACACCCAACGTCCCAACGTCACACCTGCCAGATGTAGTACTTTTAAACCCTTTTAACCATTGTGTACAGACTTCTGGGTTGTACCATTGGATTTGTCTATTTCTTCTGCGTCCGTTGGTATCAACTAGTGTTTGTGAGACAAGGGTGGATCACGAAGGATCCTGGGGCCAGGTCTTTTCTCAGAAACGTCTGTTGAGCTACAAAGTATGACACACTATCTATGAAAAGCTGAGACTCTCACGGACATTCACAAGTAACATGTTTTGCTCTATGATGCTCACAAGCTAAACACGAGTTGTTAGAAGGTGAGGAGGTCTTCATAGAAGATCATAGGACATCCCAGGACATAGTGTCTATAATACTCACATAGCTGCTGTCACAAAATCCAAATTCCACACAGTTGTCACTGAAGAATTTGGTATTATTTTCCCATTAAAAAAACAATTTCTGTACAAACAGCATGAATATAAATCCATTTATATCAGGGTTTTTGTTACCACAGACCACATTTATTGTATTGACATTTGTCAACAACACTCATGGATGCAACGGTTTATGGCGGTTTTTTGTGTTCTACTTGTAGCCCAGGTTGTCCTGAAAAGACAATGGTTAAACACTTCATTTTGAGATTAAATATAAGGTCTGGACAAGCAAACAAGTGAATGTCAAGAAATTGAAAAGCCACATTTTACTGGGTTCTCTAGACTGAATGTGTTAAGTTTATCCAAAGTTTAGTGTAAAACACTTGTTATTGTGGAGTAATTATAATTACAGCATTGTTTTATTTGTTTTTTTGCCATGGTGGCAACAATTGAGCAGTGGCATAGTGAAATTGCTAAATGCATATAGAGGAAACCTTTCATTTATTAATTCATGTATTTTCACTTAGTACTTCCTGCTCCAGACCAGCTGACTGTTGACTCATTGGACACCACATCAGCTGCTGTTAGCTGGAGCCAGTCACCAGGATTGGACCAAACCCAACATCAGTACCAGATCTCCTACCACTGTCCAGGGACAGAACCACACATCACTACCACATCTTCACACAGCATCACTCTCTCTGACCTGCAATGTGGTACTCAGTACTCTGTTACTGTCTGCACTGTGCTGGAAAATGGAAAGCAAAGTCAACTGGTGTCAACAACCCTCAAAACAAGTAAGGGATTACATTACCTAAATATTATCTCTGGTGTCAAAGTTTATTAAACCTTAACTAGTTATCAAAAGAACTCTATAAACAAATCATAGTAGATGTGTCAGTATGGGATGTAAAGGTACAATATCTTCCCTGATGAGAAATATATGATGGTAAATTCTCCGGTTCTCACAATGCAGTTTGGTGCTGAAATATTTTTTTTAAAATATATGTAATAATATCTGAGTTCAATGTTTCTTCCACTCCTGTGAATCATTATGTCAAGGACATGGTGTGTTTATCTGCTTGCTTTACCCCAATGAGTCCCATTGTCATACCGGCCTGATTTAGTACTTTTAAACCCTTTCAACCATTGTGTACAGACTTCTGGGTTGTACCATTGGATTTGTCTATTTCTTCTGCGTCCGTTGGTATCAAGTCAAAATCAAATGAAATCAAATTGTATTAGTCACATGCGCCGAATACAACCTTACAACCTTACAGTGAAATGCTTACTTACAAGCCCTTAACCAACAGTGCAGTTTTTTTTTAAACGGATAAGAATAAGAGATAAAATGAACAAGTAATTAAAGAGCAGCAGTAAAAAATAACAATATATACAGGAGGGTGCCGGTACAGAGTCAATGTGCGGGGGCATCGATTAGTTGAGGTAGTATGTACATGTAGGTAGGGTTATTCAAGTGACTATGCATAGATGCCAACAGAGAGTGGCAGTGGTGTGGAGATGGGAGGGGAGGTGTGGGGTGGGGGCAATGCAAATAGTCTGGGGAGCCATTTGACTAGACGTTCAGGAGTCTTATGTCTTAGGGGTAGAAGCTGTTTAGAAGCCTCTTGGACCTAGACTTGGCGCTCCGTTACCTCTTGCCGTGCGGTAGCAGAGAGAACAGTCTGTGACTAGGGTGGCTGGTGTCTTTGACAATTTTTAGGGCCTTCCTCTAACACCGCCTGGTATAGAGGTCCTGGATGGCAGGAAGCTTGGTCCCAGTGATGTACTGGGCCGATTGCACTACCCTCTGTAGTGCCTTGAAGGTCGGAGGCCGAGCAGTTGCCAAACCAGGCAGTGAGGCAACCATGCTCTCAATGGTGTAGTTGTAGAACCTTTTGAGGATCTGAGGACCCATCAACCAGTGTTTGTGAGACAAGGGTGGATCACGAAGGATCCTGGGGCTGGGTCTTTTTTCAGAAACATCTGTTGAGTCCGAATTATTTGAGCTACAAACAATGACACACTATATATGAAAAGCTGAGACTCACGAACATTCACAAGTAACATGTCTTGATCTATGATGCTCACAAGCTAAACAAGAGTTGTTAGTTGGAGAGGAGGTCTTTATAGAAGATCATATGAAATCCCAGAACATAGTGTCTATAATATGTCGTGGAAATTTCCTGTATTTCCAAATCATGAGAGAGCAAACCACACACAAGTCAGAGTTATCATGAAGTCCATCTTTAATTATATATGAGCTTCACCATAGCCCTGTGACTCTCAGATCAATTCAGTGTCTATAAATGAATTCTCTGAGAGTGCTTACATATTGGCAACTGAGATCCTTTATAGCAAAGACGCACATAGCCAGACAGCATTGGCTATAAATGATCGTTCAGTTTGATCTCCTAAACTAGTTTCTTATCTCGTTCTTGGTACCACTTAGAATACAAAACATTACCTCATCCAATGGCATATATCAAATACACCCCCTCCTGGACAAGATCAGAAAAGACAGTGAGCCTCTTAGGTCATATACTAAATCAAGATAAGGGCAACCTCAGAGGGGACATGTAATAGTTACAGACACATTCCCATAAGAAGACAGGCCTGACCTCTCCCCTCTCTGGGGCCCAAGTGACTCAGCCCTAGCAGAGAAGAGATAACTGCAAACTGCCAACAGTATTATACAAAAGAAGACATTCTAATGACAAATATCTCACATAAGCATTATTATATAAATACAACATCCTCCAAACTCCAAATTCCACACAATTGTCACTGAAGAATTTGGTATTATTTTCCCATTAAGCAAACACTTTCTGTACACACAGCATGAATATAAATCCATTTATATCAGGGTTTTTGTTACCACAGACCACATTTATTGTATTGACATGTGTCAACAACACTCATGGATGCAACGGTTTATGTCGTTTTTTTGTGTACTACTTGAAGCCCTGGTTGTCCTGAAAAGACAATGGTTAAACACTTCTTTTTGAGGCTAAATATAAGGGCTGGACATGCAAACAAATGAAGGTAAATGAAATGAAAAGCCACATTTTCCTGGTTTCTCTGGACTGATAGCGTTACGTTTATTCAAAGTTCAGTGTAAAACACTTGTTATTGTGGAGAGAAATTATAATTACTTTGTTTTTTGTTGTTTTATTGCCATGGTGGCAAAAATGTTACAGTGGCAGAGAGAAGTTGCTGAATACATATAGTGGAAACCCTTCATTTATTAAGTAATGTATTTCCCTTAGTACTTCCTGCTCCAGACCAGCTAACTGTTGACTCAGTGGACACCACATCAGCTGCTGTTAGCTGGAACCAGCCACCAGGATTGGACCAAACCCAACATCATTACCAGATCTCCTACCACTGTCCAGGGACAGAACCACACATCACTACCACGTCTTCACACAGCATCACTCTCTCTGACCTGCAATGTGGTACTCAGTACTCTGTCACTGTCTGCACTGTGCTGGAAAATGGAAAGCAAAGTCAACTGGTGTCAACAACCCTCACCACAGGTAAGGGATTACATTACTTAAGTATTAAGATATCTCTGGTGTCAAAGTTTGTTTAAACCTTAACTAGTTATCAAAAGGACTCTATAAATGAATCATAGTAAATGTGTCAGTATGGGATGTAAAGGTACAATATCTTCCCTGATGAGAAATATATGATGGTGAATTCCCCAGTTCTCACGTCGCAGTTTGGTGCTGAAATTAATTATCTTTAAAAATAATAATAATATTATTTAAGTTAATGGTTTCGTCAACTCATGTGAGTCATTATGTCAAGGACCAGGTGTGCCTCTGCTTGCTTTAACCCAGTGAATCCCAACGTCACACCTGCATGATTTAGTACTTTAAACCCTTTTAACCATTGTGTACATCCTTCTAGATTGTACCATTGGATTCGTCTATTTATTCTGCATCCGTTGGTATCAACTATTAGTCTGTGTGATGTAACAATTACATTTCAATCAAATGTATTTATAAAGCCCTTTTTATATCAGCAGATGTCACAAAGTGCTATATAGAAACCCAGCCTAAAACCCCAAACAGCAAGCAATGCAGATGTAGAAGCACGGTGGCTAGTAAAATCTCCCTAGAAAGGCAGGAACCTAGTAAGAAATCTAAAGAGGAACCAGGCTCTGAGGGGTAGCCAGTCCTCTTCAGGCTGTTCCCGTTGGAGATTATAAGAGTACATGGCCATTAAGGCCAGATTGTTCTTCAAGATGTTCAAACGTTCGTAGATGACCAGCAGGGTCAAATAATAATCAGTGGTTGTATAGGGTGCAATAGTTCAGTACCTCAGGAGTAAAATGTCAGTTGTCTTTTCATAGCCGAGCATTCTGAAGTCGAGACAGCAGGTGCGGTAGAGTGAAAGAGAGAGTCGAAACCAGCTGTTCTGGGACAAGGCACCACATCCGGTGAACAGGCCAGGGTTCCCTAGCCGCAGTTGAAACTGGACTTGCTAACAAAGACTGAATGGGGAGCAGTGTTTGTGAGACAAGGGTGGATCACGAATGAGCCTGGGGCTGGGCCATTTAACAGAAATGTTTGTTGAGTCCGAATGTTTTGAGCTACAAACTATGAAACTCTATCTATGAAAAGCTGAGATCCTCACGAACACGAACAAGCACACATAAAGTTTTTCTCTATGACAATCACAAGCTACACATGAGTTGTTAGAAGGTGAGGAGTTCTTCTACGTAGAAGATTATAGGAAATCCCAGGACATAGTGTCTACAATACTGTGATGAGCTCACATAGTTGCTGTCACAAACTCCAAATTCCACACAGTTGTCACTGATGAGGGGGATATTCATTTCCCAACGAGCAAACACTATCTGTACAAACAGCATTCATATAAATACATTTATATCAGGGGTTTTTGCTTTGGCCGACAACATTTGTCAACAACACTCATAGATGCAACGGTTTGTGTAAAAATGTTGTGTTCTACTTGTAGCCCTGGTTGTCCTGAAAAGACAATGGTTAAACACTTCATTGCAGTGGCGAAATATCAGGTCTGGACATTCCGATAATTGGAAGAAAATTACATGAAAAGCCACATTGTGCTGGGTTCTCTGGACTGATATGGTTTTATTTATTTTACCAGCTAAGTTGACTGAGAGCACAATCTCATTTACAGCAACAACCTGGAGAATAGTTACAGGGGGAGAGGAGGGGGGATGAATGAGCCAATTGTAAGCTGGGGATGATTAGGTGACCATGATGGTATGAGGGCCATATTGGGAATTTAGCCAGGACACCGGGGTTAACACCTCTACTCTTACAATACGTACCATGGGATCTTTAGTGACCACAAAGAGTTAGGACAGCAGTTAACACTTCATCCGAAAAAGACAGCACCCTACACAGGGCAATGTCCCCAATCACTGCCCTGGGGCATTGGGATATTTATTTAGACCAGAGGAAAGGTTGCCTCTTACTGGCCCTCCAAAACCACTTCCAGCAGCATCTGGTTTCCCATCCAAGGACTGACCAGGACCAACCCTGCTTAACTTCAGAAGCAAGCCAGCAGTGGGATGCAGTTTTCCAAAGGACCATATAAAACATTTGTTATTGTGGAGAGTATAATGACCTTTTTTGTTGCCATGGCGGTAACATTTTTGCACAGTGAAGTTCATAAATGCATAAAGTGTCAACTTTTTTAACTTTACATATCTATCCCAGATTGTGTGACTTCTGCTTCAGCTTATTTCTTCCCATATCAAAAGGAATTGCAAGCTGACCTTTTCTATTTTTCAACTACTCTTCTACTGTTTCTCCTGTAGTATATTTCTAGAGTTAAACTATAGCCTTGACAATAATGTATTTTCTCTTAGTACTTCCTGCTCCAGACCAGCTGACTGTTGACTCAGTGGACACCACATCAGCTGCTGTTAGCTGGAGTCAGCCACCAGGATTGGACCAAACCCAACATCATTACCAGATATCCTACCACTGTCCAGGGACAGAACCACACATCACTACCACATCTTCACACAGCATCACTCTCTCTGACCTGAAACCTGCTACTCAGTACTCTGTCAGTGTCTGCACTGTGCTGGAAAATGGAAAGCAAAGTCAACTGCTGTTATCAACCCTCACCACAGGTAAGGATTTACCCTACTCTAGTATGATGTCTGGTGTCAACGTGTATTATACCTCATTAACTCGTTATCAAAATGATTCTGTAAACTAATCATAATGAATGAATCAGCATGGGATGTAAAGGTACCGTATTTTCCCTGATGAGAAATATATGGTGGTCAATTCCCCAGTTGTCACGTTGCAGTTTGGTGCTGAAATTAATGATCTTAAAAAAATATATATATTATTTAAATTAATAGTGACTCCCCATCCCGCATGAGGGAGCGTAATCATCGACTGACACTAATTAGCATAACGCAACGGACATAAATATTCCTAGAAAATATTCCTATTCATGAAAATCACAAGTGAAATATGTTGAGACACAGCTTAGCCTTTTGTTAATCACCCTGTCATCTCATATTTTCAAAATATGCTTTACAGCCAAAGCTAGACAAGCATTTGTGTAAGTTTATCGATAGCCTAGCATAGCATTTTGTCCAGCTAGCAGCAGGTAACTTGGTCACGGAAATCAGAAAAGCAATCAAATTAAATCGTTTACCTTTGATGAGCTTCGGATGTTTTCACTCACGAGACTCCCAGTTAGATAGCCAATGTTCCTTTTTCCAAAAATATTATTTTTGTAGGCGAAATAGCTCCGTTTGTTATTCACGTTTGGTTGAGAAATCGGCCGGAAATTGCAGTCACGAAAACGGCAAAAAATATTCCAAATTAGCTCCATAATATCGACAGAAACATGCAAACGTTGTTTATAATCAACCCTCAAGGTGTTTTTTAAATATCTATTCGATAATATATCCACCGGGACAATTAGTTTTTCAGTAGGACCGATTGGAATAATGGCTACCTCTGTATTTTACTCGAGAATCACTCTGGGAGCATCAGGTGACCACTTGCGCAATGTAGCCGCTTACTTGTATTCTTCAACATAAATACGTAAAACTACGTCACAATGCTGTAGACACCTTGGGGAATACGGAGAAAAAGTAATTTGGTTGATAGCCCATTCACTGCTCAATAGGGACGCATTGGAACGCAGCGCTATCAAAACATGAGGCACTTCCGGATTGGATTTTTCTCAGGCTTTCGTCTGCAACATCAGTTCTGTTATACTCACAGACAATATTTTTTACAGTTTTGGAAACTTTAGAGTGTTTTCTATCCTAATCTGTCAATTATATGCATATTCTAGCATCTTGTCCTGACAAAATATCCCGTTTACTACGGGAACGTTATTTTTCCAAAAATGAAAATACTGCCCCCTAGTCACAAAAGGTGGTTTCTTCAACTCATGTGAGTCATTATGTCAAGGACCAGGTGTGCCTCTGCTTGCTTTAACCCAGTGAGTCCCAACGTCACACCTGCATGATTTAGTACTTTAAACTCTTTAACCATTGTGTACATCCTTCTAGATTGTACCATTGAATTCGTCTATTTCTTCTGCATCCGTTGGTATCAACTATTAGTCTGTGGGATGTAACAATTACATTTCAATCAAATGTACTTATAAATCCCTTTTTATATCAGCAGATGTCACAAAGTGCTATACAGAAACCCAGCCTAAAACCCCAAACAGCAACCAATGCAGATGTAGAAGCACGGTGGCTAGTAAAAACTCCCTAGAAAGGCAGGAACCTAGTAAGAAACCTAAAGAGGAACCAGGCTCTGAGGGGTAGCCAGTCCTCTTCAGGCTGTTCCCGTTGGAGATTATAAGAGTACATGGCCATTAAGGCCAGATTGTTCTTCAAGATGTTCAAACGTTCGCAGATGACCAGCAGGGTCAAATAATAATTAGTGGTTGTATAGGGTACAATAGTTCAGTACCTCAGGAGTAAAATGTCAGTTGTCTTTTCATAGCCGAGCATTCTGAAGTCGAGACAGCAGGTGCGGTAGAGTGAAAGAGAGAGTCGAAACCAGCAGGTCTGGGACAAGGCACCACATCCGGTGAACAGGCCAGGGTTCCCTAGCCGCAGGCAGAACAGTTGAAACTGGACTTGCTAACAGAGACCGAATGGGGAGCAGTGTTTGTGAGACAAGGGTGGATCACGAATGAGCCTGGGGCTGGGCCATTTAACAGAAATGTTTGTTGAGTCCGAATGTTTTGAGCTACAAATATGAAACGCTATCTATGAAAATCTGAGACTCTCACGAACACGAACAAGCACACATAAAGTTTTGCTCTATGACAATCACAAGCTACACATGAGTTGTTAGAAGGTGAGGAGTTCTTCTACGTAGAAGATTATAGGAAATCCCAGGACATAGTGTCTACAATACTGTGATGAGCTCACATAGTTGCTGTCACAAACTCAAAATTCCACACAGTTGTCACTGATGAGGGGGATATTCATTTCCCAACGAGCAAACACTATCTGTACAAACAGCATTCATATAAATACATTTATATCAGGGGTTTTTGCTTTGGCCGACAACATTTGTCAACAACACTCATGAATGCAACGGTTTGTGTAAAAAATGTTGTGTTCTACTTGAAGCCCTGGTTGTCCTGAAAAGACAATGGTTAAACACTTCATTGCAGTGGCGAAATATCAGGTCTGGACATTCCGATAATTGGAAGAAAATTACATGAAAAGCCACATTGTGCTGGGTTCTCTGGACTGATATGGTTTTATTTATTTTACCAGCTAAGTTGACTGAGAGCACAATCTCATTGACAGCAACAACCTGGAGAATATTTACAGGGGGAGAGGAGGGGGGATGAATGAGCCAATTGTAAGCTGGGGATGATTAGGTGACCATGATGGTATGAGGGCCATATTGGGAATTTAGCCAGGACACCAGGGTTAACACCTCTACTCTTACAATAAGTACCATGGGATCTTTAGTGACCACAAAGAGTTAGGACAGCCGTTAACATCTCATCCGAACAAGACAGCACCCTACACAGGGCAATGTCCCCAATCACTGCCCTGGGGCATTGGGGTATTTATTTAGACCAGAGGAAAGTTTGCCTCTTACTGGCCCTCCAAAACCACTTCCAGCAGCATCTGGTTTCCCATCCAAGGACTGACCAGGACCAACCCTGCTTAACTTCAGAAGCAAGCCAGCAGTGGGATGCAGTTATCCAAAGGACCACATAAAACATTTGTTATTGTGGAGAGTATAATGACCTTTTTTGTTGCCATGGCGGTAACATCTTTGCAGTGGCACAGTGAAGATCATAAATGCATAAAGTGTAAACTTTTTTAACTTTACATATCTATCCCAGATTGTGTGACTTCTGCTTCAGCTTATTTCTTCCCATATCAAAAGGAATTGCAAGCTGACCTTTTCTATTTTTCACCTACTCTTCGACTGTTTCTCCTGTAGTATATTTCTAGAGTTAAACTATAGCGTTGACAATAATGTATTTTCTCTTAGTACTTCCTGCTCCAGACCAGCTGACTGTTGACTCAGTGGACACCACATCAGCTGCTGTTAGCTGGAGTCAGCCACCAGGATTGGACCAAACCCAACATCATTACCAGATCTCCTACCACTGTCCAGGGACAGAACCACACATCACTATCACATCTTCACCCAGCATCACTCTCCATGACCTGAAACCTGCTACTCAGTACTCTGTCAGTGTCTGCACTGTGCTGGAAAATGGATGGCAAAGTCAACTGCTGTCAACAACCCTCACCACAGGTAAGGAATTACCCTACTTAAGTATTATATCTGGTGTCGAAGTTTATTATACCTTAACTCGTTATCAAAATGATTCTGTAAACTAATCATAATGAATGTTTCAGCATGGGATGTAAAGGTACAGTATCTTCCCTGATGAGAAATATATGATGGCGAATTCCCCAGTTCTCACGTTGCAGTTTGGTGCTGAAATTAATAAACATTTTAGTAAACTCTGAATTCATGTTTTCTTCCATTCCTCTGAGTCATTAAGTCAAGGAGTTGATCTTCCTCTGATTGCTTTAATTGTATCAGTTTTGTTGTGGATAGGAATTAGAATCACTGCATTCTTTTCATTTATATTTTTACAAACATTGTGTGGGAGGGGGTTGTGGTGACAACAATTTAGAACCTGTTCAGCACTGTTACTAAATGTATACAGCAGAAATTCTTAATTTCTTATAACATTCAGGACGGATCAAAATGTACAGAATGGTTCCCTTGAGGAAAATGGGGTCATGCTTTTTCAGTTAAAGGAAGGGTTTAGGTTTTGGTTGCTTTAGGCTATATACAGTATCAATGTGTGGCGGATGCTGCCCCTCATGTCTGATTCTCCGCTGGGCTTGCAATATCAAGTGCACCTATAGGCTCTTTAATGTGGTCTCAATCAAATTATCAATAGCCTATAGGCTATACGTTAAACTGCATGCTCAGAGAAGCAGAGAGCAAAGTGATATTTCGAAGATAGCTGCTTGGATGGTGTAAATAAAACTAGGCTGCACTAGCCTATGTTCTGTTCAGTTTGAGAAGGAGAGCGCAAATATGAGGAGGATCAAAGGTCAACTTTGATAGCTTGAAACTACTTTTATAGATGTATTTTTTTAACAATATGTTTCTGTCCCATGATGTATTTATCAGAGTTACTGACCTCCCAATAAGCCAGATTCGAGTAACTTACATTTTGGTGTTGAAACTTGATGCAGCAGCCGCTGCAAATTCAATCTGAAGTGGACAGCTCATGGTGCTGAAAGTAGGCAAATTCCAGTAGGCATAAGTCATTTCAACGTCTTCATTTAATTAGACTTTACTAACAACAAGAGGGCTTTGTGTTGGTGCCTTTTTCTTCCTATTTAAAAAATAAGAGGTAGGCCTACCTGTTTGACAGACTGATTTAGGCTATAGAATGCTATATCCATATATTTGTCGTTCAATTCCTCCACCCACCATGCACTCTTTAAATGATCTACCTCTGTGGCCTCCCGAGTGGTGCAGCAGTCTAAGGCACTGCATCACAGTGCTAGAGGCGTCACTTCAGAACCAGGGTCGATCTCAGGCTGTGTTGCAGCTGGTCACGACCGGGAGACCTATGAGGCGGCGCACAATTGGCCCAGTGTCGTCCGGGTTAGGGGAGGCTTTGGCCGACTGGGATGTCCTTGTCCCATCGCGTTCTAGCGACTCCTTGTGGCGACCGGGCGCATGCATGCAAGGCTGTAAGTCCCAATTGGGGAGAAAAAGGGGTAAAAAGTACCAAAATAAACACACATATAGTCTACCTCTGTAACAGTGTAGGGCTGTTAAGTTAAAACCAAGACTCTAATTGAGGGTGTATGAGAGGGTATTCCATAGGCCTACCTTTTATTAAAGAAAATCGTAATATTTTGAAAACAGTAAATCGGATCTGATTATATAAAGTGATCTATAACAGTGCTTTGGTCCGCGATGCTTTATGCTTGAAACAAGCTGTACAATACCCGGGAAAGACGTGACGCCAATGCAAAAGGGGATATCATTGTTTTGTTACTTTGACATTCATAGACAGAGCTACAACCTTCTATCACCGAGGACACAAAAAATGTACTTTGCTAGGGAAGTAATCAAATTATTTCCCTATCAATTGATTAAGCTATTCACTTTCTGTACAATAGAATATGTTTAAACCCAGACAGTTTTTAGGGAAACACTTATGACCTTCTCTCGTTGGGTTAAGCCATGGAAGAAGAGTAGCCTGCAGTTAAAGCTTACATTTGCCTGTCGGTCGGCATACTCTTTCTGGGGTGGAAAGGTAGACCTACTCTGTCTGGGGTGGAAAGGTAGGCCTCCTCTGTCTGGGGTGGAAAGGTAGGACGACTCTGTCTGGGGTGGAAAGGTAGGCCTCCTCTGTCTGGGGTGGAAAAGTAGGCCTACTCTGTCTGGGGTGGAAAGGTAGGACTACTCTGTCTGGGGTGGAAAGGTAGTCCTACTCTGTCTGGGGTGGAAAGGTAGGACTACTCTGTCTGGGGTGGAAAGGTAGGACTACTCTGTCTGGGGTGGAAAGGTAGTCCTGCTCTGTCTGGGGTGGAAAGGTAGGACTACTCTGTCTGGGGTGGAAAGGTAGGCCTACTCTGTCTGGGGTGGAAAGGTAGGCCCAATCTGTCTGGGGTGGAAAGGTAGGCCTAATCTGTCTGGGGTGGAAAGGTAGGCCTACTCTGTCTGGGTTGGAAAGGTAGAACTACTCTGTCTGGGGTGGAAAGGCAGGCCTACTCTGTCTGGGGTGGAAAGGTAGGCCTACTCTGTCTGGGGTGGAAAGGTAGTCCTAATCTGTCTGGGGTGGAAATGTAGGACTACTCTGTCTGGGGTGGAAAGGTAGGCCTACTCTGTCTGGGGTGGAAAGGTAGGCCTACTCTGTCTGGGGTGGAAAGGTAGGCCTACTCTGTCTGGGGTGGAAAGGTAGTCCTAATCTGTCTGGGGTGGAAATGTAGGACTACTCTGTCTGGGGTGGAAAGGTAGAACTACTCTGTCTGGGGTGGAAAGGTAGGCCTACTCTGTCTGGGGTGGAAAGGTAGGCCTACTCTGTCTGGGGTGGAAAGGTAGTCCTAATCTGTCTGGGGTGGAAATGTAGGACTACTCTGTCTGGGGTGGAAAGGTAGGCCTACTCTGTCTGGGGTGGAAAGGTAGGCCTAACTTTGGAAAGTACCATGCTCAGATTCCTAATGACGTCTCAGATTTAATGATTTGCAAACAAGACACATTGATTTGGCATTGGAAAAATATCATAAGATGAACACATAGATAGGCCTATCTGTCTATTCTTTGAATGTCAATTCTGTAATTTGTGTGGTACTGAAAATGATTCTGCTGTATGTACAAGAAGGTAGAATTGCATGACATTTTTTTAACAGGCCACATTTTTTAAGGCCTGCAAATATGATGCTAGATTCATGCAATGCTTTTACTATAAAGGAGATCTTTCCACCCATACTCTTATCCGTGAACCCACAACCTTCTGGCCCACAGCCCTGTGTGATATCATGATTCCTCCATTGACATGCAATGCTTAAAGAAGAACAGTTTCTAAAACGGCATATATGGCTCTATGATCTGTCCAATAACTGAGGGTAAACGGTTCTCTCCTTGTCACGCCCTGACCTTAGAGCTTTTTATGTCTCTATTTTGGGTTTGGTCAGGGTGTGATTTGGGTGGGCATTCTATGTTCTATTTTCTATGTTTTTGTATTTCTTTGTTTTTGGCCGGGTATGATTCTCAATCAGGGACAGCTGTCTATCGTTGTCTCTGATTGGGAACCATACTTAGGTAGCCCTTTTACCTCCTTTCTGTGTGGGAGGTTAACGTTGTTTGTGGCACATAGCCCTTTAGCGTCACGGTTGTTTTGGATTGTTTATTGTTGGCGTCATAATAATAATAAAGGAAAATCTAATTTGACATCCGTGACACTCCTATCCACATTATTATGAATAACGTTCACTCGTTTACAAATCAAACTTATGTTTTAAGCTTTTATCTTCCCATTTCAAAACAAAACTTTTCTACTCTTTGACTACTATTAAACTTGTTCCTCCTGTAGTATATTTCTGGAGTTAAACTATAGCCCTGACAATAATATATTTTCCCCTAGTACTTCCTGCTCCAGACCAGCTGACTGTTGACTCAGTGGACATCACATCAGCTGCTGTTAGCTGGAACCAGCCACCAGGATTGAACCAAACCCAACATCATTACCAGATCTCCTACCGCTGTCCAGGGACAGAACCACACATCACTACCACATCTACACACAGCATCACTCTCTCTGACCTGCAAGGTGGTACTCAGTACTCTGTCACTGTCTGCACTGTGCTGGAAAATGGAAAGCAAAGTCAACTGGTGTCAACAACCCTCACCACAGGTAAGGAAGTAGCCTACTTAAGTATTGTCTGGGAGAAAACTGGTCCCTTTGCAGAAAAACAGCGCCAAAGCATGATGTTTCCACCCCCATGCTTCACAGTAGGTATGGTGTTATTTAGATGCAACTCAGCATTCTTTGTCCTCCAAACACGACAAGTTGAGTTTTTACCAAAAAGTTATATTTTGGTTTCATCTGACCATATGACATTCTCCCAATCTTCTTCTGGATCATTAAAATGCTCTCTAGCAAACTTCAGACGAGCCTGGACATGTACTGGCTTAAGCAGGGGGACATGTCTGGCACTGCAGGATTTGAGTCCCTGGCGGCGTAGTGTGTTACTGATGGTAGGCTTCGTTACTTTGGTCCCAGCTCTCTGCAGGTCATTCACTAGGTCCCCCCGTGTGGTTCTGGGATTTTTGCTCACCGTTCTTGTGATCATTTTGACCCCACGGGGTGAGATCTTGCGTGGTGCCCCAGATCGAGGGAGATTATCAGTGGTCTTGTATGTCTTCCATTTCCTAATAATCCCACAGTTGATTTCTTCAAACCAAGCTGCTTACCTATTGCAGATTCAGTCTTCCCAGCTTGGTGCAGGTCTACAATTTTGTTTCTGGTGTCCTTTGACAGCTCTTTGGTCTTGGCAATAGTGGAGTTTGGAGTGTGACTGTTTGAGGTTGTGGACAGGTGTCTTTTATACTGATAACAAGTTCAAACAGGTGCCATTAATACAGGTAATGAGTGGAGGACAGAGGAGCCTCTTAAAGAAGAAGTTACAGGTCTGTGAGAGCCAGAAATCTTGCTTGTTTGTAGGTGACCAAATACTTATTTTCCACCATAATTTGCAAATAAATTCATTAAAAATCCTACAATGTGATTTTCGAGATTTTTTTCTCTAATTTTGTCTGTCATAGTTGAAGTGTACCTATGATGAAAATTACAGGCCTCTCTCATCTTTTTAAGTGGGAGAACTTGCACAATTGGTGGCTGACTAAATACTTTTTTGCCCCACTGTATATTTAAACTTAATTTGTCAGCGTATTGCGACATGGAATCTACGTGGAAAATACATTGGATTTGAAAAAAAACAAACTGTTGTTTTGACGGGAATGTCGGAGTGGCATAGAAAATATATATATATTTGATGGTGAATTCCCTGGATCATTTCTTTTTCCTGATCTTCCTTTCTATTTACAGGATCCTGTCTCAAGGAGCTGTTGTCCAAGGCTGGACTAGAAGATCATTATGAAAACAAGCTGATGTTAAGTACTGTCCTTGAGATAAATGCTGATACTACATCAGATGAACCTCTTACCACTATGCAGTCACTTCCAGGGGCCTTCCTGAAGAAATTAATGATGGCAAATCTGAATGCAAGGAGTGTTAAATGTCTGACCACTGACCATGAGGTTTCCTATTGTGGTGTAGACAACCTGGACACTGACTCTGATACTAGTAATGTCATTAATCCACTAGACCTGATCACTGCCCTGTTTCTGTGTTCAGATGGTTTCCTGCAGCAGGAGATGGTCCAGAAAATGTCCATCTGTCAGTTTGCTGTTCCTCTGCTGCTGCCCAACTGTGACACAGAACAAAGCACTTTGATGCTGTGGGCCTTGAGGGACATAGTGAGGAAGTTTAGACCCTCTTCACAAGTAGACACCAAGTCCTTCATAGAGGAGAGAATTGTACTCTCTGATATTCCCATGGTGTCCTTTGTTAGGTTAGGAGAAAGCAGCTTGTCCAAGTCTAATATGTTGAACAAACTGCTAAGTAATCCTGACACATTTGTCCATCGTGATATGGACTGTGGTGATGTACCTCGGAAGATTTCAAATGGTCTAGTTGAAATCAGCTGGTACCTCCCATGTGGGAAAAGAAACATAGACAGGTTCACCAAGCCTGTGGCTTTTGCCAATCTGAGAGGAGACATCAGGTCCTTTAAAACACAGTTTTCCTTTCTGTGTCAAACATCAGCAGCAATTTACGTGTTTAGTGATGAATTAGAGGCTGATTCTGAGGTTTTGAAAGACATAAACACAGAGTTATTTCTGGTTGTTAACTCTCAGAGAAAAACCTTCACAGGAGACAAAGTAACACATGTAATAGAAAAGAAGGGGAGGAACGAAGCAGCATTTGTAAAAACCCTGCAGTCATCTGTGGGTGATGTAATTGAAAATTGCCAAAACAAATTGCCAATTGAAAAAATGGATGTTATTGCTCGTCAGAGTGGGATTCTGGTTGATGAAGACAATGATGAGTGTCAGAGTGCCAGGAAGATGGCAGATAAAATCACCAGCAACATCACAGACACAATTAAATTCAAAGACAAACAACTACCCTTACAAGGGCAAGTCTGGAAAGAGATTTCCCAGTTGGAGAAAGAGAGGTGTAGGCTGAGAAAACAAGGGGATCAAGACATTGAACACTACAGGAGCTCTCTGAAGAAAAAGGAAATAAAACTCAGAGAAAAGCAACAAAGCTTTGAGATGACAGAGGCAATGACACATTTTCTAATTGGCATGTCAAGTTCAGAAGTGGAGCGATCCTATTTCATCAAATGGATGCGGATATATTTGGACAATATGTCACGGAAGAATCTGTCTGGTTTACGAGAAAAGTATAAAATGCTCCAGAAAAAAGAATCTGCAGATAAAAAAGACATTACAGAGTTGGATAGGCAAATATCTGACGGTTCCCTGGGACTTGAACACTTCCTACGTGAGTTGGGCCAGTTATATGAAGCTGCCTGCTCCCTCCCTGAAGACAGCCCTCAAAGGAAACAGATGGAGCATCTCCCTGGATTGTGTGCTCAGATGCTGTTGGATGGTTTCCCCATTGAGCTTGTGGATGGAGATGCATCAAATATCCCTCTGAAATGGATATCAGCTGTTCTGACTCGGCTGCATAATCTTGTGGACTCTAACAGCAAGATTCGTGTTGTGACAGTTTTAGGGGTTCAAAGCACTGGGAAGTCCACTCTCCTCAACACCATGTTTGGGGCCCAGTTTGCTGTCAGCAGTGGAAGATGCACCAGAGGGGCCTTCATGCTACTGATTAAAGTCAACAAAGACCTCAAGGAGGAATTGAAATGTGACTTCATCATGGTGATTGACACAGAGGGGTTGAAATCACCAGAGTTGGCCCAACTAGATCATAGCTATGAACATGACAATGAACTGGCAACACTGGTGATAGGACTCAGTGATGTCACTATCATCAACATGTCCATGGAGAACTCCACAGAGATGAAAGACATTCTACAGATTGTTGTTCATGCTTTTATCAGGATGAAGGAAGTGGGGAAGAAGCCGATATGTCATTTTGTGCACCAGAATGTGTCAGACATGTCTGCTCATGACAACAACATGAGGGACAGAAATAAGTTGTTGGAACAGTTGAATGAAATGACCCAGGCAGCAGCCAGAATGGAGAAGAAGGAGAATATCACCAAGTTCACTGATGTGATGGAGTATGATCCAGACACAAGCAGCTGCTACATCCCAGGACTCTGGCATGGGACTCCCCCTATGGCTCCAGTCAATGCTGGCTACAGTGAGGCTGTGTATGATTTAAAAAAGAGCTTGATGAAAGATTTTAGAATATGCCCAAAAAATGATGATTTGACACATTTCATGAAGTGGACACAAAGCTTGTGGGAGTCTGTTAAATTTGAGAACTTCATTTTCAGTTTCAAAAACAGCTTGGTTGCAGATGCATACGCCAGATTGTGCTCTGAGTACAATGGTTGGGAACGGGCCTTCCAGAAGGAGATGTACAACTGGATGATTGGTGCTGAAACCAACATTTCAAATTTTGGCATGACAGTTCTTAATCACCAGATCACCATAAGAGATGTGCTAAAAGACTTGATGGCAGAAGCATCCAAGAAGCTTGCAGAGGGAGAAAAGGAAATCCAAGACAATCTAGTAAAATACTTTGAAAAGCAAGATGGCCATGTCAATCTGGTGGAAAAATACAGGGAAGGCTTTGTGTCCAGTGCCAAAACACTGAGACGAGAGACAGAAAACACAATCAGTAACACTTTACATGGAGCTGTTGAAATCAAAGAGGGAATGGCCCAACTGGATGACATCAAGAGTTCTCAGGCAAATACAATGGAGAAGATGGTGCTGGCTTTGCTACAAACCTGTAAACAGAATAAATCTGATTTATCAGAACAGGTCCTCATAAAAGAGTTTGAAAGAATGTGGAAGAAAACTCTGTCTGATATCAAATTCAGAGGACTCCCAAGAAGACATGTTGCTCAGGATGCCTTCAGCATTTTACAAGACCATTTATCTACGAGGTCGGGTTATGTCCAAAGTTTGTTGCATGGAAAAAGTTTGGGTGACTGTGGCAAGAACCCATTTGTTGTAGAGTCAGGGGATCTGTGGCAGAAGACTAAGGACATCGTGAGGTTATGGAATAGAGATGACAGGAAGAAACCACAAGACTTCTGTGATGACATCATAACACAGTGTCAGGAGTTTATAACACAGAAGGTGGGAAGCAAAACAGATTACCATGATACTTACATCAAAGAGCTTCTTGAAATAATTGATCAAACATTGCAACAAAACAAGAAACGTAAAGTTTCTGAGGAATGTGAGATTAAACTGAAGCTGCACATCTGTGGCAGAGCAGTGAGAACATTTCAAAAGAAGCATGATGATTTAATTACAGTCAACGACCCCCGGAAATGTCTGGAACAGTCTAAGAACAAGTACCTTACTGATTTCAAATACTTATTTAATAACCGAGACCAGTGCCAAAAGAAAGCTGAGGAGTTCTCAAAGCTCTGTTTGCAGCCAGCTGTACTGGACTATGGACCAAAATGATTGGTCCTGATGTGGTTGATGAAGTGAAGACGGGTGAAGGGTCAGAGGATTACAGCACACGGACGTCCTTCCAGTTCTCCATTTTGAAACAACTCCTGACAGATGGAAAATATGATAAATATAAAAGGTACATAAACCATAATGAAAAGTTTGTGAAGGACTGGCTGTTTGACCAGATTGTCCAACAACTGTCAAAGGAGAACAGTCTGGAAAAGTTGGAGAAGAAACATCTTTCAGAGATAGTCAAAATAATTACTGATACAATTTCTAACATCAGAAAATCACATAGCACTGTAAAAGATATCAATACTTTCATTCAGAACATCTGCAGTGCCCTTGGAAAGAAGCTCGTCTACCCCAAGGATGGTCTGGATTTGATCATGACTCTGAACTACTCTGAAAATACAGAACAGTTTGCTGACTACCTAACAAATTATGTGAGAGAAATGGAGCTGTCACTGGTAGCTGAGTACAACAAGGGAGGAGACATCAAAGAGAGACTCGGATCTCTGCCATTCAAGCCTCAGGACAAGATGTTCACCAGTCTGTTTGGCTGTGGGGAAGTATGTCCCTTCTGCAGTGCACCCTGTGAAGCAGGAAGTAAGGAACATACCAAACACTTTACCTTCATTCACCGTCCACAGGGTGTCGATGGCTGGAGGAAGACGGATACAAATGTGTTACTAACTGACATATGTTCCTCCAAAGTGAATAGTGACAAAAAATTCAGGACCTCCCTGACAGGAGACAAACCTCACCCCTACAAGGACTACCAGACATATTACCCTGACTGGATCATAACTGGAGATTCCAGTATGGAGGCTTCAGACTACTGGAAGTATGTGATGGCCACATTCAATGAGAGAATCGCTGAAGACAGAGGAGACTCAACACTTCCTGCTGATATCCCAGAGGACTGGAAGGCATTAACAAGTGATGATGCAATGAAGGGCTTGAAGGGCTCATTCAACATGAAAGATTAGTTTCTAGTTTTCGACATTCAACGATTTAAAGATGTCAGACATGAGAACCAGAAATAACTAATGACATTGATATATCACAGAATCAAACATGAGGAAATAATGTGCAGAATGGGCAAAACCCAATGCAATTCTGAAAAGAAGAACTGCAGCATGACAGTCATATTTTCAAATACATTGATAAATGATATGAATTCTTGGCAATTTACAGATCTGATGTTCCATAACGAAACAGCTAAAACTGAGTTTTATGGGAAATTAATACAATATTATAATCAATACAAAATTCAAATCTTGATGATGTTAACAAAGAGATTTGAGCAAATTCAGAAATCAGACAAAATGTAAGAGAAGTGATCATGAACACCAGCAGGTTAACCAACATGATTTTTGTGACTTGATAATGTCCATAAATAAACAAACACAATACACAGGTAACTAAGAAGCTAGTCTGACATTGTTCATTTAGTTTCAATAATAATAATTATATTTCTCTCATGTACTTACCATCCAACCAATGGCTTGATATGCCTTAATCACAGATCAATGATTATGACGGGCTGGATGGTTCAGTGGTGAACGATTGGCTTGGCCTTTGTTTTTGTTATTTGACCTTTTACCTCTTGATGTCATTTTTTATTTAGAGAATAATATGTTGTTTCATATACAGGTTTTACACATTTACTGGTCTTTAAAATTTTTTTACTTCAACAAGAATCATTGCTAAGTAGACTTAAAAGATAATGTTTTTAATGGATCACACCTTCAAATAGTGATTTGTTCAATGACTTCATTGCTTTGAAGACGTTAGTTTGGATACAGTATAATTCATAATCAGTGAACATCAGTAATGTAACTTCTTAATACTCTTCAGGTATGCTTGATTTATATAGTATGTTTTGAAGTACTGCTTAGTGACCATCAGTAATGTAACTTCATTAATACTCTTCAGGTATGCTTGATGTATGTAGTAAGTTTTGAAGTAATGCTTAGAGACCATCAGTAATGTAACTTAATTCATTCTATTCAGTTGTGCTTGAGGTATATAGTATGTTTTGAGGTCCTGCACTGTGACTGTTGTTTTGGATGCTAATGATTATAATGGTATTGATGATGCTGTTTGCATTTATTTGTGATGATGATGTTTGTTGATGATGGTGATTTATAAATATGGCAGTTGATGAAGATTGTTGATTATTTTGTTTTTGTAGTTGATGATGATGATGGTGTGAGATTAAACTCTCTAAGGCCTGCAGGAAATGGCTTTCAGTTGGCAAAACTATCAGCATGATGAAGACCAAAAAAGTTTCATTGTATTTAACAAATATTGATATTGTTTATGATCTCTTACAAATGTTATTTTTCATTGCAGTGAACATCCACACACAGTATATTTACTGTAGTTTGTAGACATATTGTTGACATTGAAAGTAAAAAAAAACTTTCCATTTTGTATTATCTTGTTATTAGATGATAATGAATAAAAACCAAATCATTAAAAACATTATTTGGATTAAAACATTATTTGGTTAAAAACACTATTTGGTGAAAAACATTGTTTGGTTTAAAATAATTATTTGGTGTCATGAGAAATACTTTCCATCAATAGAACACCAGTATTTGCTTGTTCAAGCATGTATCAAGCATTTCAGAGTAGGAGTGCTGATCTAGGATCAGGTCCTGCCTGTCCATGTAGTCTTATTCAATGTTATCTGAAAGGCTAAACTGATCCTAAATCTGCAATATTTTCTGAGACGCTTGATACATTATTCGGTCCCTGGTGATAATAAACACCAGAATTCAAATCAAATGTATTTATAAAGCCCTTCTTACATCAGCTGATATCTCAAAGTGCTGTACAAAACCCCAGCCTAAAACCTCAAACAGCAAGCAATGCAGGTGTAGAAGCACGGTGGCTAGGAAAAACTCCCTAGAAAGGATAAAAACCTAAGAAGAAACCTAGAAAGGAACCAGGCTATGAGGGGTGGCCAGTCCTCTTCTGGCTGTGCCGGGTGGAGATTATAACAGAACATGGCCAAGATGTTCAAATGTTCCTAAATGATCAGCATGGTCAAATAATAATAATCACAGTAGTTGTCGAGGGTGCAAAAAGTCAGCACCTGAGGAGTAAATGTCAGTTGGCTTTTCATTGCCGATCATTAAGAGTATCTCTACCGCTCCTGCTGTCTCTAGAGAGTTGAAAACAGCAGGTCTGGGACAGGTAGCACGTCCGGTGAACAGGTCAGTGTTCCATAGCCGCAGGCAGAACAGTTGAAACTGGAGCAGCAGCACGTCCAGGTGGACTGTGGACAGCAAAGAGTCATCATGCCAGGTAGTCCTGAGGCATAGTCCTAGGGCTCAGGTCCTCCGAAAGAGAGAAAGAAAGAAAGAATTAGGGAGCGCATACTTAAATTCACACAGGACACCGGATAAGACAGGAGAAGTACTCCAGATATAACAGACTAACCCTAGCCCCCGACACATAAACTACTGCAGCATAAATACTGGAGGCTGAGACAGGAGGGGCCAGGAGACACTGTGGCCCCATCCGATGATACCCCCGGACAGGGCCAAACAGGCAGGATATAACCCAAAGCACAACCCCCACACCACTAGAGGGATATCTTCAACCACCAACTTACCATCCTGAGACAAGGCCGAGTTTAGCCCACAAAGATCTCCGCCAGACAGGAAGATCACGTCAGTGACTCAACCCACTCATGTGACGCACCCCTCCTAGGGACGGCATGGAAGAGCACCAGTAAGTCAGTGACTCAGCCCCTGTAATAGGGTTAGAGGCAGAGAATCCCAGTGGAGAGAGGGAAACCGGCCAGGCAGAGACAGCAAGGGCAGTTCGTTGCTCCAGAGCCTTTCCATTCACCTTCACACTCCTGGGCCAGACTACACTCAATCATATGACCTACTGAAGAGATGAGTCTTCAGTAAAGACTTAAAGGTTGAGACCGAGTCTGCGTCTTTCACATGGGTAGGCAGACCCTTCCATAAAAATTGAGCTCTATAGGATAACCCTGCCTCCAGCTGTTTGCTTAGAAATTCTAGGGACAATTAGGAGGCCTGCGTCTAGTGACCGTAGTGTACGTGTAGGTATGTATGGCAGGACCATATTGGAAAGATGGGTAGGAGCAAGCCCATGTAATGGGCAGTAAAACCTTGAAATCAGCCCTTGTGTCACGCCCTGACCTTAGAGAGCCTTTTTATGTCTCATTTTGGTTTGGTCAGGGTGTGATTTGGGTGGGCATTCTATGTTCTTTATGTCTAGGTTTTTGTATGTCTATGTTTTGGTCGGGCTGTCAGCTGTCTACCGTTGTCTCTGATTGGGAATCATACTTAGGCAGCCTTTTCCCACCTGTGTTTTGTGGGTGCTATTTTCTGTTTTGTGTTTCTGAACCTGACGGAACTGTTCGTTGTCGTTTTGCTCTTTGTTATTTTGTTCAAGTGTTTTTTGAAAATAAATCATGAACACTTACAACACTGCGCTTTGGTCCGCTTCTTCCACTGACGACGAGAGGCGTGACACCTTGCCTTAACATGAAGCCAGTGTAGGGAGGCTAGCACTGGAGTAATATGATCACATTTTTTGGTTCTAGTCAGGATTCTATCAGCCGTATTTAGCACTAACTGAAGTTTATTTAGTGCTTTATCCGGGTAGCCGGAAAGTAGAGCATTGCAGTAGTCTAACCTAGAAGTATCAAAAGCATGGATACATTTTCCTGCATCATTTTTGGACAGAAAGTTTCTGATTTTTGCAATGTTACGTAGATGGAAAAAAGCTATCCTTGAAACAGTCTTGATATGTTCGTCAAAGGAGAGATTTCGTCAAAAGAGAATTGCCCACAATGTGAGCATCATGTGTCTCAGAGTAGAGTGCTGATCTAGGATCAGGTCCTCCCTGTCCATGTAGTCTTATTCAATGAGATCTAAAAGGCTAAACTGATCACAAATCAGCAATGTTACTCTGAGATTCTTAATACATTATTCTTTTCCTGGTGATCATAAACATCAGAATTGACCAATAGATGGCAGTGTGGGTATGGCATATGTGGAATTGTAACCAGACCAATTGCTTAAAAATCTGTCTCTCCCATTCAACTGCTTGGAAAAACTTGAAAACAATATGGTGGAAGGAAGCTCAAAATTAGACTGGCTTAACTTTCACCTGGTCTCCTATTTCAGATCAGTGAAGGAGAGAACAGAGTTGTAGACGACTGAGAAAGAGCACAAGTATATGTGGTGTCTTTGAATTACAGAAGTAGGGGCCTCTCGAGTGGCGCAGTGGCCTAAGGCCACTAGAGATTCTGGGTTCGAGTCCAGGCACTGTCACAGCGACTGGGAGACCCACGGGGCGGCGCACAATTGGCCCAGCGTCGTCCTGGTTAGGGGAGGGTTTGGCCGGCAGGGATGAAAAAAATAAAATCTGACATGAAATCAGATTTACAGAAGTAGTCCTTGGTTTAATAATTAAAGCTAATATTCTAGGATTTGAAAAAAAAAAACTGTGTCCCTGCCACTTGTTCTACTACTAGTTCAACTCTCATTAATCTGAAATAGTCATCACACATCTCTGGGTTTAACACCCTCACTATTCTTGTGCTGCCATCCTGTTAGAAGGTAACATATTATTTTATTACAATGGTTAAGATGTATTTTCATTGTGTTCCATGGTGTTATTCGCCCCCTAGTGGAGCTTTCTGTTACTTAGAAAGATAACGCAAACAGGAAGTACAGAATTTGTTTTGCACGCATAGAAGCAGCTACAAACAATGCTACGGTGCAGGTCTTTCAGTGTAGTTATTTCTTGTCTCGCTTCAGCCTTGGAAAATATTTGTTTGTAAGTTCGATTCAAGCATTTAGCTAATGATTATAATCTTGTTATTGATAGAGTTGCTTACATATCAATGTTGGTTGGTTGCATTTACTCACAAATTGCAATGCCTTTCATATATGTCGTTAGCTGTATTACTTTGCTCGTGCGTCATGCAACGAATTGTAAAATATCCAATACTGTAGTTTTGTTACTGTTTATAGTGTAATATGTTTTGTTATTCTACATAGATGGTTGTACATTATTAGAGTAATGAAAGGCAATTACCATATGAGTAACAATTAACTATATGATTTGGCATCATGCCAGATGCATGGTACCTTGTATTTATGCAACTTCAAATGTATAATGTACAGTTACAGTAGGTCGGTGTGAATTGAATACTAAAGTATATTATTTTCTGTATTTTGCAGTTTCACAACATAAACGTTTTCAATATATTCATTCAAGAAAAGTCACGCCTTGGGAGTTTTATTGAAGACTTAGTTGTTAGCTTTCTGTCTAGTTTTGCATGGGAACGCAACTCAAAGGCAGAATAATTCTACTACTAGTTCAACTCTCTTTAATCTCAACTATTCATCACACATCTCTGGGCTCAACACAAACATAATAACATTGAAAATGGGTGAATCATTCTGTTAACATTCCAGAATCCTTCCTGAATCACACTAGTGTTCTGTTCCATATTCAGCCATAGACATGTTCCACAGACAGCAAGACTGGTTTAAATAAACATAATGAACAGATTGCAGCACACTGTGTTTATGCTATTAACTAAATTAACTTGTTTTAACATTACAATGTTTATAGTACATTCAGCCTAACATTTGACTAATTACCATACAGTCCCCATAACCTGGTACTGTAGTGACCTTAACCCAACAACTACTGTAGCAATCTCATAACCTGGTCTATACTGAGTTAATACTGTAGTGTCCTTAACCCAACACCTAGCAACCTCATAACCTGGTCTATACTGAGTTTATACTGTAGTGACCTTAACCCAACACCTAGCAATCTCATAATCTCAGTATAGACCAGGTTATGAGGTTGCTAGGTGTTGGGTTAAGGTCACTACAGTATAAACTCAGTATAGACCAGGTTATACTGTAGTTACCTTAACCCAACACCTAGCAACCTCATAACCTGGTATATACTGAGTTTATACTATAGTGACCTTAACCCAACACCTAGCAACCTCATCAATGGTTTCATATCTCTTGGTGTAACTACTAAGGTGTTGGGTTGACAGTTGCTGGATGAGGGACTAGTCACTACAATACATTACACAATTGTGTACATGTATTCTTCACTACTACTATAACACCTGCTAACTTCTATTATATATTTAGTGCACTAGATTACATACATTTCTGATATGCCAGTTTAATTACAAATAAAAACAAACTGCTTAACTTGAAATGTATATCCAACACAACTCCATAAGATGAGATGTCCCATCAACCCACTATTTATACATTTACTTTTGATACTTAACTATATTCAAAACCAACTACTTTTTTACTTTTACTCAAGTAGTATTTTACTGGATTACTTTTATTTGAGTCATTTTCTATTAAGGTATCTTTACTTTTACTCAAGTATGAAAATAGGGTACTTTTTACACCACTGGTGCCATCAACCCACTCCCAAACTCCCTCTGTATGGCTGAAGTCCAATCCAGACCTCCCTGCTCAAACCATGGATAAATATACCTGTCATTTTGGCACAAGGAAAATATAACACATCCAGGTAGACTCCGCGAAAAGACGATGCCACGGGCCGCACCGGAGATATTGAGATTAACGAGATGCAGCACTTCGCAGTCACACACAGTACTTGCGCATGTGCACAGGTTCGCATCACGCTGTTTAAAGTGTGGTATCCAGGGCACCAAAACACTCTTAGTTGTTGTTGAAATTGACCCACTATGCGGTTTACTTTCTGCATCTACGTCATATTGCTGAGTCTACTTTTTTAGTTAACATTTCACAACAGAAATGCTTTCAAACCATTTTTCTGCATTTTGTAATTGTCATAAAAAATAAACATTTAGTATGAGACGCAGTGTAATGATGTTAGGAATGGAAGTAGATATGTGGATTATGCGACAGGTTGCGGGCCAATATCTCCCTTCTCCTGTAGTGTGCACGTGTTCACTTCCCTTCTTGGAAACCTAATTTGCGCACACTGCATATAGACTTTTCTATTGTGTTATTGACTGTATGTTTGTTTTACTCCATGTGTAACTCTGTGTTGTTGTTTGTGTCGCACTGCTTTGCTTTATCTTGGCCAGGTCGCAGTTGTAAATTTGAACTTGTTCTCAACTGGCCTACCTGGTTAAATAAAGGTGAAATAAAATGTAAAATTGGAAAGAAAATGCCAGGTATGGAAACTTCTTCCATGGCCTATGCCTAAACCAATCCAATGCTTTTAAACTTGTCGGGAGGAGAGAGAGATTGGGACGAATCAAGTCTATTTCCACATCTCACATCCTACCACTAGGGGGCAGCAGCAGCCAGGGCCAAGTTCTTGTTGGACTGGGCCTTTAAGAAAGTGATTTCGCACCAGGTTTAGGGTCCATTCCATTTCAATACAGTGAATAAACTGAAATACATTTTCCTCAAAGCTTGTTTATGTAATGAGAATGTTGAAATTGGAAGTTGGAGTTGTCTATGTAATGAGAATGTTGAAATTGGAAGTTGGAGTTGTCTATGTAATGAGAATGTTGACATTGGAAGTTGGAGTTGTCTATGTAATGAGAATGTTGAAATTGGAAGTTGGAGTTGTCTATGTAATGAGAATGTTGAAATTGGAAGTTGGAGTTGTCTATGAGAAACAATGTTAAATAGGAATTTCTGTTTATTTCTTGAAATGACTGAATGGATATGAAGCGAAGCCAGTTCATGAAAGAAACCCGAGTGTGGTGACATCATTTGATCGCATCAGCAGATATTGTGCCAATTGGATTCACACTGTACTTACATGTGGTCTATTCTACAGAACAGTTCTATATTATTAACTTAATATGACACTTCACTCAGGCTCTGCTCCTTCAGGGTAGCTCACTGCCAACCTCCAAGTCTATGCATTGTAATCTTTTCTAAGAAATGGTTAAACATACATGTGGCGTTTCCTTTTTTAAATGGAATTGATCCCAACCCTGTTGCTCTCAGGCATGGATGATTGACAGGTAATTACTGATCAGAGAAGCTATATGAAAGTAGCCTCCCAACCCTGTTGCTCTCAGGTGTGGATGATTGACAGGTAATTACTGATCAGAGAAGCTATATGAAAGTAGCCTCCCAACCCTGTTGCTCTCAGGCATGGATGATTGACAGGTAATTACTGATCAGAGAAGCTATATGAAAGTAGCCTCCCAACCCCGTTGCTCTCAGGCATGGATGATTGACAGGTAATTACTGATCAGAGAAGCTATATGAAAGTAGCCTCCCAACCCTGTTGCTCTCAGGCATGGATGATTGACAGGTAATTACTGATCAGAGAAGCTATATGAAAGTAGCCTCCCAACCCTGTTGCTCTCAGGCATGGATGATTGACAGGTAATTACTGATCAGAGAAGCTATATGAAAGTAGCCTCCCAACCCTGTTGCTCTCAGGCATGGATGATTGACAGGTAATTACTGATCAGAGAAGCTATATGAAAGTAGCCTCCCAACCATGTTGCTCTCACGCATGGATGATTGACAGGTAATTACTGATCAGAGAAGCTATATGAAAGTAGCCTCCCAACCATGTTGCTCTCAGGCATGGATGATTGACAGGTAATTACTGATCAGAGAAGCTATATGAAAGTAGCCTCCCAACCCTGTTGCTCTCAGGCATGGATGATTGACAGGTAATTACTGATCAGAGAAGCTATATGAAAGTAGACTCCCAACCCTGTTGCTCTCAGGCATGGATGATTGACAGGTAATTACTGATCAGAGAAGCTATATGAAAGTAGCCTCCCAACCCTGTTGCTCTCAGGCATGGATGATTGACAGGTAATTACTGATCAGAGAAGCTATATGAAAGTAGCCTCCCAACCCTGTTGCTCTCAGGCATGGATGATTGACAGGTAATTACTGATCAGAGAAGCTATATGAAAGTAGCCTCCCAACCCTGTTGCTCTCAGGCATGGATGATTGACAGGTAATTACTGATCAGAGAAGCTATATGAAAGTAGCCTCCCAACCCTGTTGCTCTCAGGCATGGATGATTGACAGGTAATTACTGATCAGAGAAGCTATATGAAAGCAGACTCCCAACCCTGTTGCTCTCAGGCATGGATGATTGACAGGTAATTACTGATCAGAGAAGCTATATGAACGTAGCCTCCCAACCAGGTTGGTCTGGATAGTCTTTTTGTTTTCCTTGTTGTGATTTTGTTGAGCTCTTGGGATGGCCAACTGAAGAGCCTCAACGGGCCTCCATTGGGCCACGGTGAGTCGTGCGTAAGCTGTCTCTCCCTGTATTCTGCCTAACTCTCTGGCTGTGAGAGAATCCCAAACGACACCCCATTCCCTTTATAGTGCACTACTCACCAAAAGGAATTCAATACAAAGGGGATAGGGTATCATTTGGGATTCTCTCCCTCCCTCTGAAATATAATACAACCATTAAACAACTACATTCACTTGCTAAATAATATCTGCTTTTCAAAACAGTTGAATCTAATCACTACCTGTATTAAAGGTCACCAGGGGTTTATTGCACTGACAGTCATTGCAACCTGTCTTACTGTAGTCAATGATTAGTCCCAGTTAGTTTAGTAACAAAACCTTAGACACTGTTTTGATAACTGATGGTTATTTATGATCCAACCCTACATTCTGGTGTTGCCTCCACAAACAGGAAGTGAACAAGATATGAGTTAAAATGTAAACAGTAACATTCACTCTGTCTTAAAAGGCACAATGTCTTATTTACACCAGTTCTTCTTTCTTCAAGTTTAGGAGTAGACCTTTAAAATGTACACTGTAAAATTCACTGTCCTAAAGAGGCAGGGAGATGTCTTATCCTTCTAGATTACAGATGTTATGCCCCTATTTATTCACACTTTTTGACACACAGTATGAATACATGATTGTGTCAGCTTGTGCAGCAGACATTAGTCAGTCATGTTGCTCCTGGTCACGTGATGCGGCAGCCCCACCTGCGACTTCAACAATCAGTGTCAGCTCTCGGCCCAAGAGGGAATTACCTCCTTATCTAATGAAGAAGTTGGTTTCTCCTGTGGGAGACTCAGGTTCAGATCAGTGTCTTTGTGTGTGTGTGTGTGTCTGTCTGAATGTGAACATTTGTTTCTCTCCTACCTGTAGTTCAGAGTACCATTCTTTCAAATCACACCAGTCTTCAGACCATCATTAACATACAGTAGAGTTCATTAAAAGTACCTATGAGAAGCCTATTTCTCACAGATCCATTCTTGTGAAAATGAACATCCCAAATCCCTCCATACGCCTTGGCCTGACGATATGTAATAGATTTCCCCACAGTTCTGGTACGTACCACCACCAGGCTCTCCACTCCACCAATACCTGCAGTAGAAACAACAGAGTTAGATTGACCACTCTCTCAGAACCTAGAGTATGAACAACAGAGTTAGGCTGACCACTCTCTCAGAACCTAGAGTATGAACAACACAGAGTTAGACTGACCTCTCTCTCAGAACCTAGAGTATGAACAACACAGTTAGACTGACCTTTCTCTCAGAACCTAGAGTATGAACAACACAGAGTTAGGCTGACCACTCTCTCAGAACCTAGAGTATGAACAACAGAGTTAGACTGACCACTCTCTCAGAAAGAGTATGAACAAAACAGATAATCAGTCCTACACCTTCTACTGTGGTCAGTGTTATTAGATCAGTAGTCTCTTACCTTGAGGTGGTCAGTGTTATTATAGATCAGTAGTCTCTTACCTTGGGGTGGTCAGTGTTATTAGATCAGTAGTCTCTTACCTTGGGGTGGTCAGTGTTTTATAGATCAGTAGTCTCTTACCTTGGGGTGGTCAGTGGGGAGCCGTCCACCCATTTCCAGGTCCCCTCAGTAACAGAGTCAGTCAGACCAATCCAGGCATATTTGACTGATTTAAACCCATTGATGAATGTCTGTTGTGACACAGAAAAATCATTGTTACTAACACATGATGGAATAATAAATAAAGTATCTCTCTCTGTCTCTCACCTGTTCCTCTTCACTGTTAATGATCACCAGATCTGCTCCTCTCTCCAGACAGTCCTGTCTACTCTCCTCCCAGGATTTCTTCTCAGTAGAGAGGTAGTAACAGCTGCAGCCAAACCTTCTCCATCCTTCAGGACAGGACCCTAGAAGTTTCACATTAAACCTCTCACTAAAGGCTTCAGTCATACTAAAGTTATACTTAAATCTGAAGTGGTTCTCCATCAGATTAGTAATAAATGTCTCACCCCATGTTCAAAAATGACATTTTTCCCTTTATTCAGATTACAACCTCTCACTTTTGGTTATTTTAAAATGAAAAAAAATCTCAAAAATATTGTTATTTTTAAAACAAGCCATAAAAAGTTGGTTGCAATTTCAGTTTATTCCAAATATTATGGTTAAACTCAAATACACTAATTGATTTAAGAATAACTTTATTTTTTATGTAAAGCGTTATAATCTTTCTACGTTCTAGAAATAGGACTGGTAGAGTTGTTACACATGCAGCTAACAAAAATATATGGAAATGTCTGTTCTACTCTAAATGAAAACCAACGTTGGGGAAGAGATTTTCCATGTACCTATTCCATGGTACATGGTTTATGAACTGATACACAAAACGACCCTGGATTAAAAAAAGGTTAAAATTATTACACACCATTCTTGCAACCAATAGAAGGTTATATACAGTGCTTTCAGAAAGTGTTAAATGTAAAAAATAAATCCCCCGTCATCAATCCACACACAATACCCCATAATGACAAAGCAAAAACAGTTTAAAAAAACATTTTTGCAAATGTATTAAAAATAAAAAACGGAATTATTACATTTACATAAGTATTAAGACAGTTTACTCAGTACTTTGCTGAAGCACATTCGGCAGTGATTACAGCCTTGAGGTCTTCCTGGGTATGACGCTACAAGCTTGGCACACCTGTATTTGGAGAGTTTCTTCCATTCTTCTCTGCAGATCCTCTCAAGCTCTGTCAGGTTGGATGGGGAGTGTCGCTGCAAAGCTATTGTCAGGTCTCTCCAGAGATGTTGGATCGGGTTTAAGTCCGTGCTCTGGCTGGGCCACTCAAGGACATTCAGAGACTTGTCCCGTAGCCACTCCTGCGTTTTCTAGGCTGTGTGCTTAGGGTCGTTGTCCTGTTGGAAGGTGAACCTTCGCCCCCAGTCTGAGGTCCTGAATAATACCATGCTATTGTTTAAAGAGAGTGAACAGTTATGAACTTAAATGTATTCATAAACCAATTAGGCACATTTGGGCAGTCTTGATACAACATTTTGAACAGAAATGCAATGGTTCATTGGATTAGTCTAAAACTTTGCACATATACTGCTGCCATCTAGTGGACACAATCTAAATTCCGTAGTCATATATTTGCCTTTCTTTGCATTATAAAAGATGGAAAAAACAAACATATTTTTTTAGTATTCTCTTTTACCAGATCTAATGTGTTATATTATCCTACATTAATTTCACATTTCCACAAACTTCAAAGTGTTTCCTTGCAAACGGTATCAAGAATATGCATATCCTTGTTCAGGTCCTGAGCTACAGGCAGTTAGATTTGGGAATGTCATTTTAGGCAAACATTTAACAAGAAAAAGGTCCGACACTTCAGAGGTTAAGTAAACAAGGTATCTGTTTTTTATTACATTTGCACACCCCCCAAAAAACTGTTTTGCTTTGTCATTGTGGGGTATTGTGTGTAGATTGATGAGGATAGCCATTCTAAAATCCAATTTAGAATAAGGCTGTAACTTAATAAAATGTGGAAAAAGTGAAGGGGTCTGAATACTTTCTGAATGCATTGTATATGGGGGGATACAACCATCCCAGCTCCACAGATTTAGCTGCTTAGAGAAAGAATCATTAGATCAATTCTTTTGGTACTGTCCATATGTAGCTTGTTTTTGGTCGCAGGTTCAGGAATGACTGAAGAATTGCAACATTTTCCCCGAGCTAACTCTGCAGATAGCACTGCTGGGTGATTTAAAAAGCCATAGTCAATCGATCAATATTATAATAATACTCCTAGCAAAACGTTTTTACTTTGTTACAATATGTGGAATCTGTGAGACTAGAAAGGTTCCAGCACAAGCTGGAAGTAGAAGCCTCAGTGTTGTTTTCAGTTGGTTTACAACAATTAGGGAACGGTAGGGTTAGTGGAATTAATAAGTAAAATATATATTTTTAAATATATATACTACCAGTCAAAAGTTTGGACACACCTACTCATTCAAGGGTTTTTCTTTA
This sequence comes from Oncorhynchus clarkii lewisi, assembly GCF_045791955.1. Classification (NCBI taxonomy): domain Eukaryota; kingdom Metazoa; phylum Chordata; class Actinopteri; order Salmoniformes; family Salmonidae; genus Oncorhynchus; species Oncorhynchus clarkii. The sequence continues at coordinate 5,076,147 of NC_092165.1, read as the reverse complement.
GTTTGACTATTTTCTACATTGTAGAATAACAGTGAAGACATCAAAACTATGAAATAACACATGCTATTGAACAAATCAAAATATATTTTATATTTGAGATTCTTTCAAGTAATGATGGAATGTGGTTTCTCTTTGCTTATTTGAGCTGTTCTTGCCATAATGTGGACTTGGTATTTTACCAAATAGGGCTATCTCCTGTATACCACCCCTACCTTGTCACAACACAACTGATTGGCTCAAACACATTAAGGAAAGAAATTCCACAAATTCACTTTTAACAAGGCACACCTGTTAACTGAAATGCATTCCAGGTGACTACCTCATGAAGCTGGTTGAGAGAATGCCAAGTGTGCAAAGCTGTCATCAAGACAAAGGGTTGCTATTTGAAGAATCTCAAATATAAAATATATTTAGATTTGTTTAACACTTTTTTGGTTACTACATGATTCCATATGTGTTATTTCATAGTTTTGATGTCTTCACTATTATTCTACGATGTAGAAAATAGTACAAATAAAGAAAAACCCTTTACAGAAAATATATAAATGGGGGATTGGAAATGGTGCAGACAATTACATGTTTTTATATATAATTATTTAACTAGGCAAGTCAGTTAAGAACAAATTCTTATTTTCAATGTCGGCCTAGGAACGGTGGTTTAACTGCCTTGTTCAGGGGCAGAACGACAGATTTCTACCTTGCTAGCTTGGGGATTCGATCTTCCAACCTTTCGGTTACTGGCCCAACACCCTAACCACTAGGCTACCCTGCTGCTCCACATTGAAGGAAGCCACAATCTGCAACATTAAAGATGACCTACCCCCTAAAAAAATAATACAATCTGAGTTCTAGGTAGTTCTGATGACCTCTGATCTCCTGTGGCGTGTGTTGAGCGCAAAGGCAGAACACAGCTCCAGTCAATTTAATTTGTTTCTGGTCCTAATGGTCATGGATAGCATTGACAATACTTCTTGAATATGCTTGTGTGTGAGATAACAGGTCAACTACAGAAACTGTGGATCAGGAAGCAAATAAAAAGGTGGGCCCTTTGTACACATTTACCTTTGTTCTCCCAGTTCAGTCTTTCTATCTCCTTCTGTAGCTGGTCACGCTCCATAGTTGTAGTGTTCAGACTCTTCTTCAACTTGTCTATTTCAGTGGTTCTGGTATTTAGACTACTCTGTTGCTGGTCTCTCTCTTTAGTCAGGGTGTTGTAACTGATCTGTAGCTGGTCTCTCTCTTTAGTCGGGGTGTTGTAACTGGTCTGTAGCTGGTCTCTCTCTGTGGTCCTGGTATTTAGACTATTCTGTAGCTGGTCTCGCGCTGAAGTTGCATCTGTAAAATGGAAAAGTCAATCAAAATGTGTAACTGTCACAACATTGACAAAAATGTTTTAGTAAAAAACAATGTTCACTTACAGGAATCCCACAGGCCTATGATCACAGCCAGTAGAACAAACACTGCAGCAACTGTGGAGGGTCTCTTCCACCACTGAAAATGTTCTGAATAACAAGTTATTAAAGTCAGATCTTTGGTAATGTGGTAATGTGGTAATGTGTTTTATTGTATCATTGTTTTATTTGAGCTGGATTCTGCAGGAACAGGACCAGCACCTCAGTTTTGGACTGATGGATTCCACAACCTATTTGGTCGGATCCGCTACCTCTCGTGGCATAGAAAATAATTGTTACTGTTTGCAATGAAAGAATTTGAATTAAAGAGCTCAAAGTTAATTTGAGTTTCCTCCCCGTTAATTCTCCTGCCCCCTAAAATAAATGCACTGTAAAAACGTAGATTTCTATCCCGGGACTGATTTTCTGAGAATACTAAACTTTTCACAACTTTATTACTCATTACGCTGTTATTTCTAACCTGAAATGGATGACAATACCTTCAAATTAAACCTGACGATTTGCACTTTAACCCCATAGTCATGATTTAAAATCCAAACTTTTGGAGTATTGAGCCATAAGAAGAAAACATGCTTCACTGTCCCAATAACTACGGAGGGCCTGTAGGTAGGGGTAAGGTAGAGGCTGCTAGTCTCAATATTAACAGAGGGTACTGTAGGTAGGGTAGAGGCAGGTAGTCTCAATATTAACAGAGGGTACTGTAGGTAGGGTAGAGGCAGGTAGTCTCAATATTAACAGAGGGTACTGTAGGTAGTGGTAAGGTAGAGGCTGCTAGTCTCAATATTAACAGAGGATACTGTAGGTAGGGGTAAGGTAGAGACAGGTAGTCTCAATATTAAGAGGGTACTGTAGGTAGGGGTAAGGTAGAGACAGGTAGGCTCAATATTAACAGAGGATACTGTAGGTAGGGGTAAGGTAGAGACAGGTAGTCTCAATATTAACAGAGGGCCTGTAGGTAGGGGTAAGGTAGAGACAGGTAGCCTCAATATTAACAGAGGGTACTGTAGGTAGGGGTAAGGTAGAGGCAGGTAGTCTCAATATTAACAGAGGGCACTGTAGGTAGGGGTAAGGTAGAGACAGGTAGCCTCTAGGTTAGAGTGTTGGGCCAGTATGTAGTGGTAAGGTAGACTCAATATTAACAGAGTGCCTGTAGGTAGGGGTAAGGTAGAGGCTGCTAGTCTCAATATTAAGAGGACACTGTAGGTAGGGGTAAGGTAGAGGCTGCTAGTCTCAATATTGACAGAGGGCACTGTAGGTAAGGTAGAGACAGGTAGACTCAATATTAACAGAGGGTACTGTAGGTAGGGGTAAGGTAGAGGCAGGTAGCCTCAATATTAACAGAGGGTACTGTAGGTAGGGTAGAGGCAGGTAGTCTCAATATTAACAGAGGGTACTGTAGGTAGGGTAGAGGCAGGTAGCCTCAATATTAACAGAGGATACTGTAGGTAGGGTAGAGACAGGTAGTCTCAATATTAACAGAGAGTACTGTAGGTAGGGTAGAGGCAGGTAGCCTCAATATTAACAGAGGATACTGTAGGTAGGGTAGAGGCAGGTAGTCTCAATATTAACAGAGGGTACTGTAGGTAGGTGTAAGGTAGAGGCAGGAAGCCTCAATATTAACAGAGGGTACTGTAGGTAGGTGTAAGGTAGAGGCAGGTAGCCTCAATATTAACAGAGGGTACTGTATGTAGTGGTAAGGTAGACTCAATATTAACAGAGGGTACTGTAGGTAGGGGTACGGTAGAGGCTGATATCCTCTGTTAATATTGAGGCTACCAGCCTCTACCTTACCCCTACCTACAGTATCCTCTGTTAATATTGAGGCTACTGTAGGTAGGGGTAAGGTAGAGGCTGGTAGGCTCAATATTAACAGAGGGTACTGTATGTAGTGGTAAGGTAGAGGCAGGTAAACTCAATATTAACGGGCACTGTAGGTAGGGGTAAGGTAGAGGCAGGTAGCCTTGAGATTACAGTGTTGGGCCAGTAACCAAACGGTTGCTGGTTTAAATACCGGAGCAGACAAGGTGAAAAATCTGTTGTTGTGCCCTTCAACAAGGCACTTCATCCTAATTGCTCCGGGAGCGCTGTACGTTGGAGACATTGTGATCATTGTCACGAAGTCCCACTGGCATTAGAAATGTAATTCCCTCGACCTCATGGCACCTGAGCTCAATTTCGAGTCTCATAGCAAAGGATCTGAATACTTATGTAAATAAGGTATCTTTTTTATATATTTGCAACAATTTCTAAACCTGTTTTCACTTCGTCATTATTGGGTATTGTGTGTAGATTGACGAGGAAAAAACATTTGTTCCATTTTAGAATAAGGTTGTAACAGAACAAAATGTGGGAAAAGTCAAGGTGTCTGAATATTTTCTGAATTCATTATAAATCCTCTCCACAATAACAAGAGTTTTACACTGTAGTGCTGATAAAGTTAAAGCAATCAGAGGCAGATCAACTCCTTGACATAATGACTCACAGGAACAGAAACAAGCATGAACATCACAACACATTCATTACATTAACACCAGGCACAATACTTAAGTATGGTACTTCCTTACTTGTGGTGAAGGTTGTGGACACCAGTTGACTTTGCTTTCCATTTTCCAGCATAGTGCAAACAGTGACAGAGTACTGAGTAGCAGGTTCCAGGTCAGAGAGAGTGATGACGTGTGATGACGTGTGAAGACGTGGTAGTGATGTGTGGTTCTGTCCCTGGACAGTGGTAGGAGATCTGGTAATGATGTTGGGTTTGGTCCAATCCTGGTGGCTGGTTCCAGCTAACAGCAGCTGATGTGGTGTCTACTCAGTCAACAGTCAGCTGGTCTGGAGCAGAGGGTACTAAGGGAATGTAAACAGCTGTTGGAAGGAGTGGACCAAAGCGCATCTTTATTATTTGAACTTAACACTGATTAACAAAAACAACCGAGAACACGAACGAAAACTAAACAGTTCTGTCTTGTGCAGACACAAAAACAGAAAACTTACCCCTCCCTTCCCCTTCCCTTTCCCTTTCCCCTTCCCTTTCCCCTTCCCCTTCCCCTTCCCCTTCCCTTTCCCTTTCCCTTTCCCCTTCCCCTTCCCCTTCCCCTTCCCCTTCCCCTTCCCCTTCCCCTTCCCCTTCCCTTCCCTTCCCTTCCCTTCCCTTCCCCACAAAACACAGGTGGGACAAGGCTACCTAAGTATGGTTCTCAATCAGAGACAACGCTAGACAGCTGCCTCTGATTGAGAACCACACCCGGCCAAACACACAGAAATAGAAAACATAGAACACAAAACATAGAATGCCCACCCCAGTTCACGCCCTGACCAAACCAAAATAGAGACATAAAAAGGATCTATAAGGTCAGGGAGTGACAGGGAAAATACATTTTTGTTAGTGCAGCTTCAGTTTAACTCCAGAAATACAGTGGGGCAAAAAAAGTATTTAGTCAGCCACCAATTGTGCAAGTTCTCCCACTTAAAAAGATGAGAGAGGCCTGTACCTATTTTCATCATAGGTACACTTCAACTATGACAGACCAAAATGAGAAAATAAATCCAGAAAATCACATTGTAGGATTTTTAATTAATTTATTTGCAAAATATGGTGGAAAATAATTATTTGGTCACCTACAAACAAGCAAGATTTCTGGCTCTCACAGACCTGTAACTTCTTCTTTAAGAGGCTCCTCTGTCCTCCACTCGTTACCTGTATTCATGGCACCTGTTTGAATTTGTTATCAGTATAAAAGACACCTGTCCACAACCTCAAACAGTCACACTCCAAACTCCACTATGGCCAAGACCAAAGAGCTGTCAAAGGACACCAGAAACATAAATTGTAGACCTGCACCAGGCTGGGAAGACTGAATCTGCAATAGGTAAGCAGCTTGGTTTGAAGAAATCAACTGTGGGAGCAATTATTAGGAAATGGAAGACATACAAGACCACTGATAATCTCCCTCGATCTGGGGCTCCACGCAAGATCTCACCCCGTGGGGTCAAAATGATCACAAGAACGGTGAGCAAAAATCCCAGAACCACACGGGGGACCTAGTGAATGACCTGCAGAGAGCTGGGACCAAAGTAACAAAGCCTACCATCAGTAACACACTTCGCCGCCAGGGACTCAAATCCTGTAGTGCCAGACGTGTCCCCCTGCTTAAGCCAGTACATGTCCAGGCCCGTCTGAAGTTTGCTAGAGAGTATTTGAATGATCCAGAAGAAGATTGGGAGAATGTCATATGGTCAGATGAAACCAAAATATAACTTTTTGGTAAACTCAACTCGTCATGTTTGGAGGACAAAGAATGCTGAGTTGCATCCAAAGAACACCATACCTACTGTGAAGCATGGGGGTGGAAACATCATTTTTAATCCTCTCCACAATAACAAGAGTTTTACACTGTAGTGCTGATAAAGTTAAAGCAAGCAGAGGAAGATCAACTCCTTGACATAATGACTCACAGGAATGGAAGAAAGCATGAATTCAGATACTGTATTATAAACCACTGTAACCCTCTCACCACAGGCTTAGATACATCGATCCAGTAAGTATGGTGAAACGGACACTCGGTATATAATAAACCTGGTATGACTTAACTTGCTAGGGAAAAACCAGAGACCAGGGTTCTTACCTACAGATAGAATGGTTATATAGAAAATAATGAACGATACACTTTCATTCAATCCGCAATACACATGACACCATACAATTTTAAAACAAGACTAAACCTAAACCTGGGTGGTAAACTGAAAATGTTAGTTGGTGCCGTTGGAGCTCAGAAAAACACTAGGCTAACCCCACTGTTACTCATGGTTTTGCAGAAACCCGTTGAAACCAACAGTTCCAAGGCTGTTTATAATTCAATTCAACGAAGCCCTCAAATTCCCTCAGACCAAACCGTCCTCTCCAGCTCCCGATCCGACAAACCCAAGCTAGCTGCCGAAACGTCTGGAACCTTTGTTAATCCAGCCAAGCAGCAAGCGACTTGAGATGACTCTCTCGTTAAAATATTAAACTATAAATCTTATTTTGTTAAGGTGAGTAAAGCAGAGTGCAGTTAAACCTATTTCGAGGAAAAAAACTAAGTACACAAAACGTCTTCCCGCTTCACATGAGCATCTTCTATGGTATAATGGAGTTTGCAACAATTTGATGTGTATTCTGCCACCTACTGTGCAGGTGAAGAACAATCCCCCAAAAACGGAAATCATGTGGGTAAAAATAAATCAAATATCATACAAACTATCAAAAAATATAAATAAATAATAATTAACTAAACAAAATCAACCTGCTTTTCTGTGAAAAAAAACGAATTCTTATCATGTCCCTACAGCCTCAAAAGTAAGGTGACCAGATTTCTGAAATGAAAACCGGGGACATTTCCAGTTCGGTGGTCAATATATCATTAAAATATACAATGTTATTATCTATGAAATAAAGAAAGGGGAACAATTGCAGTTTCATGTATTTAGTCTAACAGGCACACTGATAGAGTGTGCCTGTGAGATAGAGTGTGCCACGTTTTCGTGAGATGTCTAATGGTCTGGCAAACATCGCTGTAGTTCTGCCAGATGCGGAAGGCCGACATCAGCGGATGTGGTGGATTGAGAGGCAGGCCATGCAAAAAAAGATGAATAGACAGATTTTTATGGGGAATGTTTATTATTATTAGGCTAATTAGATGTCCACGGGGGCACGGACATTGACTCATAGGGTTAAATAATGAATAATGCAAGTCTTGGCGACTATAAGCTCTGCTCCTTTAGGGTAGCGCACTGCCCAAGCAAAGCATCAATATAACATTGGATCAAAACAAGCTTATATTTTGGGTCTCTACGGGGCACGACAGTAGAACTAAGCAAACATTGGAGCAAAACAAGCTTATATTTTGGGTCTCTACGGGGCACGACAGTAGAACTAAGCAAACATTGGAGCAAAACAAGCTTATATTTTGGGTCTCTACGGGGCACGATAGTAAAACTAAGCAAACATTGGAGCAAAACAAGCTTATATTTTGGGGTCTCTATGGTATCGACAGTAGAAATAAGCAAACATTGGAGCAAAACAAGCTTATATTTTGAGTCTCTATGGTTATGACAGTAGAACTAAGCTAACATTGGAGCAAAACAAGCTCATATTTTGGGTTCTCTATGGTTACGACCGTAGAACTAAGCAAACATTGGAGCGAAACAAGCTTATTTTGGGGGTCTCTATGGGGAATGACAATAGAACTAAGATCATGAGGCGTTTACACTGTGTACTAAAGATTATGAACACCTGCTATTTTCGTGACAGACTGACCCGGTGAATCCAGGTGAAAGGTATGATCCCTTACTGTCACTTGTTAAATGTCACAATATAAGATTGGCAATATACATTACATGACCAAAATTATGTGGACAACTGCTCATTGAACATATTCCAAAATCATGGGCATTAATATGGAGTTGCTACTATAACAGCCTCCACTCTTCTGGGAAGGCTTTCCACTAGATGTTGGAACATTGCTGCGGGGACTTGCTTCCATTCAGCCTGAAGAGCATTAGTGAGGTCGGGCCCTGATGTTGGGCGATTTGACCTGGCTTGCAGTTGGAGTTCCAAATTCATCCCGATGGTGTTCAATGGGGTTGAGGTAAGGGCCCTGTGCAGGCCAGTCAAGTTCTTCCACGCCGATCTCGACAAATTCTTTCTGTATTGACCTCACTTTGTGCACGGGGGCATTGTCATGTTGAAACAGGAAAGCGCCTTCCCGAAACTGTTGCCACAAAGTTGGAAGCACAGAATCGTATACCACAACCACCCCTCATCACTCTCAAACGCTCCCTAAAACACTTCTGCGAGCAGGCCTTTCTAATCGACCTGGCCCGGGTATCCTGGAAGGATATTGACCTCATCCCGTCAGTTGAGGATGCCTGGTCATTCTTTAAAAGTAACTTCCTCACCATCTTAGTTAAGCATGCTCTGTTCAAAAAATGCAGTACTAAGAACAGATATAGCCCTTGGTTCACTCCAGACCAGACTGCCCTCGACCAGCACAAAAACATCCTGTGGCGGACTGCAATAGCATCGAATAGTCCCCGCGATATGCAACTGTTCAGGGAAGTCAGGAACCAATACACGCAGTCAGTCAGGCAAGCAAAGGCCAGCTTTTTCAAGCAGAAATTTGCATCCCGTAGCTCTAACTCCAAAAAGTTCTGGGACACTGTAAAGTCCATGGAGAACAAGAGCACCTCCTCCCAGCTGCCCACTGCACTGAGGCTAGGTAACACGGTCACCACCGATAAATCCATGATAATCGAAAACTTCAACAAGCATTTCTCAACGGCTGGCCATGCCTTCCTCCTGGCTACTTTTCTCTGTATACAGTGGGGTAAAAACGTATTTAGTCAGCCACAAATTGTGCAAGTTCTCCCACTTAAAAAGATGAGAGGCCTGTAATTTTCATCATAGGTACACTTCAACTATGACAGACAAAATTAGAAAAAAAATCCAGAAAATCACATTGTAGGATTTTTAATTAATTTTATTTGTTAATCATGGTGGAAAATAAGTATTTCACTCACGCTGCCAAACTTACCCTAGTAAAACTGACTCTCCTACCAATCCTCGACTTCGGCGATGTCATCTACAAAATAGCTTCCAATACTCTACTCAGCAAACTGGTTGCAGTTTATCACAGTGCCATCCGTTTTGTTACTAAAGCACCTTATACCACCCACCACTGCGACCTGTATGCTCTAGTCGGCTGGCCCTTGCTACATATTCGTCGCCAGACCCACTGGCTCCAAGTCATCTACAAGCCCATGCTAGGTAATGGCTCCGCCTTATCTCAGTTCACTGGTCACGATGGCAACACCCACCTGTAGCATGCGCTCCAGCAGGTGTATCTCACTGATCATCCCTAAAGCCAACACCTCATTTGGCCGCCTTTCCTTCCAGTTCTCTGCTGTCTGTGACTGGAACGAATTGCAAAAATCGCTGAAGTTGGAGACTTTTATCTCCCTCACCAACTTCAAACATCTGCTATCTGAGCAGCTAACCGATCGCTGCAGCTGTACATAGTCCATCAGTAAATAGCCCACCCAATGTACCTACCTCATCCCCATACTGTTTTTATTTATTTACTTTTCTGCTCTTTTGCACACCAGTATCTCTACCTGCACATTACCATCTGATCATGTATCACTCCAGTGTTAATCTGCAAAATTGTGATTATTCGCCTACCTCCTCATGCCTTTTGCACACAATGTATATAGACTCTTTAAAAAAAATGTCTACTGTGTTATTGACTTGTTTATTGTTTACTCCATGTGTAACTCTGTGTTGTCTGTTCACACTGCTATGCTTTATCTTGGCAAGGTCGCAGTTGTAAATGAGAACTTGTTCTCAACTAGCCTACCTGGTTAAATAAAAATGTCCATCTGCCTCGACTATCTCAACCGTTGCTCTACTCCCTTCCCCCAAACCATTCCAACACATTCCACAGCTATCTGTCTTTCTACAGAGGCCCAGTCTCTTTCTCCTTTGATTCTATGCTTCTTTCCTATCATTTACTTAATATATGAATGTTCAAATTCTTGAATTCAACAGTATGAACTTCTATGTTCAGATTTTACCATAGCATAGTTATTTAAACAATGCTTGGTATGCCTCTTGTTAACAATCAATACAAGGATATCTTGACTTGCATTAGACACCCTCACTGAAGAAACATTTTCCATTAACTCATCTAAACGCACCCTCCAGGAAGCAGGAAACAAGTTATGTACGAGGCAGAAATGTGACATATCTGTTTGACAGTTCACACAGTCATCATCCAGGATTTCTATCTGAACATCTTCTTGGCGAACCACGTTGGACGATTCTAATCTTCAAGGAAATTAACTGTCAGAACAGGTTTAAAGCATAATGTATAGTGCTATAGTTTTCAGGAATGTGTACCCATGGTGAAAGGAGGGACAAGAGGCAGACTAGGGCCAAGTGCAGGGCAGCCACCTGAGGTCAATAACTAACCTATAAAGGCCAAGATCAGTAACTATGCAAACAGGGGAACGGAGAAAAATGTACTGAAAGGGACTATCTGCAATTGCTACATCCATTTTAATTTGAAATTAATGATCTATACCTATTTATTCTAGAATAATGTAACTTATAAATGCCTCATGAGCTTAGTTCAGAACACTGTGTAGCCTGAAAACATGGTTAAAACTGTGATTTTGATAGGAATATCATGAATGTTGATTGATATCATGAATGGTCATGTATGGGTAAATGAAAAGTATAGAATCTAAAATATACATGTGTTAATCCATCTTTCTTGTTGTCTTTCTGTTTGATCAAAACAGTTTGAGAGTTCTAACTATGTTCTAGATGTATTAAGTCATCCGTGTTCTCCAGTAATAGATTCGCAGACATTTATGGTATTGGTTCTAATACAAAGTATTAAGTGCCGTGACCAATTAATTATTATCTGGGTAAGTGTGTAGTGCTATCTTAGAAAATAGTTAATAGATTGTGTGTATAATCGACGGGAGTTAAGGAATCTAAAATACCCTGAACTGTCATGTATTGTCATGTTGTGTCTTGATTCTGTCCTTTCCCTTCACCCTGTCTCCCTCTGCTGGTCGTTATTAGGTTACCTTTTCTCCCCCTCTTTCCCCCAGCTGTTCCTTGTCTCCTCCTAACTACCTCGTCACCCCTTTTCCCACCTGTTCCCTTTTTCCCTCTGATTAGTCCTCTATATCTCTCTCTGTTTTTGCTCCTGTCTTTGTCGGATTCTTGTTTGTGTTATTCATGCCTGAACCAGACTATCGTCATGTTTGCTGCAACCTTGTCCTGTCCTGTCGGAATCTGCCGGTCCATCTGAGCCTACCTATGTTTTGTCATTAAAGAAGCTCTGTTTACGTTAATTCGCTTTTGGGTCCTCATTCACGCACCGTAACAGAAGAATCCGACCAAGAATGGACCCAGCGACTTCGGATCCTCTCCACTCAGCCGTCGAGATCCAGGGAGCGATTCTAGGCAGACACGAGCAGGAATTGTCTGCTGCTCGACATGCCGTTGAGACCCTGGCCACCCAAGTCTCCAACCTCACAGAACACGTTCACCATCTCCGCCTCGATCCACCGGCCACTTCCAGGGCTTTCGAATCTCCGGAGCCCAGAATCAATAACCCGCCGTGTTACTCGGGGGAGCCCACTGAATGCCGCTCGTTCCTCACCCAGTGTGATATTGTGTTTTCTCTCCAGCCCAACACTTACTCCAGGAGCACTGCTCGTGTCGCCTACGTCATATCTCTCCTTACTGGACGGGCTCGTGAGTGGGGCACGGCAATCTGGGAGGCAAGGGCTGAGTGTACTAACCAGTATCAGGACTTTAAGGAGGAGATGATACGGGTTTTTGATCGATCTGTTTTTGGGGAGGAGGCTTCCAGGGCCCTGTCTTCCCTATGTCAAGGTAATCGATCCATAACAGACTACTCTATTGAGTTTCGCACTCTTGCTGCCTCAAGTGGCTGGAACGAGCCGGCTTTGCTCGCTCGTTTTCTGGAGGGTCTCCGCGCAGAGGTAAAGGATGAGATTCTTTCCCGGGAGGTTCCTTCCAGCGTGGATTCCTTGATTGAACTCGCTATTCGCATTGAGCGACGGGTTGATCTTCGTCACCGAGCTCGTGGAAAGGAGCTCGCGTTCTCCGTTGCCCCCCTCTCCGCATCACTACCATCTTCCTCTGCCGGCTCGGGTGCTGAGCCTATGCAGCTGGGAGGTATCCGCATCTCGACTAAGGAGAGGGAACGGAGAATCACCAACCGCCTCTGTCTCTATTGCGGTTCTGCTGGTCATTTTGTCACTTCATGTCCAGTAAAAGCCAGAGCTCATCAGTAAGCGGAGGGCTACTGGTGAGCGCTACTACTCCTGTCTCTCCTTCAAGATCCTGCACTACCTTGTCGGTCCATCTACGCTGGACCGGTTCGTCAGCTTCCTGCAGTGCCTTAATAGACTCTGGGGCGGAGGGCTGTTTTATGGACGAGACCTGGGCTCGGGAACATGACATTCCTCTCAGACAGTTAAGGGAGTCCACGGCCTTGTTCGCCCTGGATGGTAGTCCTCTCCCCAGGATTCAGCGTGAGACGCTACCTTTAACCCTCACTGTCTCTGGTAATCATAGCGAAACCATTTCTTTTTTAATTTTTCGTTCACCTTTTACACCTGTTGTTTTGGGCCATCCCTGGCTAGTTTGTCATAACCCTTCCATTAATTGGTCTAGTAATTCTATCCTCTCCTGGAACGTCTCTTGTCATGTGAAATGTTTAATGTCTGCTATCCCTCCTGTTTCCTCTGTCTCTTCTTCACAGGAGGAGCCTGGTGATTTGACAGGGGTGCCGGAGGAATATCACGATCTGCGCACGGTGTTCAGTCGGTCCAGGGCCACCTCTCTTCCTCCACACCGGTCGTATGATTGTAGTATTGATCTCCTTCCGGGAACCACTCCCCCCCGGGGTAGACTATACTCTCTGTCGGCTCCCGAACGTAAGGCTCTCGAAGATTATTTGTCTGTAGCTCTTGCCGCCGGTACCATAGTCCCCTCCTCCTCTCCCGCCGAGCGGGGTTTTTTTTTGTTAAGAAGAAGGACGGGTCCCTGCGCCCCTGCATAGATTATCGAGGGCTGAATGACATAACAGTGAAGAATCGTTATCCGCTTCCTCTTATGTCTTCAGCCTTCGAGATCCTGCAGGGAGCCAGGTTTTTCACTAAGTTGGACCTTCGTAACGCTTACCATCTCGTGCGCATCAGGGAGGGGGACGAGTGGAAGACGGCGTTTAACACTCCGTTAGGGCACTTTGAATACCGGGTTCTTCCTTTCGGCCTCGCTAACGCTCCAGCTGTCTTTCAGGCATTAGTCAATGATGTCCTGAGAGACATGCTGAACATCTTTGTTTTCGTTTACCTTGACGATATCCTGATTTTTTCACCGTCACTCCAGATTCATGTTCAGCACGTTCGACGTGTCCTCCAGCGCCTTTTAGAGAATTGTCTTTTTGTGAAGGCTGAGAAGTGCTCTTTTCATGCCTCCTCCGTCACATTTCTCGGTTCTGTTATTTCCGTTGAAGGCATTAAGATGGATCCCGCTAAGGTCCAAGCTGTCATTGATTGGCCCGTCCCTAAGTCACGCGTCGAGCTGCAGCGCTTTCTCGGCTTCGCGAACTTCTATCGTCGTTTCATCCGTAATTTCGGTCAGGTGGCAGCTCCTCTCACAGCCCTTACTTCTGTCAAGACGTGCTTTAAGTGGTCCGTTTCCGCCCAGGGAGCTTTTGATCTCCTCAAGAATCGTTTTACATCCGCACCTATCCTTGTTACACCTGACGTCACTAGACAGTTCGTTGTCGAGGTTGACGCGTCAGAGGTGGGCGTGGGAGCCATTCTTTCTCAGCGCTCCCTCTCTGACGACAAGGTCCACCCTTGCGCGTATTTTTCTCATCGCCTGTCGCCGTCGGAACGTAACTATGATGTGGGAAACCGCGAACTGCTCGCCATCCGCTTAGCCCTAGGCGAATGGCGACAGTGGTTGGAGGGGGCGACCGTTCCTTTTGTCGTTTGGACTGACCATAGGAACCTTGAGTACATCCGTTCTGCCAAACGACTTAATGCGCGTCAGGCGCGCTGGGCGCTGTTTTTCGCTCGTTTCGAGTTCGTGATTTCTTATCGTCCGGGCTCTAAGAACACCAAGCCTGATGCTTTATCTCGTCTCTTCAGTTCTTCAGTAGCCTCCACTGACCCCGAGGGGATTCTCCCTGAGGGGCGTGTTGTCGGGTTGACTGTCTGGGGAATTGAGAGGCAGGTAAAGCAAGCACTCACTCAAACTCCGTCGCCGCGCGCTTGTCCTAGGAACCTTCTTTTCGTTCCCGTTCCTACTCGTCTGGCCGTTCTTCAGTGGGCTCACTCTGCCAAGTTAGCCGGCCACCCTGGCGTTCGGAGTACGCTTGCTTCCATTCGCCAGCGTTTTTGGTGGCCCACCCGGGAGCATGACACGCGTCGCTTCGTGGCTGCTTGTTCGGTCTGCGCGCAGACTAAATCCGGTAACTCCCCTCCTGCCGGCCGTCTCAGGCCGCTTCCCATTCCCTCTCGACCGTGGTCTCACATCGCCTTAGATTTTGTCACCGGACTGCCTTCGTCAGCGGGGAAGACTGTTATTCTTACGGTTGTCGACAGGTTCTCTAAGGCGGCTCATTTTATTCCCCTTGCTAAGCTTCCTTCTGCTAAAGAGACGGCACAAATCATCATCGAGAATGTTTTCAGAATTCATGGCCTTCCGTCAGACGTCGTTTCGGACAGAGGTCCGCAATTCACGTCTCAATTTTGGAGGGAGTTTTGCCGTTTGATTGGGGCTTCCGTCAGTCTCTCTTCCGGCTTTCACCCCCAGTCTAACGGTCAAGCAGAACGGGCCAATCAGACTATTGGTCGCATCTTACGCAGTCTTTCTTTTCGCAACCCTGCGTCTTGGTCAGAACAGCTCCCCTGGGCAGAATACGCCCACAACTCGCTTCCTTCGTCTGCGACCGGGCTATCTCCTTTTCAGAGTAGCCTCGGGTACCAGCCTCCGCTGTTCTCATCTCAGTTCGCCGAGTCCAGCGTCCCCTCCGCTCAGGCTTTTGTCCAACGTTGCGAGCGCACCTGGAAGAGGGTCAGGTCTGCACTTTGCCGTTATAGGGCGCAGACTGTGAGAGCTGCTAATAAGCGTAGAACTAAGAGTCCTAGATATTGTCGCGGTCAGAGAGTTTGGCTCTCCACTCAGAACCTTCCCCTTAAGACAGCTTCTCGCAAGTTGACCCCGCGGTTCATTGGTCCGTTCCGTATTTCTCAGATCATTAATCCTGTCGCAGTTCGACTTCTTCTTCCGCGATATCTTCGTCGCTTCCACCCGGTCTTCCATGTCTCCTGTATCAAGCCCGTTCTTCGCGCCCCCGCTCGTCTCCCCCCCCCCCCCCCCCCCATCCTTGTCGAGGGCGCACCCATCTACAGGGTCCGTAGGATTTTGGACATGCGTCCTCGGGGCCGTGGTCATCAGTACCTAGTAGATTGGGAGGGGTACGGTCCTGAGGAGAGGAGTTGGGTTCCCTCTCGGGACGTGCTGGACCGTGCGCTGATCGAGGATTTCCTCCGTCGCCGCCAGGTTTCCTCCTCGAGTGCGCCAGGAGGCGCTCGGTGAGTGGGGGGGTACTGTCATGTATTGTCATGTTGTGTCTTGATTCTGTCCTTTCCCTTCACCCTGTCTCCCTCTGCTGGTCGTTATTAGGTTACCTTTTCTCCCCCTCTTTCCCCCAGCTGTTCCTTGTCTCCTCCTAACTACCTCGTCACCCCTTTTCCCACCTGTTCCCTTTTTCCCTCTGATTAGTCCTCTATATCTCTCTCTGTTTTTGCTCCTGTCTTTGTCGGATTCTTGTTTGTGTTATTCATGCCTGAACCAGACTATCGTCATGTTTGCTGCAACCTTGTCCTGTCCTGTCGGAATCTGCCGGTCCATCTGAGCCTACCTATGTTTTGTCATTAAAGAAGCTCTGTTTACGTTAATTCGCTTTTGGGTCCTCATTCACGCACCGTAACATGAACACCGTCGGGAGTGTTTAGGGAATAGTAACTATTGATATGGCGACAAACGGACCCGTTTCTCCCTTTGATATTGTAACGGCTGTCGTTGGTGGAATAAGGAGTAGACCAAAATGCAGCGTACGTGTCCATGAAAACTTTAATAAACTGAACACAAACGAACAAGCGTACCGTATGGTGCAAACACTGAAACGGAAATTAACCACCCACAAACAAAAGTGGGGAAACAGGCTACCTAAGTATGGACAACAATTGCCAGCTGCCTCTGATTGGGAACCATACCAGGCCAAACACATAGAAATAGAAAACATAGAACACAAAACATAGAATACCCACCCACATCACACCCTGACCAAACTAAAAATAGAAACATACAAAGCAATCTACGGTCAGGGTGTGACAGATATAGAGTTAGCAGAATTTTAATAAAGCCATGGAGGTGCTAAAAGAAGCGTGCTAGCATTCTACCATTTCGCCTGGAATATGGGAAAAATTGAGCAAATTAGATACAATAGGACAACATTTTCCTGCTGACGGTGAATTCAAATCAAATAATGAATTCAGGGAGGCAATTATGACTTGGCACAAGGACATAAAACCAGAATCAAAAGCTCAATATACCAGCGTTTTGATGTCAGCATTCTATCAACAGAAAATGCATAACGATAAACCCAGTACACTTATACAGAAGGACTGGGAACGGGAGTGTATTGATACAATTTGTGCTTCTGCTTTGATGGCAGGTTTGAACCCTGTGATCAAAACGGTAATTGCGGGGGTATGATATTTAATTCAATACGATGTTTTGAGAGCGGAATATGACTCCGCTCACCTCGCAGACGTGCAAGGGCCATAGAGAAAAGCACTAACTATAGTTTCAATGGCCAAGATAAGACCCGTTCCCAGTCCTTCTGTATAAGTGTACTGGGTTTATCGTTATGCATTTTCTGTTGATAGAATGCTGACATCAAAACGCTGGTATATTGAGCTTTTGAATGCAAATTAATTACTTAAAAATCATACGTGATTTTCTGGATTTTTGTTTTCGATTCCATCTCTCACAGTTGAAGTGTACCTATGATTAAAATTACAGACCTCTACATGCTTTGTAAGTTGGAAAACCTGCAAAATCGGCAGTGTATCAAATACTTGTTCTCCCCAATGTAATTCATGAGAAATACCATTCTCTATCCAAATTGTACCATTACTTTAGGAGATTGTTACTTCCATAGGGAGTTAAAAAGAGTCGTAATTCTGAGATGATTAGTTATTCGAATTCGTTTAAGTTTTTTTGAATCATGTGTAACGGGGAAATTACCAGTTCCCAGAGTTCCTGGTTTTTGGGGTATTCATACAGTGATACTGTGTTCAGGCTGCCTACAGAAAGGATAATATATGTTAATAAGGGATGAAAGTTAATTCACATGGATTGTGATATATGTATTGCTGATTTCATGTTGTGTTTGTTTTGTTTTGATAGAAATTTCTCCAGATTGGGATCCTGGAGTGGGAATTCTGCGAGGGGTTAGGGTGCTATCTCCATGATCTGGTAACTCTTCCTAGAGGTCGCCAGTAGAATAAGGGAGTACGGACTAATTTAGAAAATGGTTTTAACAGTATGTTATGCTTTTTGACATTTGTCTTAGAGATGTTGCTCATGTTCTTTAATGGAAAACTGAATGGAAAACTGAACGATACATGAAATAACTTAAATCTACAAAACAACAAACGGAACGGAGCTGGAATGTACCGCACCGGGCTGTGCACCCGCACTGGGGACACCGTGCGCTCCACAGCATAACACGGTACCTGCCCGGTCTCTCTAGCCCCCCGGTAACCACAGGAAGTTGGCTCAGGTCTCCTACCTGGCGTAGCCATACTCCCTGTGAGCCCCCCCCCCCCCCCCAAGACATTTTTGGGGCTGACTCTCGGGCTTCCATCCACTCTGCCGTGCTAGTTCCTCATAATGCCGCCTCTCTGCTTTTGCTGCCTCCAGCTCGGCCTTGGGGCGGCAATATTCTCCTGGCTCTGCCCAGGGTCCTTTCCTGTCTAGAATCTCCTCCCAAGTCCATCTCTCCAAGTAGTGCAGCCTCTCCCACTGCTGCTTTTGCTGCTGCTGCTGTTGCTCCTCCTGCTGCTGCTTTTGCTGATGCTGCTGTTGCTCCTGCTGCACCAGTCGCTTCTCCTGCTGCTGCTGTTGCTGCTGCCTCTGTTTACCACGCCGCTTGGTCCTTGGTTGGTGGGTGATTCTGTAACGACATTCGTCTGTAGAAGGAGAAGCGGACCAAAAAGCAGCGTGGTGGTTACTCATGTTCTTTAATGGAAAACTGAACGATACATGAAATAACTTAAATCTACAAAACAACAAACGGAACGTGAAAACCTATACAGCCTATCCTGTGACAACAAACACAGAGACAGGAACAATCACCCACAAACACACAGTGAAACCCAGGCTACCTAAGTATGATTCTCAATCAGAGACAACTAATGACACCTGCCTCTGATTGAGAACCATACTAGGCCGAAACATAGAAATCCCCAAATCATAGAAAAACAAACAGACTGCCCACCCAACTCACACCCTGACCATACAAACTACATACAAAACAAAGGAAATAGAGGTCAGAACGTGACAGTACACCCCCCCCCCCCCAAAGGTGCGGACTCCGGCCGCAAAACCTTGACCTATAGGGGAGGGTCTGGGTGGGCGTCTGTCCGCGGTGGCGGCTCTGGCGCGGACCCCACTTCACCACTGTCTTAGTCCGCCTTATTGTCCGCCTCCGTGGCTTTCTCACCATGACCACCCCTCTCAATGACCCCACTGGACAGAGGGGCTTCTCGGGACAGAGGTGGGGCAGCTGCTCGGGACAGAGGTGGGGCAGCTGCTCGGGACAGAGGTGGGGCAGCTGCTCGGGACAGAGGGGCAGCTGCTCGGGACAGAGGGGCAGCTGCTCGGGACAGAGGGGCAGCTGCTCGGGACAGAGGGGCAGCTGCTCGGGACAGAGGGGCAGCTGCTCGGGACAGAGGGACAGCTGCTCGGGACCGAGGGGCTCTGGCGCCTCTGGGCTGAGGGGCTCTGGCGGCCCCTGGCTGACTGGCGGCACTGGCGGCCCCTGGCTGACTGGCGGCACCTGGCTGACGGGCGGCACTGGCGGCTCCTGGCAGACGGGCGGCACTGGCGGCTCCTGGCAGACGGGCGGCTCAGGCGGCGCTGGGCAGACGGGCGGCTCAGGCGGCGCTGGGCAGACGGGCGGCGCTGGGCAGACGGACTGCGCTGCGGCTCTGGGCAGACGGGAGGCTCAGCTGGCGCTGGGCAGACGGGAAGCTCAGATGGCGCTGGGCAGACGGGAAGCTCAGATGGCGCTGGGCAGACGGGAAGCTCCGGCAACGCTGGACTGAGTAGCTCTTGTAGCGCCGAACAGGCGGGAGACTCCGGCAGCGCTGGAGAGGAGGAAGGCTCTGGTAGCGCCGGAGAGGCGGGAGACTCCGGCAGCGCTGGAGAGGAGGGAGCCCCTGTAAGGATGGGCCGGAGAGACAGCCTGGTGCGGGGAGCTGCCACCGGAGGGCTGGTGCGTGGAGGTGGTGACGGATAGACCGGGCCTTGCAGGCGCACTGGAGCTCTTGAGCACCGAGCCTGCCCAACCTTACCCGGTTGAATGGTCCCGGTCGCCCTGCCAGTGCGGCGAGGTGGAATAGCCCGCACTGGGCTATGCAGGCGAACCGGGGACACCGTGCGCAAGGCTGGTGCCATGTAAGCCGGCCCAAGGAGACGCACTGGAGACCAGATGCGTAGAGCCGGCTTAATGGCACTTGGCTCAATGCCCACTCTAGCCCGGCCGATACGCGGAGCTGGAATGTACCGCACCGGGCTATGCACCCGCACTGGGGACACCGTGCGCTCCACAGCATAACACGGTGCCTGCCCGGTCTCTCTAGCCCCCCGGTAACCACAGGAAGTTGGCTCAGGTCTCCTACCTGGCGTAGCCATACTCCCTGTGAGCCCCCCCCCCCCAAGACATTTTTGGGGCTGACTCTCGGGCTTCCATCCACTCTGCCGTGCTAGTTCCTCATAATGCCGCCTCTCTGCTTTTGCTGCCTCCAGCTCGGCCTTGGGGCGGCAATATTCTCCTGGCTCTGCCCAGGGTCCTTTCCCGTCTAGAATCTCCTCCCAAGTTCATCTCTCCAAGTAGTGCAGCCTCTCCCAATGCTGCTTTTGCTGCTGCTGTTGCTCCTCCTGCTGCTGCTTTTGCTGATGCTGCTGTTGCTCCTGCTGCACCTGTCGCTTCTCCTGCTGCTGCTGTTGCTGCTGCCTCTGTTTACCACGCCGCTTGGTCCTTGGTTGGTGGGTGATTCTGTAACGACGTTCGTCTGTAGAAGGAGAAGCGGACCAAAAAGCAGCGTGGTGGTTACTCATGTTCTTTAATGGAAAACTGAACGATACATGAAATAACTTAAATCTACAAAACAACAAACGGAACGTGAAAACCTATACAGCCTATCCTGTGACAACAAACACAGAGACAGGAACAATCACCCACAAACACACAGTGAAACACAGGCTACCTAAGTATGATTCTCAATCAGAGACAACTAATGACACCTGCCTCTGATTGAGAACCATACTAGGCCGAAACATAGAAATCCCCAAATCATAGAAAAACAAACAGACTGCCCACCCAACTCACGCCCTGACCATACTAAATAAATACAAAACAAAGGAAATAAAGGTCAGAACATGACAGTTTTAATGCATGGTAGGAATAATTTTACCATAGACAGTGTGTGTAAACCTCAAAACCCTCCCTAACCGTTTGAAGAAAGAGCGACAAAGGCGTGAAATAAGAGACAGTGACTTTTACCACTCCTATCTGAGTCCAAGCCATAAATCAGGGCAGGGGTGCTGAGAGCATGTGCGGAGTGAGCGTGGAGAGAGAGAACAAGCTCAGGGTGAGAGACTCGTGTAGGTGGGAGAAAGGGAAGTATCTACTTGGATATTAAAATCGGGACATTTTCAAGGGCCATGAATTGTGACAATCAAAAGTTACATGTGCCGTTGGGAAAATGAACTGTAAACGATATCTGAAGAAGACACGCTAAAATTATAAGTGCCGGGGGAAGGAAGTGGGGTGGTTGGTATTCGCCCTGCTAACTATTTAAACTGAAAATGCATTGAGATACTGACCTTTCTTTACCAGGCCACTCATGCTAGGAAAACAGGGACAAAGGTGGACTGTAATGAGAATAATTATGACCGGCAATAAAAGGTGGTTTATAAATGTATGTTCTAACAGGGATGATGTGTGCTAAGTTGATAAAACTGTAATTTGATCCCTAGACTCAAAGTAAGGACTGAGGTAAGTCATTCTAAATTCAGGTTGGATAATTTATAAAATGTTTTAGTTCTGATTGCGATACAGCGAGAGAGAATTGCAGGACCTGAAGGAGCTGTAGGGACAGGAACTGAAGGAGCTGTAGGGACAGGAACTGAAGGAGCTGTAGGGACAGAAACTGAAGGAGCTGTAGGGACAGGAACTGAAGGAGCTATAGGGACAGAAACTGAAGGAGCTGTAGGGACAGGAACTGAAGGAGCTGTAGGGACAGGAACTGAAGGAGCTGTAGGGACAGAAACTGAAGGAGCTCTAGGGACAGGACCTGAAGGAGCTATAGGGACAGAAACTGAAGGAGCAGTATTAGTAGTGAAGGATGCTATATTGATAGCATGGAATTGGACTACTGTGCAAATGAGGGGTATTGTGAGATTATAGTCATGGGCCATGTTGGAAGTAGCAATGGTTACTTTAGTAGCATTGTTGGGATATTAGTTTATGACGACTCATGTCACATGGATTGGAAACTGGGGGGCCGACTGGATGACAAGGGATACGGTTATTCAAATATCACAAATTATGTTGTGAGGAAATGACCCATGTGTTGCAGTGTGTATATCCTCAGGTGAAAGCAGAGATACAACCAAGGGCACTGGCTGAATTCTGGAGATTGAGTGTACATCAAGAGACACCAGGCGGTTGTGTTGGAACAGCAGAGGTTTGAGACACTAGTCCGTACAGTACCTGCAGCGGCTAAGATCGTCATGTCTCTGCTTGGGTGGGGGGGCATAGTTCTCACGTGAAGTGAGGTCCAACTGCATAATGGGTGAGTGAAGACACCATGACAGAGGAAGCAGAGTGAGAGAGAGACTAGAGTCCACTGTAAGACATACAGATGGGTTGGGTCTGGGAACTACTATGAACATCATAGTTGTTTTGGGGTTTAGCTGCTTTATTGGTTAATGTATTATATGATAAGAGGATAGAGGGGTAATTGTACTTCAACAAAATGTTGAAGACATTGATGTGAAAACATATACATTGCTGAGTTACCTTGAGGATGTAAAATGGATTAGGGATATGCAGTTGCATATCAGTTGACTTGCCTAAATGGAGGGGATGGGGAACAAAGTGAAAATGACATGACTTGGGAACACCTCTCGGAACCGGGGCCTAAAGGGGAAGACAGGGCGAAAGCATGAGGACGCTTTTTAGAGCTTTCATTTTTGTGGAACCCAGCTGGAAAGTATCCTGGAGGCATAGAGTCAGGTGAAGAGAGAGTGGGCATTGTCAGACTTTGGTTGGCATGCATATATAATTATGCATAGCTTATCACATCGTTAATACTGTTCTGTTTTGCGTGTCTTTTTGTTGCTTTCCAAGTCTTGTGCTATCACTCTCTTAGGAACCAGAAGGGGGAAGTGGAGAAACTAAAAGCTGCTCCATCTGCCATTGAACGAGACCGCAGATTCAGCTGGAATGGCATTTTGATCATAGTTCGGAGGCCATAAGTCTCTGAATTTGTGCACCTCGCGGTGACCGTTTGTTGGTTTTATTAATGTTTTAGAATCATTTGTTTTTAGTTTTTATTCATGTTTATCATTGTTTATATATTTATTAGTAATTTCCAAGTTTATATGAATTGAACATTAGGATGCTATTGTTCAAGACGAGGGACTGTTGGATTCGACACTTTGAACATTGAGATATTAAAGACATGATAGCTCAGAAGCATAGTATAGTAAAAGAGACTGGGTCTCTGTAGAGACTGGGTCTCTGTGTTGGAATGTGTTGGGGACCAGGAGCAGAGCACCGTGTTGATGCAGGAAAGACAGATGGATATCTGTGGATGAGGTGAAGGAGGAGTTGAGGTCAGGAGGTGAGGACAGGTCACCTGAAGGGAGTAATAAGGGTTTGGTATCTTGTTACTCTTTTCCTGTAGAACCATAAGATGTAAGGATTGGAGAGAAGGAGGAGAGTCTTAAGTGCGATATACATATCTGGAAGGGAAACATTTTGGGTTGTATGAATTACAGCTGTACAGAACTTTGGGAAGAATTAAACTTGGTTAAAGCTACTCTAGTGATCGTGGATTATCTACTCTGAAAAATAAGAACCGAACAGCCTTTTGTTAACAATCATCCAAGGATACCTTGACCTGCATTAGACACCCTCACTGAAGAAACATTTTCCATTAACTGATATAAACGCACCCTCCTACAAGCAGGAAACAAGTTATGGACTGGTGAGAAATGTGACATATCTGTTTGACAGTTCACACAGTCATCATCCAGGATTACTATCTTAACATCTTCTTGGCTAACCACGTTGGATGATTTTAATCTTCAAGGAAATGAACTGTCAGAACAGGTTTAAAGCAATGTGTAGTGCTATTATTTTCAGGAAGGTGTACACATGGTGACAGGAGGGACATGAAGCAGACTAGGGCCAAGGGCAGGGCTGCCACCTGAGGTCCATAACTAACCTATAAAGGCCAAGATCAGTAACTATGCAAAGAGGGCACGGAGAAAAATGTACTGAAAGGGACTATCTGCAATTGCTACATCCATTTTACTTTTAAATTAATGATATATACTTATTTATTCTAGAAGACTATAACTTTTAAATGTCTCATGAGCTTAGTTCAGACCACTGTATAGCCTCAAAACTTCGTTAAAACTACGATTTTGATATCATGAATGGTCATTCCTTGTATCCATAGCTCTGTCTATGAATTTGAGAGTGGTTACATTTCTCAAGGACCATCCTTCAACTTTTTAACAAAACAGGCAGGGGTGGATGCTTTGTTACTGTTTGAACAGGGGATTGGTTCTTTAAAATGTTTTGGCTGTATAGACAAACATATTGTAGGCAGATAAGTGATAATCCACTGAGGGACTAGTATCTTATTATGAAGTTATTTTGTATGCATATCAACCATGAACACATGACCTATGACCCCTATAAAGCTGATACTGCACTCTACCATTGTATGACCTTAAACAACTACAATATATGGGTAATGCAAACGCAAAGTACAGTATCTGAAATCTAAATGTGTTAAAGGGATAGTTCACCCAAATTACAAAATTATGGACAAGGTATGACAGCCATCTATGATTTGTTTTTGTTTTCTGGCAACAGGGCAGGTGTTATGGGCAGTCCTTAGGAAGCCTAGCCCGCCGTACCATACCTCCTAGCCCGGCCAAATAAAATATTGATGTATTGATCATTTATTTGACCCAGACGCGTGCCGACAGAAATAAGCATAAATCTCAGATCAAGCGTCTGAGCGAGTGAAACAGCGCCCCTCTGTCTCAGTATGTATAGACCATGTATCTGATGCTGTCTGGACAGTGAAACAGCGCCCCTCTGTCTCAGTATGTATAGACCATGTATCTGATGCTGTCTGGACAGTGAAACAGCACCCCTCTGTCTCGGTATGTATAGACCATGTATCTGATGCTGTCGGATCAGTGAAACAGCGCCCCTCTGTCTCAGTATGTGTAGCCCATGTATCTGATGCTGTCTGGACAGTGAAACAGCGCCCCTCTGTCTCAGTATGTATAGACCATGTATCTGATGCTGTCTGGACAGTGAAACAGCGCCCCTCTGTCTCAGTATGTATAGACCATGTATCTGATGCTGTCTGGACAGTGAAACAGCACTCCTCTGTCTCAGTATGTATAGACCATGTATCTGATGCTGTCGGATCAGTGAAACAGCACTCCTCTGTATCAGTATGTGTAGACCATGTATCTGATGCTGTCTGCACCAAAATAGTATGTCATGTCATACGATTTCTGGCCAGACAGCATCTGATACATGGGCTAAACACTGTGTAGTAAAACAGAGGGGCTTTGTTTTGCTCGCTCGAATGCTTTCTCCGTTGAGACAGTTTAAGCAAAGAGGATGAGGCGAAGCGGGAGGGCTCACTCTCGCCTAAATCTGTCCAGAACCAACCCAATGTGTTTATATTGGCATAATATGCAGGCATATGCTCGTAGCTTGCCTTCCTGCCTTTGGCACATTAATCCCATTGTTAGGGCAGAGCATCACGTCATTATCTACAGATCTCTGGTTTCAGCCTCTTGCGAATTGGAAGGGAAAGTTGCCGGGTGCACACTGTGCACTGTTTGGATGCTGGCTTCCTCTAAAGTAAATTGATGTTTTGCCAAAATTATCTATTACTCCTGCCTACATAAAATCATTCAAAATACTTCACAAGAGAGATGGACTTTGCCACAGAGGATCATTAGCTTATTTACAAATATATTTTTGTTGTGGATTGTTACCCATCACAAGTGTGCAGGCCAAGGCCTACGTGGGAAGCCTGCAATTTGGGCAGTGCACGTGACAGTAGGCCTAGCTGATTGAGTTGTGGCTGTCAGTGAAAAGCATCTAAAATATGTGTGAAGATAATGTTTCTTGAGTATAATGTAAAATGTTGCAAGAAGAAGGAGAGAGGGGTGTGGTGGAGGCATCTCTCTCCAGAATGGATGCACTTCATCAGCAATTCCAGAATGCTCTCAGCTGTCATCCTCCAATTTTTGATCATTCATTGTTTGATTGTGTGAATTGTTTGCTCTTTTTTAAAATTGTTTATCGATTCCCCATGACATATGTCACCAGTAGGCCTTGCAAATATACTGCTTATATCCTGTAATTTGGATACATTAAATTCTCTTAATGCATGTGTTAATTACAGTTAACACTATGTAACTCCAAGTCAATCACACTTCTGTGAAATCAAACTGTCCACTTAGGAAGCAACACTGATTGACAATAAATTTCACATGCTGTTGTGCAAATGGAATAGACAACAGGTGGAAATTATAGGCAATTAGCAAGACACCCCCAATAAAGGAGTGGTTCTGCAGGTGGTGACCACAGACCACTTCTCAGTTCCTATGCTTCCTGGTTGATGTTTTGATCACTTTTGAATGCAGGCGGTGCTTTCACTCTAGTGGTAGCAGGAGACGGAGTCTACAACCCACACAAGTGGCTCAGGTAGTGCAGCTCATCCAGGATGGCACATCAATGCGAGCTGTGGCAAGAAGGTTTGCTGTGTCTGTCAGCGTAGTGCCCAGAGCATGGAGGCGCTACCAGGAGACCAGGCCAGTACATCAGGAGATGTGGAGGAGGCCGTAGGAGAGCAACAACCCAGCAGCAGGACCGCTACCTCCGCCTTTGTGCAAGGAGGAGCAGGAGGAGCACTGCCAGAGCCCTGCAAAATTACCTCCAGCAGGCCACAAATGTGCATGTGTCTGCTCAAACGGTCAGAAACAGACTCCATGGGGGTGGTATGAGGGCCCGACTTCCACAGGTGGGGGTTGTGCTTACAGCCCAACACCGTGCAGGACGTTTGGCATTTGCCAGAGAACACCAAGATTGGCAAATTCCCCACTGGCGCCCTGTGCTCTTCACAGATGAAAGCAGGTTCACACTGAGCACGTGACAGACGTGACAGAGTCTGGAGACGCCGTGGAGAACGTTCTGCTGCCTGCAACATCCTCCAGCATGACCGGTTTGGCGGTGGATCAGTCATGTTGTGGGGTGGCATTTCTTTGTGGGGCCGCACAGCCCTCCATGTGCTCACCAGAGGTAGCCTGACTGCCATTAGGTACCGAGATGAGATCCTCAGACCCCTTGTGAGACCATATGCTGGTGCGGTTGGCCCTGGGTTCCTCCTAATGCAAGACCTCATGTGGCTGGAGTGTGTCAGCAGTTCCTGCAAGAGGAAGGCATTGATGCTATGGACTGGCCCGCCTGTTCCCCAGACCTGAATCCAATTGAGCACATCTGGGACATAATGTCTCCCTCCATCCACCAATGCCACGTTGCACCACAGACTGTCCAGGAGTTGGCAGATGCTTTAGTCCAGGTCTGGGAGGAGATCCCTCAGGAGACCATCCGCCACCTCATCAGGAGCATGCCCAGGCATTGTAGGGAGGTCATACAGGCACGTGGAGGCCACACACACTACTGAGCCTCATTTTGACTTGTTTTAAGGACATTACATCAAAGTTGGATCAGCCTGTAGTGTGGTTTTCCACTTTCATTTTGAGTGTTACTCCAAATCCAGACCTCCATGGGTTGATAAAGTTGATTTCCCTTGATCATTTTTGTGTGATTTTGTTGTCAGCACATTCAACTACGTAAAGAAAAAAGTATTTAATAAGAATATTTCATTCATTCAGATCTAGGATGTGTTATTTTAGTGTCCCCTTCATTTTTTTGAGCAGTGGTATATTGGTAAATGCAAAGTATAGGATCTGAAATGTAAATGTGTTAATCCAACTTTCTTGTTGTTTTTCTGTTTGATGGAAACATTTTGAGAGTTCTATCTACATTCTAGATGTAGATAATGGTTTTATGTAGCCATGTTCTCATGTTTTGAATGTTGTATTGAAGTAACCCTCAAGCATTGTATGAATGAAATATCTACTTAATCGTGGAGAATATTTATACTTAAGAAATATTTGTCTTTACATGAATATAGTTATAATTCTGTCAGTTGCTTTATGTTCGCTAACTTTTATATATTCTGTTTGCTATCTTACCGTTATGTGGTTATTTGCGTTTCAACGTGAGTTCAACCATAATTTTCGAGTGCGATAGTGTCATGTTTATTCTGGTAAAAACTTGATCCCTGGCTGTCTCATGGTGTGTGTCATGTTTGGGATGGCCTGAACTTGGATCCCCAATGTATACCAAGACAAACCGCAGTGACTGTACTGAAAACACGTTGGAACAAAGCCAGAGTAAAGTAACTTCGCTTACTTCTGTTTGCTTTGGTTTTTACTTGGATTGTTTAGTTACTGCACATTTTACAATCAATTTTCTCTGAAACGGAATACAATTGAACCAGGACACTTTGTCACAAGATAAAATAGATACTGCACAGCTGGATTTCAGTCCTAACTCAATTTTGACCAACATTTTGTCAAAATTTAGTTATGCCAGAAATACAGCTTTGTAGTATCCATTTAATAATGTAATTAATGCTGTTTGTCATTGTAATGCAGAATAGCTATTAAATGAAGAAACATTTTCCATTAACTAAACGCCCCCTCCTACAAGCAGGAAACAAGTTATCGACGAGGCAGAAATGTGACATATCTGTTTGACAGTTCACACAGTCATCATCCAGATTTACTATGTGAACATCTTCTTGGCGAACCACGTTGGACGATTCTAATCTTCAAGGAAATGAACTGTCAGAACAGGTTTAAAGCAATGTGTAGTGCTATTGTTTTCAGGAAGGTGTACACATGGTGATAGGAGGGAGATGAAGCAGACTTGGACCAAGGCCAGGAGTGCCACCTGAGGTCCATAACTAACCTATAAAGGCCAAGATCAGTAACTATGCAAAGAGGGGAACGGAGAAAAATGTACTGAAAGGGACTATCTGCAGTTGCTACATCCATTTTACTTTTAAATGAATGATATATACTTATTTATTCTAGAAGACTATAACTTATAAATGTCTCATGTGCTTAGTTCAGACCACTGTATAGCCTCAAAACTTCGTTAAAACTATGATTGTGATATCATGAATGGTAATTCCTTGCATCCATAGCTCTGTCTATGAATTTGAGAGTGGTTACATTTCTCAAGGACCATCCTTCAACTTTTTAACAAAACAGGCAGGGGTGGATGCTTTGTTACTGTTTGAACAGGGGATTGGTTCTTTAAAATGTTTTGGCTGTATAGACAAACATATTGTAGGCAGATAAGTGATAATCCACTGAGGGACTAGTATCTTATTATGAAGTTATTTTGTATGCATATCAACCATGAACACATGACCTATGACCCCTATAAAGCTGATACTGCACTCTACCATTGTATGACCTTAAACAACTACAATATATGGGTAATGCAAACGCAAAGTACAGTATCTGAAATCTAAATGTGTTAAAGGGATAGTTCACCCAAATTACAAAATTATGGACAAGGTATGACAGCCATCTATGATTTGTTTTTGTTTTCTGGCAACAGGGCAGGTGTTATGGGCAGTCCTCAGGAAGCCTAGCCCGCCGTACCATACCTCCTAGCCCGGCCAAATAAAATATTGATGTATTGATAATTTATTTGACCCAGACGCGTGCCGACAGAAATAAGCATAAATCTCCGATCAAGCGTCTGAGCGAGTGAAACAGCGCCCCTCTGTCTCAGTATGTATAGACCATGTATCTGATGCTGTCTGGACAGTGAAACAGCACCCCTCTGTCTCAGTATGTATAGACCATGTATCTGATGCTGTCTGGACAGTGAAACAGCGCCCCTCTGTCTCAGTATGTATAGACCATGTATCTGATGCTGTCTGGACAGTGAAACAGCGCCCCTCTGTCTCAGTATGTATAGACCTTGTATCTGATGCTGTCTGGACAGTGAAACAGCGCGCCTCTGTCTCAGTATGTATAGACCATGTATCTGATGCTGTCTGGACAGTGAAACAGCGCCCCTCTGTCTCAGTATGTATAGACCATGTATCTGATGCTGTCTGGACAGTGAAACAGCGCCCCTCTGTCTCAGTATGTATAGACCTTGTATCTGATGCTGTCTGGACAGTGAAACAGCGCGCCTCAGTCTCAGTATGTATAGAACATTTATCTGATGCTGCCTGGACAGTGAAACAGCGCGCCTCTGTCTCAGTATGTATAGACCTTGTATCTGATGCTGTCTGGACATTGAAACAGCGTGTCTCTGTCTCAGGTTGTGTAGACCATGTAGCTGATGCTGTCTGGACAGTGAAACAGCGTGTCTCTGTCTCAGGTTGTGTAGACCATGTATCTGATGCTGTCTGGACAGTGAAACAGCGTGTCTCTGTCTCAGGTTGTGTAGACCATGTAGCTGATGCTGTCTGGACAGTGAAACAGCACTCCTCTGTCTCAGTATGTATAGACCATGTATCTGATGCTGTCTGGACAGTGAAACAGCGCCCATCTGTCTCAATATGTATAGACCATGTATCTGATGCTGTCTGGACAGTGAAACAGCGCGTCTCTGTCTCAGTATGTGTAGACCATGTATCTGATGCTGTCTGGACAGTGAAACAGCGCCCCTCTGTCTCAGTATGTGTAGCCCATGTATCTGATGCTGTCTGGACAGTGAAACAGCGCCCCTCTGTCTCAATATGTATAGACCATGTATCTGATGCTGTCTGGACAGTGAAACAGCGCCCCTCTGTCTCAGGTTGTGTAGACCATGTATCTGATGCTGTCTGGACAGTGAAACAGCGCCCCTCTGTCTCAGGTTGTGTAGACCATGTAGCTGATGCTGTCTAGACAGTGAAACAGCGCGTCTCTGTCTCAGGTTGTGTAGACCATATACTTGATACTGTCTGGACAGTGAAACAGCACCCTTCTGTCTCAGAATGTGTAGACTATGTATCTGATGCTGTCGGATCAGTGAAACAGCACTCCTCTGTATCAGTATGTATAGACCATGTATCTGATGCTGTCTGGACAGTGAAACAGCGCCCCTCTGTCTCAGTATGTATAGACCATGTATCTGATGCTGTCTGGACAGTGAAACAGCGCCCCTCTGTCTCAGAATGTGTAGACTATGTATCTGATGCTGTCTGGACAGTGAAACAGCGCCCCTCTGTCTCAGTATGTATAGACCATGTATCTGATGCTGTCTGGACAGTGAAACAGCGTCCATCTGTCTCAATATGTATAGACCATGTATCTGATGCTGTCTGGACAGTGAAACAGCGTGTCTCTGTCTCAGGTTGTGTAGACCATGTAGCTGATGCTGTCTGGACAGTGAAACAGCACTCCTCTGTCTCAGTATGTATAGACCATGTATCTGATGCTGTCTGGACAGTGAAACAGCGCCCCTCTGTCTCAGGTTGTGTAGACCATGTATCTGATGCTGTCTGGACAGTGAAACAGCGCCCCTCTGTCTCAGGTTGTGTAGACCATGTAGCTGATGCTGTCTAGACAGTGAAACAGCGCGTCTCTGTCTCAGGTTGTGTAGACCATATACTTGATACTGTCTGGACAGTGAAACAGCACCCTTCTGTCTCAGAATGTGTAGACTATGTATCTGATGCTGTCGGATCAGTGAAACAGCGCCCCTCTGTCTCAGTATGTATAGACCATGTATCTGATGCTGTCTGGACAGTGAAACAGCACTCCTCTGTCTCAGTATGTATAGACCATGTATCTGATGCTGTCTGGACAGTGAAACAGCGCCCCTCTGTCTCAGTATGTATAGACCATGTATCTGATGCTTTCTGGACAGTGAAACAGAGCCCCTCTGTCTCAGTATGTGTAAACCATGTATCTGATGCTGTCTGGACAGTGAAACAGCGCCCCTCTGTCTCAGTATGTGTAGCCCATGTATCTGATGCTGTCTGGACAGTGAAACAGCGCCCCTCTGTCTCAGTATGTATAGACCATGTATCTGATGCTGTCTGGACAGTGAAACAGCGCCCCTCTGTCTCAGTATGTATAGACCATGTATCTGATGCTGTCTGGACAGTGAAACAGCGCCCCTCTGTCTCAGTATGTATAGACCATGTATCTGATGCTGTCTGGACAGTGAAACAGCACCCCTCTGTCTCAGTATGTATAGACCTTGTATCTGATGCTGTCGGATCAGTGAAACAGCACTCCTCTGTATCAGTATGTGTAGACCATGTATCTGATGCTGTCTGCACCAAAATAGTATGTCATGTCATACGATTTCTGGCCAGACAGCATCTGATACATGGGCTAAACACTGTGTAGTAAAACAGAGGGGCTTTGTTTTGCTCGCTCGAATGCTTTCTCCGTTGAGACAGTTTAAGCAAAGAGGATGTGGCGAAGCGGGAGGGCTCACTCTCGCCTAAATCTGTCCAGAACCAACCCAATGTGTTTCTATTGACATAATATGCAGGCGTATGCTCGTAGCTTGCCTTCCTGCCTTTGGCACATTAATCCCATTGTTAGGGCAGAGCATCACGTCATTATCTACAGATCTCTGGTTTCAGCCTCTTGCGAATTGGAAGGGAAAGTTGCCGGGTGCACACTGTGCACTGTTTGGATGCTGGCTTCCTCTAAAGTAAATTGATGTTTTGCCAAAATTATCTATTACTCCTGCCTACATAAAATCATTCAAAATACTTCACAAGAGAGCATGACTTCGCCACAGAGGATCATTAGCTTATTTTCAAATATATTTTTGTTGTGGATTGTTACCCATCACAAGTGTGCAGGCCAAGGCCTACGTGGGAAGCCTGCAATTTGGGCAGTGCACGTGACAGTAGGCCTAGCTGATTGAGTTGTGGCTGTCAGTGAAAAGCATCTAAAATATGTGTGAAGATAATGTTTCTTGAGTATAATCTAACATTTTGCAACAAGAAGAAGGAGAGAGGGGTGTGGTGGAGGCATCTCTCTCCAGAATGGATGCACTTCATCAGCAATTCCAGAATGCTCTCAGCTGTCATCCTCCAATTCTTGATCATTCATTGTTTGATTGTGTGAATTGTTTCCCCATTACATATGTCACCAGTAAGCCTTGTAAATATACTGCTTATACCCTGTAATTTGGATATATTAAATTCTCTTAATGCATGTATTAATTACAGTCAATTAGCCTTCCGTTCTCATTCTCAGAGTTTAAACATTATTTGCAGAGTTCACAAACTATTTGCACTCACCCTTTGTATGACCTTAAACAACTACACTGCTAAAAAAATAAAGGGAACACTTAAACAACACAATGTAACTCCAAGTCAATCACACTTCTGTGAAAGCAAACTGTCCACTTAGGAAGCAACACTGATTGACAATAAATGTCACATGCTGTTGTGCAAATGGAATAGACAACGGATGGAAATTATAGGCAATTAGCAAGACACCCCCAATAAAGGAGTGGTTCTGCAGGTGGGGACCACAGACCATTTCTCATTTCCTATGCTTCCTGGCTGATGTTTTGATCACTTTTCAATGCTGGCGGTGCTTTCACTCTAGTGGTAGCATGAGACGGAGTCTACAACCCACACAAGTGGCTCAGGTAGTGCAGCTCATCCAGGATGGCACATCAATGCGAGCTGTGGCAAGAAGGTTTGCTGTGTCTGTCAGCGTAGTGTCCAGAACATGGAGGCGCTACCAGGAGACAGGCCAGTACATCAGGAGACGTGGAGGAGGCCGTAGGAGGGCAACAACCCAGCAGCAGGACCGCTACCTCCGCCTTTGTGCAAGGAGGAGCAGGAGGAGAACTGCCAGGACCCTGCAAAATGACCTCCAGCAGGCCACAAATGTGCATGTGTCTGCTCAAATGGTCAGAAACAGACATCATGAGGGTGGTAGGAGGGCCCGACGTCCACAGGTGGGGGTTGTACTTACAGCCCAATACCGTGCAGGACGTTTTTCATTTGCCAGAGAACACCAAGATTGGCGTTCTAAAGCCTAGTGTTTCCATTCTCCTTTAACCTCTTGGAACTACCCCTCCCAGATCCGTTATATTTGTCATCAGCAACGCTGAATAGCATAGCACAACAGTCAAAAAATATTACTAGAAAATATTCATATTCATCAAATCACAAGTGAAATATAGCGAAACACAGCTTAGCCTTTTGTTAATCACCCTGTCGTCTCAGATTGTGAAATGATGCTTTACAGCGAAAGCAATACAAGCGTTTGTGTAAGTTTATTGATAGCACAACAAAACATTAAGTACACCTAGTTTAATGTAATTGCAAGAACTTATGACGATGAACGAGCACAAATTCTTCAACAAAATCGGCTTCTACGGGAACTAAATTGTATTCTACAGGAACAACTCGATTTAGCCAAAACTAAATACAATAATATCCACGCCAAACTAGAAATAAATCGGATGGGTTATCTACAGACAGGAGCGCAAAACTTGATAACATGCATGCAGTTTTGTTGAATGTTACTCAAAGTAACACTGTTCTACTCCAAATGCTTTTGTCACGACTCCGACCGAAGGTGGCTCCCCTTTCCGTTCGGGTGGCGCTCGGCGGTCGTCGTCGCCGGCCTACTAGCTGCCACTGATTCTTTCCTCCCCCTCCTTATGTGTTTATTGAGTACACCTGTTCTGAGTTGGGTATAATTAGTGAGGCTTTATTAGTCAGCTGGCCCGCCTGGTTCTTTGTGCGGGATTAATTATTGTGACCTTCTGTTTTGTAGTAGAGGAACGTGTCTGTTCCTGGTCGTGCATTTTGGTTGTGAGCACCCTGTGTTGCGTTTTGTGCATTAAAGAGCACAGCATCGCACTCTGTTTCCTGCGTCTGACTCCACACCCACGACACCCGGAGCGTTACAGAATCCCGCACCACGAAAGAATGGAGTCAGCAGGAGCAGCAGCCAACCCTCTCCCATCGATGGAGGAAAGGGTCCTACATCATACCACCGTTCTCCATCGGATCGGAACGGCTATGGATCAGGTGATGGAGAGAATGGACCGATGGGAGAGAAGTGGTCTCCTCTCTCCACCTTCGGCTCCCCCAGCTCAGGACTCCCCATCTCCCAACTCCAGCACCCTCCGTCTTACGCTCCCGAGGGTTTATGATGGAGCGGCGGCAGGGTGCCAGGGGTTCTTACTCCAGCTGGAACTGTACCTGGCCACCGTTAGACCCACTCCCTCGGGTCGTGCTCTGGAGTGGGCGAACGCAGTCAGCGAAGGAGCACTACCCAGAGTTTTCCCGCCGTTTCCGCGCCGTGTTTGACCACCCTCCAGATGGCCGAGCGGCGGGAGAACGACTATTCCATCTCAGGCAGGAGAACAGGAGCGCCGAGGATTACGCGTTGGAGTTCCGGACCTTGGCAGCAGGATCTGGGTGGAACGACAGGGCTCTTATCGACCAATAGCGGTGTAGTCTCCGGGAGAACGTCCGCAGGGAGCTAGCGTGTCGGGACACCGCTCTTTCCCTGCATGAGCTGAGTGACATGCCATCTGACTCGACAATCTGCTGGCTGCCCGCTGGCGTTCGGAGAGGGTCCTGTGTGTTCCACCACCCAGCACCTCCACTCCCGTTTCGATGGAGTCGGGAGGGGCTGTGCCGAGGGGTACCGGAGGAGGCTCCCCCTGCACCAGCTGTGGTCGGAGAGGACACACGGCCGATCGGTGCTGGGGGGATCCGTCTGGGAGTCGAGATGGCAGGCGGAACACTTCTCGATCACCCCAGGTGAGTCAGCACCAAACTCACCCAGAACCCCCTGTTGGTCACATGTTTGTCTTGATTTTTTTCCTTAAACTTTTCCCCTCTTCCCAGCATAGGGCGCTAGTCGATTCAGGTGCAGCTGGGAACTTTATGGATCGCAGACTCGCTATTAAATTAGGTGTTCTGCTTGTGCCGATAGATTCTCCCTTTCCCGTGCACTCCCTAGATAGCCGGCCATTAGGGTCAGGGGTGGTCAGGGAGACCACGGTTCCACTGGACATGGTAATGCAGGGGAATCATAGGGAGCATATCAGTTTCTATATTATTGATTCGCCTGCGTTTCCAGTGGTGCTAGGGGTCCCACGGTGTGCATTCCCCCCGAGTATGCCGATTTGGCAATCGCTTTCAGTAAAAAGATGGCGACTAAATTACCACCACATCGACCGGAAACGGATTGTGCGATAGATCTCCAGGTAAACGCTGCGCTTCCCAAGAGTCACGTGTACCCATTGTCCCAAGAGGAGACGTTGGCTATGGAGACATATGTCACGGAGTCTCTGGGACAGGGGTACATTCGGTCCTCCATCTCACCCGTCTCCTCGAGTTTCTTTTTTGTGAAGAGAAAGGAGGGAGGTTTGTGTCCGTTACTTGATTATAGAGGTCTAAATGCCATCACAGTGGGGTTCAGCTACCCACTACCTCTCATTGCTACGGCAGTGGAATCATTTCAGGGAGCGCAGTTCTTCACAAAATTGGATCTCAGGAGCGCGTATAGTTTGGTGCGTATTCGGAAGGGAGACAAGTGGAAAACCGCATTTAGTACCACATCGGGCCACTATGAGTACTGCGTCATGCCGTATGGGTTAAAGAATGCTCCAGCCGTTTTCCAATCCTTTGTAGACGAGATTCTCAGGGACCTGCACGGGCAGGGAGTGGTTGTTTATATCGATGACATTCTGATCTACTCAGCCACTCACGCCGCGCATGTGTCTCTGGTACGCAAGGTGCTTGGTAGACTGTTGGAGCATGACCTATACGTCAAGGCTGAGAAGTGTGTGTTCTCCAAACGAGCCGTCTCCTTTCTGGGTTATCGCATTTCCACCTCGGGGGTGGAGATGGCGGGTGACCGCAGTAAGGCCGTGCGTAATTGGCCGACTCCGACCACGGTAAAAGAGGTGCAGCGGTTTTTGGGTTTTGCCAACTACTACCGGAGATTTATCCGGGGTTTTGGCCAGATAGCGGCTCCAATTACCTCACTGCTGAAGGGGGGCCCGGTGCGGTTGCGGTGGTCAGCAGAGGCGGACCAGGTTCAACAGGTTCAACAGGTTCAACAGGTTGAAGGCGCTGTTCACGGATGCACCTGTGTTGGCGCATCCGGACCCCTCTCTAGCATTCATAGTAGAGGTGGACGCGTCCGAGGCTGGGGTGGGTGCCGTGCTATCACAGCGCTCGGGTACGCCACCAAAACTCTGCCCCTGCGCTTTCTTCTCGAGGAAGCTCAGGCCAGCGGAGCGTAACTATGATGTGGGGGACCGGGAGTTGTTAGCGGTGGT
This sequence comes from Oncorhynchus clarkii lewisi, assembly GCF_045791955.1. NCBI lineage: Eukaryota > Metazoa > Chordata > Actinopteri > Salmoniformes > Salmonidae > Oncorhynchus > Oncorhynchus clarkii. Next base: position 5,039,132 of record NC_092165.1, on the reverse strand, counting down.
CAGGGCTCTGAAGATGTGGAGACACTGGCTTGAGGGGGCTAAGCACCCCTTTCTCATTTGGACCGACCACCAAAATGTGGAGTATATTCGGGCAGCTAGGAGACTGAACCCACGTCAGGCAAGGTGGGCCATATTTTTTACCCGATTCCGGTTCACGTTATCTTATAGACCGGGCTCCCAGAACGTGAAGGTGGACGCACTGTCCCTCCTTTACGACACGGAGGATAGGTCCACCGAACCTACTGCCATCCTTCCCGCCTCAAGGCTGATAGCACCAGTGGTATGGGAGGTGGACTCGGACATCGAGCGGGTGTTACGGGCTGAACCCGCGCCTCCTCAGTGTCCGGCGGGGCGGAAGTACGTGCCGCTTGGTGTTCGGGACCAATTGATTCGGTGGGCTCACGTCCTACCCTCCTCGGTAGGAGGACAGTGGGGAGCCTTCGGGGGAGGTATTGGTGGCCTACCTTGGCTAGGAACGATAAGGTTTATGTCTCCTCCTGTTCGGTATGCGCCCAGAGTAAGGCTCCTAGGCACCTTCCTAGAGGGAAGTTACAACCCCTCCCCGTTCCACAACGGCCATGGTCACATCTATCCGTAGATTTCCTGACCGATCTTCCCCCGTCTCAGGGGAACACCACGGTTCTGATGATTGTGGATCGGTTCTCTAAGTCCTGCCGTCTCCTCCCGTTGCCCGGTATCCCAACAGCCCTACAGACTGCGGAGGCATTATTCACCCACGTCTTCCGGCACTACGGGGTGCCGGAGGACATCGTTTCTGATCGGGGCCCCCAGTTCACGTCCCGAGTATGGAGGGCGTTCATGGAGCGTCTGGGGGTCTCGGTCAGCCTGACCTCCGGTTATCACCCCGAGAGTAATGGGCAGATGGAGAGAGTAAACCAGGAGATGGGTAGGTTTCTGCGGTCGTATTGCCAGGACCGGCCAGGGGAGTGGGCAAGATACATCCCCTGGGCCGTAATGGCCCAGAACTCACTACGCCACTCCTCTACTAATCAGTGTGTGTTGGGGTACCAGCCGGTTCTGGCACCGTGGCATCCGAGCCAGACCGAGGCTCCTGCGGTGGAGGAATGGGTGCAGCGCTCCAAAGAGACCTGGAGGGCCGTCCAGGCATCCCTTCAACAAGCTAGTGGACGGCAGAAAAGGAGTGCTGACCGCCACCGCAGTGAGGCCCCCGTGTTTGTACCTGGGGACAGGGTCTGGCTCTCGACCCGAAACCTGCCCCTCCGCTTGCCCTGCCGGAAGCTTGGGCCGCAGTGTGTAGGGCCCTTCAAAGTCCTGAGGAGAATAAACGAGGTGTGTTATCGATTACAACTCCCTTCCTATTATCGTATTAACCCCTCGTTTCATGCGTCTCTCCTCAGGCCGGTGGCAGCTGGTCCCGTAAAGGACGGTGAGGTGCCGGAGGTCCCTCCTCCCCCTCTGGACATCGAGGGGTCCCCGGCGTATACGATACGGGCCATTCTGGACTTGAGACGCCGGGTGAGGGGCCTGCAGTACCTCGTGGACTGGGAGGGGTACGGTCCGGAGGAGAGGTGCTGGGTACCAGTGGGGGACATTTTGGATCCATCAATGTTGAGGGATTTCCATCGCCTCCATCCGGATCGCCCTGCGCCTCGTCCTCCGGGTCGACCTCGAGGGCGGTGTCGGCGCGCTGCAGGAGCCGCGCGTCAGGGGGGGGAGGTACTGTCACGACTCCGACCGAAGGTGGCTCCCCTTCCCGTTCGGGTGGCGCACGGCGGTCGTCGGCCTACTAGCTGCCACTGATTCTTTCCAACTCCTCCTTATGTGTTTATTGAGTACACCTGTTTTGAGTTGGGTATAATTAGTGAGGCTTTATTAGTCAGCCGGCCCGCCTGGTTCTTTGTGCGGGATTAATTATTGTGACCTTCTGTTTTGTAGTAGAGTCACAGCCGTGATTTAACCAGTTTTAGAAACGTCAGAGTGTTTTCTATCCACACATACTAATCATATGCATATACTATATTCCTGGCATGAGTAGCAGGACGCTGAAATGTTGCGCAATTTTTAACAGAATGTTCGAAAAAGTAGCTTAACAGGTGATGAGGATGGAAATATTGATTTCTTAGCAAGCAGAGGAAATCTCACTACTGAATCTCTCGCTCCATACGCAAGACCTCTATCTGCAAACCATGACAGATAAGTTTGAGACCGAAAGGAGCAAATGCGCCACGCACGTGTCACTCACTACTCTAAGCTCTCAAGTGTACTCTGCAAAGCAGCAGAATACCAGCCTTAAGTACAATCTGGTGGAATTCCAGAACGGTCACGCGCAACAGCGTGACGACCCAACCAAGCAACAGGAGCCCTGCATTCAAAGGAGTGAAGACGATAGGTTTCAGACTTTGTCTCCCTTGTGTCCCTCAGTCTCCTCTTGGCCATTCGGAGTAATATGGCACCTCTTCACCAACAAAGCCAAAGCTCTGCTCTTCCTCTTGGCCTTTTGGCCCCAATTTCCCCACAGGATGAAGCCATCCCTCTCCGCCCACTTGGTGCGGAACACCTTGACAAACTCGTGAAGAATTTCCCTACCTTTGACTCCATTCCAGGTCAACCAAACTATACTGAGACGTTCCTAGCTGACATAGAGGACGCATTGGATGGCTACCCGAACACTACCGGTTCTGACAGGGTTTACCTGTTGAAGCAAACGTTGAAGACACGTGACAAGGTTCATTAATCTAGAACAGCAACACGTGCTTAACGACTATGCAAAACTTGCCACAGCTTTAAAATTAGAATTCAGTGCTTCTGCGACTGGCAAACACAATAGCTCACTGGCTAACAAGCACCCACAAGCTTACTATCATAGGCTTCATTCAGCCTACTCACTGAAACAGGACTAGGCAAGTCAGTTATTCTTATTTTCAATGACAGCCTAGGAACAGTGAGTTAACTGCCTTGTTCAAGGGTAGAACGACAGATTTGAACCTTGTCAGCTCGTGGATTTGATCTTCCAACCTTCTCGGTTACTAGTCCAACACTCTAACCACTAAGTTTCCCTGCCACCCATTCAAACAAATGTTTCTGTTGAACATTTATTACCATTAGCCCACGTTGGCTTGCCTATCTTACAACTCAGAGAGCTTGCAAGCACAGCTTTGAGAGATCAAAAGCTTGCAACGCTAAGAGCCCTGACCACTCGGTTTTAAAGTTTGACCAGTAGCACTCACTCCAGTTAGAAGGTGCATAATCAGGTATGGGAGTGTTGAAAGATGACGAACAACAACGGTTTCTAGCATGAATCCAATAACCTCCGTGGTCAAAATAACTGTAAAGTACGTCACCATTGAAACGACTACCGCAACAATCGACCTGTTCGCTACGTTCCTGCAACCAACCCACACAAAGTGTCAGAGCACAAGGGTAACAAAGGGTTAAAGGATAATCAAAACATAGACCAATGTTCTCTAGAAGTTCCACTACATGAAGAACTAAAGGACTAGACGGGGATTTGCCAGACACCAGGTCCGCAGGAATTAATACCCTTAGCAAGGACGTTAAAAATTACATTTCTCCTGCTCTAACTCAAGACCCTGTCCGGGGCCCGCTTGATCAAGAAACAAGCTTTGTCTATAGATACTGATACAAAGGTTGCGAAGAAAAAGGTCAAAAGCTTTGTTCAAGCCAAGCCCACTCAAAATCTGAAAAGTTGATCTGCTCTCACCTTGAAATGGCACATCACGTGGTTGCGAACAGCCACTCCACTTTTTGGGGAATATGTCCACTAAACACGACTCTAAACTGCCATACCTTGAAACAGCCCTGGAGGACTGCTTAACTTGTTATGAGCTAATTGATTCGGGCTCTCAAACATTGTTCAATGATCTCAAAAGGGCAAGGGGGTTTGGTCAAGACGTTTACACAGGTCAGACATGTTCAGAGTATGATTAGCTTGGTTTCAAGGGTGTTTATGAAATAATAAATCAAAAGAAAAGGATAGTTCTCCGCCATGACACCCTGTCTGGGATACCGTCTTCTGGGCACCGGGTCTTGCTGTATTCGGTTGGGCACACCAACTCAAGTACCTCGTCTTAGATCAGGCACTGTCTCCAACTACACGAAAATCACCTTACTTCCCCAAGTCCTCTCTGTTTGCTGTCCTTCTTGCAGCTTTATGGGGCTTGTATAGCTGGTGAGCAATCAGCCCATGATTACTCACCAACTCCCCAATCAGCCCCAATTAGTCCTGGGCGGCGAGCCCGTCGAGACCTGGCACGTCCAGCAGATGGAGCCATCGCCTCGTGATGTATTACTCCATCTGTCACCAGGCCTCGACGAGTCTCCCCCTGGTGGCTGACCTGCTGTATGCCACAGATTATACACTACATACTTAATGACTATATACTACAAGTTAATTTTAGTATACTGTAAACAAATGGTATCCTTTCAGTTGAGCATAGTTGTGCTAAGCATGTCTACCGGAAGTTGATGCTGTTACTATGCAACCTCTTGCTAGCTTTTTAGCATAACAAATTACTAGCTAGACATCTTACGATTTCAAGGGTGTGTTCGTAAATTCAATCTGGAGTGCCAAGGTGCGCTCAGAGTATGCTCTGGGCGTTCGTAAATTCAGAGTGTTGTCAGATTGTCCATTTGTAAATTCAGAGCATTTGCTCTCGGAGCGTTCAGATCGCACACTGGCCGAGAAGTTGGGTTGATGTGAGTATTCTGGCCTCACAACGGCAGTCAAACACTCAAGCTAACTGGCTAACATTGGCTAGCTTGCTAGCTACTTCCAGACACAAATGAGAGAACACGTCACTGTTATCCAGAGCATTGGTGACTAACTACGCTGCTAGCAACAATTTAATTATGCTTTTTTTGCTGACATTTACCTGCCATATTCAGTGAGTAATGAGCATTCATAAATTCATCAGTTATTCTGCACTCTGGCACACTCAGACGAGAGTTCTCTGAAATCGGAGTAGCTAGCCAGAGTGAAATAGTGTCCAATGTATTTTGGCGAATGGAGTACGAGATCCGGTAACTTTTGGCATACCAACTATATCCAGACTATGACCAAAAAGCATACTATATACTCAATTTACATCACAAATAGTATGGTTAGTGGGTTAGTATGAGTATTCGAACACAGCTTTGGTCTTTATGCACAGTTGCACATCTGAGTTTCAAATCAAATCAAATTTTAATTGTCACATACCCATATTAAGAAAATGTTACTGCGGGTGTAGCGAAATGCTTGTGTTTCTAGTTCCAACAGTGCAGTAGTGTCTAACAATTCACAACTATACACAATGTAAAAGTTGAAGAATGGAATAAAGAAATGTATAAAATGTTAAGATGAGCATTGTCGGAGTGGCATAGACTAAAATACAGTAAAATCGAATACAGTATATACATATGAGATGGGTAAAGCAAAAGTACACATTATAAAAGTGACCCGTGATTCCATGTCTATGTACTGTATATACGACAGCAGCCTCTAAGGTGAATGCTTGCGTACCCGGGTGGAATCAGCCAACCTAGTGATGGCTATTGAACAGTCTGATGGCCTTGAGATAGAAGTTGTTTTTCAGTCTCTCAGTCCCAGCTTTGATGCACCTGTACTCACCTCACCTTCTGGATGATAGCGGGGTGAACAGGCTTGGGTGGTTGTTGTCCTTGATTAACTTTTTGGCCTTCCTGTGATTTTGGGTGCTGTAGGTGTCCTGGAGGGCAGGTAGTTTGCCCTCTGGAGAGCCCTGTAGTTGCGGGCGGTGCAGTTGCCATACCAGGCGGTGATGCAGCCGACAGGATGCCCTCAATTGTGCATCTGTAAAAGTTTGTGAGGGTGTTATGTACCAAGCCAAATTTCTTCAGCCTTCTGAGGTTGAGGAGGTGCTGTTGCACCTTCTTCACCACACAGTCTGTGTGGGTGGACCATTTCAAATTGTCAGTGATGAGTTCACCTAGGAACTTGAAGCTTTCCCCCTTCACTGCAGTCCCGTCAATTAAAAAAAAACTTTTAAGATAACTTGGCAAGTCAGTTTAGAACAATTCTTATTTTCAATGACGGCCTAGGAACAGTGGGTTAACTGCCTTATTCAGGGGCAGAATGTCAAATTTGTACCTTGCAAGCGCAGGGATTTGATTTTGCAACCTTTCGGTTAATAGTCCAATTCTCTAACCACTAGGCTACGCTGCCGCCCCATAGGGGGTGCTCCCTGCTGTTTCCTGATGTCCACGATCAGCTCCTTTGCCTTGTTGATGTTGACTGAGAGGTTATTTTCCTGGAACCACTCTCCCAGGGCCCTCACCTCCTCCCTGTAGGCTGTCTCGTAATTGTTGGTAATCAGGCCTACTACCGTTGTGTCATCTGCAGATTTGATGATTCAGTTGGAGGCGTGCGTGGCCCCGCAATCATGGGTGAACAAGAGGGGATTGAGCACGCACCCTTGTGGGCCTCATACCTTACCCTGACCCTGAGCCTGCCTGCCGTCCGGTACCGTTGCCTCACCTCTGTAGACCCCTGCCTGCCTTGACTTGTCTATTCCCTGCACCTATTGGATCATTAAACTATTGTTTATTTGACCTGGTCTGCATCTAAGTCTTAACTTCCTACCTGATCGTCCCGAATACATGAATTACAAATTTGGAGACCCTGTCCGAATGGACAGAGGACAACCAGGCTCAGCCCTGTACAAACCCGGTCTGATCCGATCCGAGAGAGGGAAGCAGCAGAAAATATATATTATTTAGGTCGTTATTACCTGAAGCTGTTAATTTGAGGCACTGAGCGAGAGAGAAGAGCGAAGGAGCTGGGATCAGGCAATTGCGGTGTGTATGTGTGGCTGATGGGGATGGGCATTCCGAGTTTCTGTGAGCCTGCTCATTTGACCCCATTCAAGTAAAAGAGACGTCTCAATTGGCTCACAAATGGATCTTCCTTCAAAATGTTGAAAAAACAATCTAGAACCATGGAAAATGTGCACGTATCTAATGTAAAGCCCCAAAAGTTGGCTACCATATGTCAGATTGAAGACCATGCATTTAGTTTTACTAGCGTTTAAGAGAAGTTGGATATCATGGAAGGAGTGTTGTATGGCATTGAAGCTCGTTTGGAGGTTTGTTAACACAGTGTCCAAAGAAGGGCCAGATGTATACAGAATGCTGTCGTCTTCGTAGAGATGGATCAAAGAATCACCTGCAGCAAGAGCGACATCATTGATATATACAGAGAAAAGAGTCAGCCCGATATTTAAACCCTGTGGCACCCCCATAGAGACTGGCAGAGGTCCGGACAACAGGCCCTCCGATTTGACATACTGAACTCTTATCTGAGAAGTAGTTAGTGAACCGGGCGAGGCAGTCATTAGAGAAACCAACGCGGTTGAGTCTGCCAATAAGAATACGGGGATTGACAGAGTCGAAAGCCTTGGCCAGGTCAATGAAGACCGCTGCACAGTACTGTTTATTGTCGATGGAAGTTATAATATCGTTTAGGGCCGTGAGTGTGGCTGAGGTGCACCTGTGAACAGCTCGGAAACCGGATTGCATAGCGTAGAAAGTACGGTGGGGTTCGAGATGGTCAGTAATCCGTTTGTTCACTTGGCTTTTGAAGACTTTAGAAAGGCAGGGCAGGATGGATATAGGTCTGTAACAGTTTTGATCTAGAGGGTCTCCCCCTTTGATGAAGGGGATGACTGCAGCTACTTTCCAATCTTTAGGAATATCCGACGATATGAAAGAGATGTTGAACAGACTAGTAATAGGGGTTGCGACAATGGCGGCAGATCATTTTAGGAAGAGAGGGTCCAGATTGTCTAGCCCAGCTGGGGTGCAGAGCTGTTGACCCGGGTTGGGCTAGCCAGGTGGCAAGCATGGCCAGCCATAGAAATACTTTTTGAAATTTTCGATTGTCGTGGATTTATCGGTGGTAAAATGATAATACGATCATTTTGCTTTTTGATTTGGAATTTTAGGACTCCTGAGGGTGTCAAAAAAAATTGAAAGTATTTGATGAAACATCAAATGTGGCCTTACTGCTATTAGCTGACTAAAACACGTTGGATAACATATTCATCCAAAATTCATCAAAAGTAAATATGCCTTGAAGTGTCTGTTCTATACCTTAGAGATATAAGAAGGCTCAGGAAATTATTATATATACAGTATTTATTACCCATTTTTTATTTACCCAAAAATTACTTGGGCTCTAAAGTACTTCCATTCATTTTCAATGAGGTTACATTCAGACAAGTCTCGAGGCTTGTGGGCGTTGTAGAGCAAATCATGTATGTATGTGTTCATGATGTCAGTCTCCGCTTTCGATGGGTTTGTATTAATTTGTAGGGCCAAAACATTTTGTAATGGCCATCTCAGTCTCCAGATTTCAACCCCAAAGGAAACCTGTGGTTTTAATTGAAGAGGGCAGTTCACAAGCGCAGATGAAGGATACCAAGGAAAAGGAATTATTCTGTATGGGGGAATGGTTTTCGATTTCTCCCAATATGTGTTTCCCAATCTCATAAAACATTTTAGAAAAAGGCTGCGTCATTATCCTCACAAGGGGAAAAAGTACTGAAAACAGAGGATCCAATCATTTTGATGACTATCTTTTTGAGATTTTATAAATTGTTAAACAAAATATCTTTCTCTGATCAACTGTATTAGTATCTGTATGTGGGCGAGTCAACTTATTTGAGTGACATTTAATACATGTTATTAATCAAGTGTGCTCCATTTGAAGTATATATTGAAAATAAACTTTACTACATTAAACAAAATGTTGAATAATTTCAAGAATACAGGAAATAGGTTGACTGATATCTTAAACAACTGCAGGCATAGGTGCCTTGGTTTTCAACAGCCTTGTGACTGTTAGAAAACTGGAATCTCTAAAGTTGTCCCAGGTGAGGCAGGCAGTATGCAAGGGAGGGGCAACTGCTTCTGCACCTGAACTAGACAGACTGGACCTCCATGATTTACAAGAAATAACCTGATTGACTAGAAAAGGAAAACCTTCAAGATAAGTGTGACCTATCACTTCATGAAGTACAACTAAGCCTACGCCCCACATCGCTATAAAGTGTCAGCTGCGTCTCCATTTGTAGACATATGACTCTGGGTACCAACTCAACAGGTAAGGACTTTTTTTAAAGTTACTATTTCAAGGCACAAACCAAAACCACATTATGTTTCCTGTATTAATACAACAAACCAATGTTTTGTTCTTTCTAAATTGACATTCAAAAATGAAGCATGACTTTCGTAAAGACTATATGCAAATGATTTTACACAAAGCCTTCTGTAAAAAGTGTATTGAGTACCACATTATGAGTCATAAAACCAGGAAATAGTTCCAATAGTTTTTTCACCATGCATGTTTCCAACTGGGACTTTAGAACTACTTCATATAAGGTCTGTGTTTCATGTAGGCTTACCCTCACGTGACGTTTTGATAAGTGCAAATATCTCTCAGACGAGGTCACTTTTATCAATAAGTAGCATTGCGATAAATTGAGGCAAACATATTGATAAATCTCACTTTGTCCGATAGAGAATTGTATGCCTTGGCGACCTGTTTTGAGAGCCCCACCTGTTTTTAGCCCACCTATTTAGCATGTGTCACATATCAGTTTGCAAACAGTGTAAAAAAATATAATTGAGTTTATAAAGCCGCATACAAACATGGTCTCTTTTTTGCTTTCTTGAGTAAGGCAGCTCCACAATGCAGGTGTTTCAGTCTAGCTCAGTGCTTTCCGTGGTGGTGAGGCAGTGTAGGGGTTGTTAATGTTCTCTAGTTGTGCCATGATTGGCTCAGCGCTCTGTTTTATTCATTTATTTATATTTTATATTTCACCTTTATTTAACCAGGCTAGTTGAGAACAAGTTCTCATTTACAACGGCAACATGGCCAAGATAAAGCAAAGCAGTGCGACACAAACACAGTTACACATGGATTAAACAAGCGTACAGTCAATAACACAATAAAAAAAGAACGTCTATATACAGTGTGTGCAAATGTGACTCATGGGAACACTACGTCACCTTAATCTACGGGGAGAGCTACAAAATTCAGGCCCCTTGGGCGTGACAATATGTTTCATTTCAAGGTCAAAGCTAAAGGTTGTATAAGGTTGATTTCCAGCACGTTTTGTACAGATGTAGGATGTTAATTAGTCCTACATTGTCACAGCAACATAATCCTGGAGCAACAGGATTTAACATTTAGTCCATTTAAAATCAGTGTATTGTGGAGTTCCTGCAGCTAAATATAAACAGTACTGGCCCTCTAAATGAGTACCGGCACCAATTTCAAACACTTACTGGGCGAGATCTTGAATTTTATGGAGGTACACTTAATATTTTATTGTAATGTTTTGGCTGCCGTTTTAACACTGACATACATTCATAATTAAAAAAAAATCTGTGTTAAGATGGGAAAATAAGGGAACATGTTATGTTTAACAGGTAAAGTCACTTTACTTTTTCCAAACGTATCACCTCTCCTATGTGATGGTCACAACAGGTCAATGACAGCCGTAGTATGAATTAAGCCCAAACTAGGCATGTCAGACTAGGCATCAAGGTGCCCTAATTCTAAATGGAAGCTATTGTGCTTTGTCCTCAACAGACCAGAATTGAAGATGCAATGTCATAATGTCTTCAACATGTTAACCTTTGAATTCAACTTTTTATAGAAATGTGAAGAGGAAGAACCACTGTCACAAGCCATTGATGAGTCAAAACCAGAAGAAGGTTCCTCAAGAGAAAATATGAATACAACCCAAGGTACCACAACACACTCCACATTCAATGATATACAGCATACATTTGGTAACAATTTGCATTTATAAATTATTTTAAAGTATGTTTTATGTATGTATGTATGTATGTATGTATGTACGTACAGTGGGGAGAACAAGTTACTCTGCCGATTTTGCAGGTTTTACTACTTGCAAAGCATCTAGAGGTCTGTCATTTTTATCATAGGTACACTTCAACTGTGAGAGACGGAATCTAAAAATCCAGAAAATCACATTGTATGATTTAAGTAATTAATTAGCATTTTATTGCATGACATAAGTATTTGATACATCAGAAAAGCATAACTTAATATTTGGTACAGAAACCTTTGTTTGCAATTTCAAAGATCATACATTTCCTGTAGTTCTTGACCAGGTTTGCACACACTGCAGCAGGGATTGTGGCCCACTCATCCATACAGACCTTCTCCAGATCCTTCAGGTTTCGGGGCTGTCGCTTGGCAATCCGGACTTTCAGCTCCCACCAAAGATTTTCTATTTGGTTCAGGTCTGGAGACTGGCTAGGCCACTCCAGGACCTTGAGGTGCTTCTTACGGAGCCACTCCTTAGTTGCCCTGGCTGTGTGTTTTGGGTCGTTGTCATGCTGGAAGACCCAGCCACGACCCATCTTCCTCTTATTGAGGGAAAGAGGTTGTTGGCCAGGATCTCGCAATACATGGCCCCATCCCTCCTCCCCTCAATACGGTGGAGGTGTTCTATCCCCTTTGCAGAAAAGCATCACAAAATAATTATGTTTCACGGTAGGGATGGTGTTCTTGGGGTTGAACTCATCCTTCTTCTTCCTCCAAACACGGCAAGTGGAGTTTAGACCAAAAAGCGCTATTTTTGTCTCAGATCACATGACCTTCTCCCATTCCTCCTCTGGATCATCCAGATGGTCATTGGCAAACTTCAGACGGGCCTGGACATGCGCTGGCTTGAGCAGGGGGACCTTGCGTGCGCTGCAGGATTTTAGTCCATGACGGCGTAGTGTGACAGTAGTGTGACGGCGACAGTGGTCCCAGCTCTCTTCAGGTCATTGACCAGGTCCTGCCGTGTAGTTCTGGGCTGATCCCTCGCCTTCCTCATGATCATTGATGCCCCACGAGGTGAGATCTTGCATGGAGCCCCAAACCGAGGGCGATTGACCATCATCTTGAACTTCTTCCATTTTCAAATAATTGCGCCAACAGTTGTTGCCTTCTCACCAAGCTGCTTGCCTATCGTCTTGTAGCCCATCCTAACCTTGTGCAGGTCTACAATTGTATCCCTGATGTCCTTAAACAGCTCTCTGGTCTTGGCCATTGTGGAGAAGTTCGAGTCTGTTTGATTGAGTGTGTGGACAGGTGTCTTTCATACAGGTATCGAGTTCAAACATGTGCAGTTAATACAGGCAATGAGTGGAGAACAGGAGGGATTCTTAAAGAAAAACTAACATGTCAGTGAGAGATGGAATTCTTACTGGTTGGTAGGTGATCAAATACTTATGTCATGCAGTAACATGCAAATGAATTACAAAAAAATAATACAATGTGATTTTCTGGATTTTTGTTTTAGATTCTGTCTCTCACAGTTGAAGTGTACCTATGATAAAAAATTACAGTCCTCTACATGCTTTGTAAGAAGGAAAACCTGCAAAATCGGCAGTGTATCAAATACTTGTTCTCCCCACTGTATGCATGTATGTATGTATGTATGTATGTATGTATGTATGTATGTATGTATGTATGTTTTATGTATACGTATGTTTTATGTGTGCACTATTCCAGCATGTATACACATTCATAAGCATTCATAAGCATTGCAAATTATAAGCATCAGTTGGTTAGCTAGCCCTGTCTTATTGACCACCAAACATTGCTTACACTAGCTAGCTAGCCACTTTATATATGTTTTTTTCTCAAAATAATTGTTAGTAATGTTTTGAATACAACTCCCATCTGCTTTACGATTTGAGAGCACAAGTTAGCTCCAAAAGTTTTTATAGCTTTGTCTGCATTTTGACAGTGAATTTAGAGCCATTCGGTGGTAGCTATACTACAATTGTTTTTTTACCATGTTCCCTCAAAGTAATGATAGTCCACCACAACATTCTGTAAGGTGTTCGTAACTGTGGGCATGGAAGTCAAACGCAGGAGAGCAGAACTTTGTAAATAGCCTGAGCCGTTTAATGTACATGACTACCGGCATACAAAAATAACAAAACACATGGGCACAAAACCCGTAATCGCACTAGTCACACAAAGCACACATACATACATACAATAAACAATTCGCGACAAGAACATGGAGGAAACAGAGGGAACATGTCATGACGTTGTCATGATGAAATACCTCTCCCCCTTTTTCCTCTCTCTACCCTACTGATGTGACATTTGAAAGTCCCTTGGTTAACAGAGATTCTGGGAACATCAGAAGGTGGGGGGAAATGAAACATATTTTGGTAATCCGACCAGTTGAACATATGCGTGGGTACTTAATGAATATGATGTCAGTTCGATAATCATCTGTGACATTCTCAATGATAGGATGACATAAACTCTACAGTGGAAAGTGTACACATTATAGTTATCGGATTCACATGGAATTGTTGTTAAATTTAAATGTTTGTACATAAAATTTGGGGTGAAAAGATTAAATGTAATTTTAGCTTCCAAATGAGAGATTTGGGTATTCAACAGGTTAGGGCTCTGCTCAATCAGTGGCCCGCCCCTGTGAAGAGACATGGGTTATAAAACTATGAAAACACACCCTTATCCCTCCACTATATAAAGACTTGACGAAAATGTAACCTCCTGTTCCGAGGATGTGAGGACGACGGTCCATACTTTAAAACCTCTTTAGGCTAGGGGACGGTTGCGTCCCACTGGGGCCAAAAAATGGGAAAATGCAGCGCGGCAAATTTTTAAAAATGATATAAAAATCAAACTTTCATTAAATCACACATGTAAGATACTCAATTAAATCTACACTCATTGTGAATCCAGCCAACATGTCAGATTTAAAAAAATATTTTTGGGGGCGAAAGCATAAGAAGCTATTATCTGATGACAGCATAATAGTAAACAAAGAGGGTAGCATATTTCAACCCTGCAGGCACTACACATAACGCAGAAATAAAATATAAAACATGCATTACCTTTGATGAGCTTCTTTTGTTGCCACTCCAATATGTCCCATAAACATCACCATTGGTCCTTTTGTCCAATTAATTCTGTCCATATGTATCCAAATGTCCATTTAATTGACGCGTTTGATCCAGAAAAATACAGCTTCCAAAAAACGCAACGTCACTACAAAATATTTCAAAGGTTGCCTATAATCTTTGCCAAAATATTTCAAACTAATTTTGTAATATAACTTTAGGTATTTTTAAACGTTAATAATCGATCAAATTGTAGACTGGTCTATCTGTGTTCAATACAGGAAGAAAACAAACCATGCTACTTTTCACGTATTGCGCACTAACAACAGTGTTACCCAGTTCCTAGATAGCCTACTTCTTCATTGCACGAATGAATAACCTCAACCAAATTCAAAAGACTGGTGACATCCAGTGGAAGTGGTAGGAACTGAAAACAGGTTCTTAAGAAATATCATTTGCCAATGAGAACCTTAGTGAATAGACAGAGACCAAAAAAAGAAAGAATTCTGAACTGTTAGTCCTCGGGTTTTGCTACATAAGTTCTGTTATACTCACAGACATGATTCAAACAGTTTTTTCGAAACTTCAGAGTGTTTCCTATCCAAATCTACTAATAATATGCATATCTTATATTCCTGGCATGAGAACCAGGAAGTTGAAATTGGGCACGCTATTTATCCAAAAGTGAAAATGCTGCCCCCTATACCTTAAAAGGTTAACTTAAAACCTCTTAGAGCTCCCCCCTACTTTGTGCAATTTCCGCCTGAAGACATACCCAAATCTCACAGGCTGTAGCTCAGGCACAGAACCAAGGATATGCATAGTCTTGGTACCATTTCTTGGTACCATATTCTTGGTACCACTTGGTACCATTCTTGGTACCATTCTTGGTACCACTCTGAAGTTTGTGTAAATGTGAATTGAATGTAGGAGAATATAACACAATAGATCTGGTTTAGATAAAACAATGAAAAAAATATATATGTTTTTTATTTTTATTTTTGTATCATCTTTAAAATGAACAAGATAAAACAAACATTCAGATAGGATGATGGGGACAATTTCAGTGAAACATATAAGAGGGCAACAGTACTTGTGCAAAGTTTCAGAATGACTTGACAAAATGTGTGCTACATGACATTTATCATGAAGTCAGCCAGGTGTCCCACACAAGTGGCCCAAATGTACCCAAGTGGCCAAATTGGTGAAGGTATACATTTTGAAACAAAAAACTATCTACAAATTAGCAAAATGGTATTCTAACACCCCCCCCCCCCCCAAAAAAAAATGTGAGAAAAATAAATGAAAAAAAAAATAGGGGGAAAAAATTATTCTTGATTAAAAATATATATATATACACATTTACAAAACAACATGGGTAACTATTTACACACTTTGAATATTTGGAAGACCCTCAGTCCTCTATCAAATCAAATCTATTCATGTAGCCCCAGCCTAAAACCCCAAACAGCAAGCAATGCAGGTGTAGAAGCACAGTGGCTAGGAAAAACTGCCTAGAAAAGAAAAACCTAGGAAGAAACCTAGAGAGGAACCAGGCTATGAGGGGTGGCCAGTCCTCTTCTGGCTGTGCCGGGTGGAGATCACAGTGGTTGTGAAACAAACAGACCCTCACTCACAATGACTAGCTAACGTGTACTTTAGCCATTTAATGTTATATAAAATGGTATTGTGTAGAATGCAAACCCATACATCTCAACAAAGCCAGCATGCTTCCTCCAATCAGTCTACATTAGAGGGAGCATCAAGGAGCTTGCTGGCTACAGCACCACTGCACCAAGCCCTGTCCCTTCTGCTCCTGCCACAAGTGTTCATCTGCCCAAATATATTTGTGCAGGCATGGATGTGCCTAAGGGCCAAAAGTGTGTATATATATATATATATATACACACACACACACACAAACATAGGCTATGGTCGTTCTCATACAAACAAACAGACCCTCACAATGACTAGCTAACGTGTACTTTACCCATTTCATTACATCTTTATATATTTCAAATAAAATGTAAAAACAATCACAAATAATATTTTATATTAATTTCAAACAACGGCATTAGCATGAGAGCAACTTACCAGTCCAAAACAATGTCCTCTCCGTTCAAAAAATATGCCTCAGTTTCAGTCTTCAAAATGGAGTCTTCAAAAAAGCAGATCTGTCTCACTTTCATGATGAATTTCCTCTAAAATTGTTTCTACATTGGTATATCTAGTCTCAGAATTAGCTTTCCTTGACTTATTCGCCATGATGTTGGATAAATAAACAGCTGAAGATGCAAGTCACCGAAATACTGCGTGCGTAATAAGATTTGCTCCTTCGCGGTAGAATTGGCAATGGCAGAAGAACGGTCCTTACGCCAGCGTTCAATGGAAAGGTTTGTCTTACAACAAAGAATCATGGGATATTGCCATTTAACTCTGCTCATTGGCTCTCTACCCAGCTAGATTTCAAGACGATCAGTGGTCATTGGGTTAAAAGACAGTCAATCAACGAGACAGTGGTCATATAATTGGTGCACAATGGGCTCATCACTTGTTGTCTTCCAATCGGTTTTTCCGGGTCAATATGTCCCGCAAAATGACCCATCAGGTTTGGTTGTGTTACAAACAAACAGTTGATTGCAAGGAAACCAAATATGACTGGATAAAGTCAGGGAAAGTCTATTTTAGTCTATTTTACTTTGGATGTTAGGTCGAAAATTGAATGACAGGAAATTCAACGAGATAAGTGTTCACAAAATGTGAAACAATAAAAAATGGATTTAACCGAACAGAAGACCATTCATTGTGTAACAATGAGCCTTGGGATTGCAACCAGAGCAAGATCTTCAAAGGTAAACGATTCATTTCAATGCAATCTGTGATTTTGTTACGCAAGTGTTGGCTGAATAAGTAGTTTGATATGGGGGTCTGTGCTCAGATAATCGCAGCGAATTCTTTCGCAATAAATCATTTTTAAAATCTGACAACGCAGTTGGATTAGCAAGATTCTAGGCTTTCAATGTCATGTATTGTCATGTTGTGTCTTGTTTCTGTCCTTTCCCTTCACCCTGTCTCCCTCTGCTGGTCGTTATTAGGTTACCTTTTCTCCCCCTCTTTCCCCCAGCTGTTCCTTGTCTCCTCCTAACTACCTCGTCACCCCTTTTCCCACCTGTTCCCTTTTTCCCTCTGATTAGTCCTCTATATCTCTCTCTGTTTTTGTTTCTGTCTTTGTCGGATTCTTGTTTGTGTTATTCATGCCTGAACCAGACTATCGTCATGTTTGCTGCAACCTTGTCCTGTCCTGTCGGAATCTGCCGGTCCATCTGAGCCTACGTATGTTTTGTTATTAAAGAAGCTCTGTTTACGTTAATTCGCTTTTGGGTCCTCATTCACGCACCGTAACATTCAATACATGTGAGACACTTGTATTTTCGTGAATGTTTAATATGACTATTTATGTAGCGATCACCTATGTTGTCGAATTTAGTCCCGCTAACTGGTTCGGTGCGCAGAGAGGTTAACAAATAAGGAACACTCAAAATATGCACTTATAAATCATACATTTTTTTATCAAAATACATCTGTAGACAGAAGTCAAAGATCACACATACAAGTGATGTTTCTCCTGAGTTCTGCAAAATACGAAAAGTCCAAGTTGTTTTTATCATGCTTGTCGTCAACCCTATGTGATGTCCCTGCATACATAATTACCTTCTACTCATCAGACCAAGCCCATGCATACACAAATATACAAATTTGCAAGAGTGATACAATAGTTCGTGTTTTCTAAGGGCTCAGCAGTAAATGTCCGCTCCCCCAAGTTGATTTATAGAGGTATGTCTGACGAGTCTCTTATCTCTTTTACTCCCCTGCAGGGTTCTGTGTTTATTTTTGAAGTGCTTTCTAACAGACCCCATGCAATAATTTACACATTTCTCAGACCGTTTCTTTATAAGAGGCAGAGACTTAGAAAAAATTGTGGAACAATTCTAAAACCTTACAATTAATATATATATATATATATACACTGTTAATCTGTAGTCTAGGACCCTATAAATGTGGAGGGGTCTTATAACTTCTATTAACCTCTCTGATCTCCCAAACCCGGATCCGGTATCGTGACTACAGCCTCAAGCTCATTACCATAACGCAACGTTAACTATTCATGAAAATCGCAGATGAAATGAAATAAATATGCCATCTCGCAAGCTTAGCCTTTTGTAAACAACACTGTCATCTCAGATTTTCAAAATATGCTTCTCAACCATAGGAAAACAATAATTTGTGTAAAAGTAGCTAGCTAGCAAAGCATTTAGCGTTAGCATTAGCGTTAGCATCCAGCACGCAACATTTCAACAAAAACATAAAAGCCTTCAAATAAAATCATTTACCTTTGAAGAACTTCTGATGTTTTCAATGAGGATACTCTCAGTTAGATAGCAGATGCTCAGTTTTTCCAAAAATATTCTTTGTGTATTAGAAATAGCTCCGTTTTATACATCACATTTGGCTACCAAAAAAACCCCGAAAATTCAGTCCTCAAAACGCAAACTTTTTTCCAAATTAACTCCATAATATCGACTGAAAACATGGCAAACGTTGTTTAGAATCAATCATCAAGGTGTTTTTCACATATCTCTTCATTGATACATCGTTCTTGGACACATGGTTTCTCCCCTGAATCAAATGGTAAAGTACAAGCAGCTGGCAATTATGCACCGAATTCCACGCAGGACACCAGGCGGACACTTGGAAAATGTAGTCTCTTATGGTCAATCTTCCAATGATATGCCTACAAATACGTCACAATGCTGCTAAGACCTTGGGCGAACGACAGAAAGTGTAGGCTCATTCCTTGCGCAATCACAGCCATATAAGGAGACAATGGAAAACAGAGCTTCAGAAATTCTGCTAATTACTGGTTGATGCATCATCTTGGTTTCGCCTGTAGAATGAGTTCTGGGGCACTTACAGACAAAATCTTTGCAGATTCTGAAACTTCAGAGTGTTTTCTTTCCAAAACTGTCAAGAATATGCATAGTCGAGCATCTTTTCGTGACAAAATATCGCGCTTAAAACGGGAACGTTTTTTATCCAAAAATGAAATAGCGCCCCTAGAGATCTAACAGGTTAATACAACATATTATAATCAATTATTATAATACGTCAAACATTTGGTTCAACCCCTATCATGACCCCAATTTGACTCCATCACAACACAAGCGGTCATATTTTTATAACTCTCGGCTGACATACACTACAATATAAATTAGCTAATATCAATCACTATTTAAAATTAATCACATCATGGGTGAGCTCACCATTGGTCGAAATAATAGAGGAAAACACTCTAGAAATCGAAAGTAATCCAATGATGGGTAGTTTCAGCGCACTGCCATTTTTTTCCCAGAAACCAAAGATAGTAAGAGAAGACAAGATGAGTTGTCTGTTTATAGTATGCATGTTGAAGGGGTGTGTCGTCTACCATCATTCACATCCCACCATTCACTTCCTGAAGTTCTCAAAAAAATGAGTGAACCCTTACTCACCGCATTTTGTTATAATATCATTGGTCCGACAGATTACGTGAACCTTCAACAATTTTACCCAGATATTAGGTTCCCATTACAATCTACGCAAGAATCGGAATGCATGATTTATCACCGGAACGTGAAAACAGGTGAATAAAACAGTAAATATATCAATAATTACCACACAAAACATTGCCAGCAGTCAATCACGTAACCTCTCACTTCCACTCTGAGCCATTCAGTGTTGTTGTTTATGTATGTAGCAATGTCTTTCAAAGGGAGACAAATCACAAATGTGGAAAATGTGAGATTGAAAAAAATTCTGACAATGAATCTGAAAGTCAGGAATTCGATTCTGACAGTCACAGTGAGGAGCTGCCCCCCAGCCATTGAGAACCCTGAATCTGAGGACCCCTTGTCCACTGACAAAGTCCCAGGTCCCTTTGAAGATGATGGTGGTGATGGAGGCTCCACCAGCATGGAAGGCTGCCAGCCATTTCACCCCTCCTGGCCCTGCTGTTTGCTTTGATGAGTCCCAGTCTGGAGTGCAACTCCCCTTGACATTTCCATCTGAGGCAGACTGCTTCAAGGTGTTTCTGACAGAGGAGCTGGTGGGAGACATAGTAGAGACCAATCCCTATGCCTTGGAGCTACAGGAAGAGAGAGAGCCAGGAGTGGGGGGCAACCACAATTCGTGAAATATATACCTTCCTGGTGACAGTCCTTCTCATGGGGATAGTAAAGAAGAACTCCCTAAGAGAATACTGGAGCACAGATCCTATCTTTGCAACTCCCTTCTTTGCCACCCTCTTTTCCCAAGAGCGCTTCCTAGTTCTGCTGCGATGCTGTTACAGAGCTAATAGAAGAATGTAGCTAGCTACCTAAGCATTGAGTATAACACCATAAAGTTTATGAAATTAGTAACGTTACCTCACATGTCCGCAGTTATAAGGAATATACACAAAAATATTATGCTAAAGTAGAAACAGCATAAAACCACATACAGAAACTAGTATAACGTAATAAGGCACTTACTTTGATAGAAAGGCACACATTTCCAAAGTTATTATTGTTAACGAAAACAACTATGACTGCGATGCACGCAACA
Organism: Oncorhynchus clarkii lewisi; assembly: GCF_045791955.1. NCBI lineage: Eukaryota > Metazoa > Chordata > Actinopteri > Salmoniformes > Salmonidae > Oncorhynchus > Oncorhynchus clarkii. The sequence goes on along the minus strand of NC_092165.1, from coordinate 5,018,561 downwards.
GACGGAAAATGTGAACACGTGTACAGGATAGGAGATATGCAGATGCATGCAGAATTGAACTGCACAAACAATTGGGAAGTGCTTGGGGAACTTTGTCCGGGTCAGAAATGTCCCAAAAAATTGACAAAACAAAACATAGAAACATACAAAGCAAACTATGGTCAGGGTGTGACAGTTATAGCAACCCAAATACCATAACAAATACCATAACAGTAAGTTTAAAAATAAGTTGTCACTTCAAATGTTATGCATGTTATAGCAACCCAAATACCATAACAAGTTGCACATGTATAATTTTGTAGGATGCTATAGGAGTTCTGGTATTTATATAACATTTCCCGTAGAATAACTAACTATTTTCCAGGATAATAGACACCAATGCAGTGCTATGTGTATTTATTGTATTGAACCTTTATTTAAACAGGGAGTCACATTGAGATGAAAAATCTATTTTACAAGATAGCCCTGTACACATTACAATATAAACAGAATATTAAAATAACATACACGTGTGTATAAAAAATATAATTCAGCACAATAAAAAATGAATATTTAATAAAAGCAATCACATTCAACTACATAGAGGTCCTCAATCAATACATTAAACTGCCTGAGTGGCATCAGCACATCTAACTGCAGTGAACTCTGCAGATTGTTCCACAAATTAGGGGCAAACAATCTGTGGAAACTGGGTGGATCTCTAGTGTTATCCATTCCTGTGAACGGGTTTGGTAACTTCAGAATCTTATCTTAATTAATGATGTTACACATAGAGGGTGTTTCTGTCAGATTGCTTTGTAAATACATAAAAGAGAATGCTGCTCTCTTCTTACAGAAAGAGAGGTCCATCCCACATTTTTGTACAGACTACAATGATGAGTCCTAAAATTGTCCCCTGTGATAAAACGTCTTGCTGAATGGTGGACTGTGTCCAAGGGTTTTAAAACAGAGGTTGCCGCATACATAAACAATATCACAAAAATCCAATACACGGAGAAGTGTTGTTTGAACAATCTTTCTCCTTTTTTAAATACTAAATGATCTTCGATCATCTTAGTCAGATTTTTAAAATGCGTTACGAAGGACAACTTGTCAGCAATCCAGACACCCAGGTAGTTGTATTGAGAAACAAGCTCAATTTGGGCTCGTTTTATAGTGTAAATATGCAGGTCCTCAGGGTCAACATTTTGTGACCTAGAGGCACGAAGGCACTGCATTGCAGTGTTAGAAGTGTCACTACAGACCCGGGTGAGATCCCAGGATTTATCAAAACTGGCCGTAATCGGGAGCCCCATAGGACGGTGCACAATTGGCCCAGCGTCGTCCGAGTTAGGGGAGGGTTTGGCCGGGGTAGCCCGTCATTTTAAAGAAGAATTAGATTTTTTAATTGACTTGCCTAGTTAAATAAAGTTTCAACAATTATTTTTTTTTACATTTTAGTTTTGCTTTCACTGGTCCTGGGGCCCTTGTTAAGGTAAAAGGCATCATGTTTTCTACCAACTATCAGGACATTTTAGCCAAAAACCTGCTGAAACTTGGCCACAAGTGGATCTTCCAGCAAGACAATAACCCTAAGCACATGTCAAAATCCACAAAGAAGTTGTAATTTGCAAAAACAATTACATTTTGCAATGGACATTTCCCTCTCCAGACTTCAACCCTATTTAAAACCTGTGGTTTGAATTGAAGAGGGTAGTCCAGGATATAAGAATATCGAGGATCTGAAAATATTCTGTATGGAGCAATGATGTAAGATCCCTAATAATGTGTTCTCCAATCTCATAAAACATTTGAGGAAAAGTGTAAGTGCCACAGAGGTGCCAACACAGGTTAAAATGTGATGTGGCCAAATGTATTTTCTGGAGCCTAGAGTTTTTCCTGATATCATGACCTGGTCAGGTAAATCTCTGGGTCCTATTCGTAAGCTATGACTAGATCTCTTTTCATCTGTGCTATGACTATAGGACTGGGGTTTTACTTGTCGGATCAGGTGAATTTTAAACACTCCTGCCTAAGGTGGATCAAACTACCACAAACTTGTTATTAACCAGGCCACCCAATGGGGATCCATGCCCAGCCAATCAGATTGAGTTTTTCTCCACAAAAGGGCTTCATTACAAATTGAAATACTCATCAGCTGTCCGGGAGGCTGGTCTCAGACGATCCCGCAGATGTGGAGGTCCTGGGCTGGCGTAGTTACACGTGGTCTCTGGTTGTGAGGCCGGTTGGACATACTGCCAAATTCTCTAAAACGACGTTGGAGGTGGCTTATGGTAGAGAAATTAATATTACATTCTCTGGCAACAGCTTTGGTTGACATTTCTGCAGTCAGCATGCCCATTGCACAATCCCTCAAACTTAAGACATCTGTGGTATTGTGTTAGAGAGAGGTATTTTATTGTCTCCAGCACAAGGTGCACCTGTGTAAAGATGCTGTTTAATCAGCTTCTTGATATGCCACACCAGTCAGGTGGATGGATTACCTTGGCAAAGAAGAATTGTCACTAACAAGGATGTAAACAAATGTGTGCACAAAAATTTGAGCGAAATAAGCTTTTTGTGCATTTGGAACATTTCTGGGATCATTTCAGCTCATGAACATGAACACTTTACACTTTTCATAAACACTTTACATGTTGCCTTTATATTTTTGTTCAGTAGTAATTTCACTCTATGCACACAATGTTAAGCAGTGGAATTTAAAAAATAAAAAAGACTGGCAGTTTTCAATGTAGAAAAGTATTACAACTTTATGTCATAAAACCAATTTTTTGTTAATCAGATTAGCGCTCATCTGCAATTATTCATTCTGTAATCTTTATGTAAAACAAGGTACATTTAACACTATACGCAGTAGAGAGTAACAAGGCAGGGTTACATTTAACACTATACACAGTAGACTTTGTAACAAGGCAGGGTTACATTTAACACTATACACAGTAGACTTTGTAACAAGGATGTTTTATGTGTTGTTGTCCTGGTCTCCATCTGGCCAACCAAAGGGTGGTTCGTTGCTGCTCATGGTAGTGACTTATTGCCTGATGGCTGCCGTTTTACGGGCTCCTAACCAACTGTGCTACTTTGTGTGCTTTTTCGCATTGTTTGTATTTTTGTACATAATGTTGTACATAATGTTGCTGCTACCATCTTTTATGACCAAAAAGAGCTTCTGGATATCAGAACAGCAATTGCTCACCTCAAACTGGACAAAATTATTTATTTAATGAGTCTGACGCAAATGATATATTATAATGCTTCTCCGAGACCAAGCCCAAATCTCGTCATTCGCATGAAGAAAAGACAGCAAATCAGGGGGAGGAGATCGGGGTGCCTTGTGAGAATTCGTCAGCGAGTGGGTAACCCGCTTCTACCATCCATTCTATTGGCCAACGTGCAATCACTGGAAAATAAACTGGACGATCTCCGCTCAAGACTATACCACAAACGGGATAATAAAAAATGTAATATATTCTGTTTCATCGAGTCGTGGCTGGACGACGACATGGATATACAGTTGGCTGGGTTTTCTGTGCATCGACAGGACACAACAACTATGTCTGGTAAGACGAGGGGTGGTGGTGTATGTCTACTTGTCAATAACAGCTGGTGCGCGATGCCTAATATTATAGAGGTCTTGAGGTATTGCTCGCTTGAGGTAGAAAACCTCATGATAAACTGTAAACCGTACTACCTACCAAGTGAGTTTTAATTTATATTTTTTGTAGCCATCTATTTACCACCACAAACCGATGCTGGAACTAAGACTATTGTATAAAGCCATAAGCAAACAAGAAAATGCTTATCCAGAAGCTGTGCTCCTAGTGGCCGGGGACTTTAATGCAGGCAAACATAGATCCGTTTTACCTCATTTCTGCCACGTTGCCACATGTGCAACCAGAGGAAAAAAACTCTAGACCACCTTTAATCCACACACAGAGATGAATACGAAGCTGTCCTTCGCCCTCCATTTGGCAAATCTGACCATAATTATATCCTCCTGATTCTTGCAAGCAGGCAGGAAGTACCAGTGACTCGATCAGTATGGGAGTTGTCAGATGACGTGGATGCTACGCTAAGGACTGTTTTGCTAGCACAGACTGTAATATGTTTTGCGATTCCTACAACGGCATTGAGGAGTATACCACCTCAGTCACCAGCTTCATCAATAAGTGAAACGACGACCTCGTCCCCACAGTGATCGTACGTACATATCCCAAAACAGAAGCCTTGGATTGCAGGCAACATCCGGGCTAAAGTTTAGAGCTGCCGCTTTCAAGGAGCGGGAAACTAATCCGGATGCTTATAAGAAATCCCGCCATGGCCTCAGACGAACCTTCAAACAAAATAAGCGTCAATACAGGACAATACAAGATTGAATCTTACTACACCAGCTCTGATGCTCATCAGATGTGGCGGGGCTTACAAACTATTACGGACTACAAAGAGAAAACCAGCCAGTCAAGCGAAATGCCTTTTATGCTTGCTTTGAGGCAAGCAACACTGACGCATGCATGAGTACACAGGCTGTTCCGGACGACTGAGTGATCATGGTCTCCATAGCCGATGTGAGCAACACCTTTAAACAGGTCAACATCCACAAGGCCGCTGGGCCAGACGGATTACCAGGATGTGTACTCAGAGCATAAGCGGACCAACTGGCAATTGTCTTCACTGACATTTTCAACCTCTCCCTGACCAAGTCTGTAATACCTACATGTTTTAAGCAGACCACCATAGTCCCTGTGCCCAAGAAAGCGAAGGTAACCTGCCTAAATGACTACCACTGCATAGCACTCCACTACGTCGGTAGCCATGAAGTGCTTTGAAAGGCTGGTCAGGGCTTACATCAACATCATCATCCCGGAATCCCGGAAACCCTAGACCCACTCCAATTTGCATACCTTCCCAAAAGATCCACAGATGACACAATCTCCATCGCATTCCACACTGCCCTTTCCCACCTGGATAAAAGGAATACCTATGTGAGAATGCTGTTCATTGACTAGAGTTCAGTGTTCAACACTATAGTGCCCTCAAAGCTCATCATTAAGCTATGGACCCTGGGACTTAACACATCCCTGTACAACTGGATCCTGGACTTCCTGACGGGCCATACCCCAAGTGGTAAGGGTAGGCAAAAGCACATCTGCCATGATAATCCTCAACACGAGGGCCCCTCAGGGGTACGTGCTTAGTCCACTCCTGTACTCTCTGTTCACCCACAACTGCGTGGCCAAGCACGACTCCAACACCATCATAAAGTTTGCTGATGACACAACAGTGGTAGGCCTGATCACCGACAACGATGAGACTGCTGATAGGGAGGAGGTCAGACACCTGGCAGTGTGGTGCCAGGACAACAACCTCTCCCTCAATGCAGTAAGACAAAGGAGGTGATCGTGGACTACAGGGAAAGGAGGACCGAACACGCACTCATTCACATCGACGGGCTGCAGCGGGTCAAAAGAGTTAAGGTCCTTGGTGTCCACATCACCAACAAATTATCATGGTCCAAGCACACCAATACAGTTGTGAAGAGGGTACGACAAGAACTTTTCCGCCTCAGGAGAATGAAAAGATTTGGCATGGGTCCCCAGATCCTCAAAAAGTTTGACAGCTACATCATTGAGAGCATCCTGATTGGTTGCATCACTGCCTTGCATGGCAACTGCTCGGCATCTGACCATAAGGCGCAACAGAGGGTAGAGCATATGGCCAAGTGCTGTCATCCAGGACCTACACTACCGGTCAAAGGTTTTAAACATCTACTCATTCAAGGGGTTTTCTTCACTTTGTTTTTTACTCATTTCTACATTGTAGAATAATAGTGAAGACATCAAACCCATGAAATTACACATATGGAATCATGTAGTAACCAAAAAATTGTTGAACAAATCAAAATATATTTTATATTTGAGATTCTTCAAATATTCACACTTTGCCTTGGTGACAGCTTTGCACACTCTTGGCATTCTCTCAACCAGCTTCACCTGGAATGCTCTTCCAACAGTCTTGAAGGAGTTCCCACAGATGCTGAGCACTTGTTGTCCTTCACTCTGCGGTCCGACTCATCCCAAACCATCTCAATATTGTTGAGGTCAGGTGATTGTGGAGGCCAGGTCATCTGATGCAGCCCTCCATCACTCTCCTTCTTGGTAAAATAACCCTTACACAGCCTGGAGGGGTGTTGGGTCATTGTCCTGTTGAAAAACAAATGATAGTCCAACTAAGCCCAAACCAGATGGAATGGTGTATTGCTGCAGAATGCTGTGGTAGCCATAATGATTAAGTGTGCCTTGAATTCCAAATAAATCACAGACAGTGTCACCAGCAAAGCACCCCCACCCTTACTCCTCCGTGCTTTATGGTGGGAAATACACATGCGGGAATGTTCACCCACACCGTGTCTAACAAAGACATGGCGGTTGGAACCAAAAATCTCCAATATGGATTCCAGACCAAAGGACAAATTATCCACCGGTCTAATGTCCATTGCTCATGTTTCTTGGCCCAAGCAAGTCTCTTCTTCTGATTGGTATCCTTTAGTAGTGGTTTCTTTGCAGCAATTCAAGCAAGGCCTGATTCACACAGTCTCCTTGGAACAGTTGATGTTGAGATGTGTCTGTTACTTGGGCTGGTAACTCTAATGAACTTATCCTCTGCAGCAGAGGTAACTCTGAGGCTTCCATTCCTGTGGTGGTCCTCATGAGAGCCAGTTCCATTGTAGCGCTTGAGGGTTTCTGCGACTGTGCTTTCAAAGTTCTTGAAATTTTACGGAATGACTGAACTTCATGTCTTAAAGTAATGATGGACTGCTCTTTGCTTATTTGAACTGTTCTTAACCAAATATGGACTTGGTCTTTTACCAAATAGGGTTATCTTCTGTATACCTCTGTATACCTTCCCCCCCCCCCCCCCCAATTTGTCACAACAAAACAGATTGGCTAAAACGCATTGTGAAGGAAAGAGATTCCACAAATGAAGTTTTAAGAAGGCACACCTGTTAATTGAAATGCATTCCAAGTTGACTGAGAGAATGCCCAGAGTGTGCATAGCTGTCATCAAGTCAAAGGGTGGCTATTTGAAGAATCTCAAATACAAATATATTTTGATTTGTTTAACACTTTTTTGGTTACTACTTGATTCCATATGTGTTGTTTCTAGTTCTGATGTCTTCACTAATATTATACAATGTCGAAAATAGTAAAAAGTGAAGAAAAACACTTGAATGAGTAGGTGTTCTAAAACTTTTGACAGGTAGTGTACAGTGCCTTGCGAAAGTATTCGCCCCCCTTGAACTTTGCGACCTTTTGCCACATTTCAGGCTTCAAACATAAAGATATAAAACTGTATTTTTTTGTGAAGAATCAACAACAAGTGGGACACAATCATGAAGTGGAACGACATTTATTGGATATTTCTAACTTTTTTAACAAATCAAAAACTGAAAAATTGGGCGTGCAAAATTATTCAGCCCCCTTAATTAAGTTAATACTTTGTAGCACCACCTTTTGCTGCGATTACAGCTGTAAGTCGCTTGGGGTATGTCTCTATCAGTTTTGCACATCGAGAGACTGACATTTTTTCCCATTCCTCCTTGCAAAACAGCTCGAGCTCAGTGAGGTTGGATGGAGAGCATTTGTGAACAGCAGTTTTCAGTTCTTTCCACAAATTCTCGATTGGATTCAGGTCTGGACTTTGACTTGGCCATTCTAACACCTGGATATGTTTATTTTTGAACCATTCCATTGTAGATTTTGCTTTATGTTTTGGATCATTGTCTTGTTGGAAGACAAATCTCCGTCCCAGTCTCAGGTCTTTTGCAGACTCCATTAGGTTTTCTTCCAGAATGGTCCTGTATTTGGCTCCATCCATCTTCCCATCAATTTTAACCATCTTCCCTGTCCCTGCTGAAGAAAAGCAGGCCCAACCCATGATGCTGCCACCACCATGTTTGACAGTGGGGATGGTGTGTTCAGGGTGATGAGCTGTGTTGCTTTTACGCCAAACATAACGTTTTGCATTGTTGCCAAAAAGTTCAATTTTGGTTTCATCTGACCAGAGCACCTTCTTCCACATGTTTGGTGTGTCTCCCAGGTGGCTTGTGGCAAACTTTAAACAACACTTTTTATGGATATCTTTAAGAAATGGCTTTCTTCTTGCCACTCTTCCATAAAGGCCAGATTTGTGCAATATACGACTGATTGTTGTCCTATGGACAGAGTCTCCCACCTCAGCTGTAGATCTCTGCAGTTCATCCAGAGTGATCATGGGCCTCTTGGCTGCATCTCTGATCAGTCTTCTCCTTGTATGAGCTGAAAGTTTAGAGGTACAGCCAGGTCTTGGTAGATTTGCAGTGGTCTGATACTCCTTCCATTTCAATATTATCGCTTGCACAGTGCTCCTTGGGATGTTTAAAGCTTGGGAAATCTTTTTGTATCCAAATCCGGCTTTAAACTTCTTCACAACAGTATCTCGGACCTGCCTGGTGTGTTCCTTGTTCTTCATGATGCTCTCTGCGCTTTTGACGGACCTCTGAGACTATCACAGTGCAGGTGCATTTATATGGCGACTTGATTACACACAGGTGGATTGTATTTATCATCATTAGTCATTTAGGTCAACATTGGATCATTCAGAGATCCTCACTGAACTTCTGGAGAGAGTTTGCTGCACTGAAAGTAAAGGGGCTGAATATTTTTGCACGCCCAATTTTTCAGTTTTTGATTTGTTAAAAAAGTTAGAAATATCCAATAAATGTCGTTCCACTTCATGATTGTGTCCCACTTGTTGTTGATTCTTCACAAAAAAATACAGTTTTATATCTTTATGTTTGAAGCCTGAAATGTGGCAAAAGGTCACAAAGTTCAAGGGGGCCGAATACTTTCGCAAGGCACTGTATATTTCTATTAATATTAGTATAAAATAATATAATTCCCCATTTCCTTTGCATATAATAAAGCTTAATATTTGTATTTTTTTAAATGTATCATTTGTATGCACATTTTTATCAAGGGTGCCAATACTTTTGGATCTGAGTGTATATATTTTGAGGTTTAGAAACAATTTAACAGCATTTGCTAGATTACAAATCCAACTTCTGTTCTGATTTCTGTTTTTAGCTTAAATATATTTCTTCCCATATCTAAAGGTATTAAAACCCAGACTTAAAAAAATATTTATATTACTATTATTCAAATTTTCCTCATTGCAAAATAATTATATTTTGATACATTACAAATCCAACTTTTGTTGTAGTATATTTCCAGAGTTAAACAGTAGCATTAACAATAACGTGTTTCCCCTTAGCACTGCCTGCTCCAGAACAGTTGACTGTTAAATGGGTAAGCACCACATCAGCTGCTCTTAGCTGGAGCCAGCCACAAGGATTTATGCTGGAACATGGAAAGCAAAGTCAACTGGCGTCAACAACCTTCACCACAAGTAAGGAATTACCCTACTTAAGTATTATCCCTTATGTCAAACTGACTAGTTATTTAAATGACTCTACTGTAAATTAACGAATCATATTTGGATGTGTCAGAATGGGATGTAAAGGTACCGTATCTTCCCTGATGAGAAATACATGATGGTCAATTCCCCAGTTCTAACAGTGCAGTTTTTTGCTGAAATGAATTATCTTTAATCTTGTGGATTGGTGGCTTGCTAGCATTCAAAATACAAAAATTATAATAATAAACATTCATGAAAATACAAGTATTATACATAATTTAAAATCTTAACTTCTTGTTAATCCAACCGAGTTGTCAGATTTCAAATAGGCTTTACGGCGAAAGCATACCATGCTTACCATGATTATCTGAGGACATCGCCCCACATAGAAAATACTTTTTTTCAACCAGCACAGGCGTCACAAAATCACAAATTGCGATAAAATAAATCACTCACCTTTGAAGATATTCCTCTGTTTGCAATCCCAAGGGTCCCAGCTACACAATGAATGGTTGTTTTGTTCGATAAAGTCCTTCTTTATATCCCAAAAATGTCGATGTAGTTGGAGTGCTTGACTCAGTAATCCATTCGTTCAACATGCATACAAACTAATCCAAAAAGTTACCGGTAAAGTCAAACGATGTCCTAACAAGTCAAACAATGTTTCTAATGAATCCTCACGTTGTCTAATATCTAAATAAACAATATTTAATATGGAGAATAGTATGTTCAATAGGAAAGGAAAAGAACGAAGAGCGGGCCCTCATTCACGCGAACCAAAACACTAACTTTGCTATGGTGCTCCCCTTGGAAAAACTTCAACTACTTGTTCATTTTTCAAAAACAAGCCGGAAACCTTATATAAAGACTGTTGACATTTAGTGGAAGCCATAGATACTGCATTCTGGGTCCTATTTATTTGAACATGCCATTGTATTCCATTGAAAAAGGCTGTGACCTACCAAAAAATTATTTCCAGATGGATTTTCCTCTGGTTTTTGCCTGCCATATCAGTTTTGTTATACTCACAGACATTATTCTAACAGTTTTAGAAACTTCAGAGTGTTTTCTATACAAATCTACCAAATATGTGCATATCCTAGCTTCTGGGCCTGAGTAACAGGCAGTTTACTTTGGGCATGTCAGACAGGCGGAAATTCAGGATACGCCCCCTAGCCCTAACAAGTTTTAAGGGTGTCATTTAGGTTCTTTCCAAACTGGCAATGCTCAGACAGTTTCTTCAACTCTGCTACATACGTACTAACACCTCATTCTGATCTCTTTTGTGGAATCTAAAATGTTCCTTGATGAGGAGTGGTTTAGGTGATAGGTGATTTTGCAATATCTCCAAAATCTCTGTGAATCTCTTTATTGGAGCGCTTCAGAGGGGCAGTCAGATCTCTTAGCAAACTGTATTTTTTTGGCCCAATTAAACTCAACAACGTTGGTACTCTCTTGTTATAATCAATGTCGTTTTCAATGAAGTACTGTTCCAGTCGTTCAATGTAAGTTGCCCAGTTTTCTTGCGTGTCATCAAACACATCTATTTTCGCGATGCTAGCCATTCTCTTTACCTCCGGCTCCACGGGTCTTTGATCTGCCGCCTCGTTCTCGTCAGCTCTCCCCTCGTCGTCACTGCTTGCTCGCTGTTAGGCTACAGGGTCAAAATATTCCTCTCTTCCTACGAGCTCCATCAGCATTTGTGATGCACACTGCAGGTATTCATTGTGGTAGCCATTGTAGTGTCTTAGCTTATTTATTCCTTATTTCTAAAATAAGAAAGACTCCGAAAACAAGGAAGTGAACTGGATCTTCACATTTACTAAAACGAGTTAGTACCAGAATAACAGAACAACACTGCTCATGACCAAATGTGCTCCAATCTTAAAGGGGGCATAACTGTTAGAAGTATCATGTTATAATATATGTTATGCATATATTATATGCATATTCTAGGTTTTATGGCTGAGTAGCAGGCAGTTTAATTTGGGCACGCTTATAATGCAAAATTCCCATTGCTGCCCCCTACCCTAGAGAAGTTTTAAACAAGCCTTTGAAAGTTGGTTGCAATTTCAATTTAATCCACCTGAAAAGACAGAACAAATAATACAACAAATATTGGGGTAAACTCAAATATACTAATTGATAAAAAAAAACATATTTTTTGATGAAATGTTTTAAAAAGGTATAATTTTAGTGAATGATATCATAAATAGGACTGGTGGAGTTATGTCACACATGCAGCTAACACAGACATATGGATATGTCTGCTCTACTCAAAATTACAACCAACTAATTGCAGCATTACCACAAAAATGGAAGAGGCAAGTAGAAGGGAAAAAAGTAAGGAACTTGTCTGTCGGTCCTGCAGTAAGGAACATAAATGGTTAAGAAAATTTGTGATAAATATAAACATATACCAATTTTATTTAAGGACCCAAAAAATTGACAGCTGTGCCATATATATTGCAAAATATTTGGGAAGAGATTTTCGATGTACCCATTCCATGGAACATGGTTTATGAATTGACACGCAAAACAACGGCGTATTCAAAAATTCACATTTTTCTATTTAAATGACTATGCAAAAATTTTGCAACCAGTAGAATGTTATATATATCGGGGACACAATCTTCCCAGCTCTGCAGATTCTGCTGTGAGGAGGCAGAATGATTAGATAATTTATTGTTGTACTGTCCAGTTTTTGGTCACAGGTCCAGGAATGGCTGAAGAATTGCAACATTTTCCTCGAACTAACACTGTAGATAGCAATACTGGGCGATTTGAAAAGCCAGAATCAATCAATCAATAGTATAATTATTATTTTAGCAAAATGTTTTATCTTTAATTTACAATCTGTAGAAACTATGAGAATAGAAAGGTTCAGTACTTGTGTGAAGCATCACAGCACAGTTGAAAAATATATGGCAAATAGAAATCCCAAATGGATGATGTTGAGATATAGATGGGAGGGGTTTGAATTGAGTTGAAGGGTGGGACTAATAACAACAAGATAACCAATGTAAAACATACAGGGTCTGTGAAATGTAAATAGGTTCAAAAATGTTGAGAAATAGAACAGTTACAAATATAAATCTAACTGGATGGACATCAGAAATAGAGGAAGGACATTAAACAAACTAAATGTAACTATTCTAAAATAGATTGTGTCTGTAAAATGTGTATAATATGTATAAGCTGAAGGTAGAAGCCTAAGTGTCATTGTTTATCAGTTTACTACAATTGGGGGAAGGGTGTTAGGGTATGCGAGGAATAATAAAGGTATATTCTAAAATAATGTATATATATATATATATATATATATATATGTATGTGTGTGTGTGTGTGTGTGTGTGTGTGTGTGTGTGTGTGTGTGTGTGTGTGTGTGTGTGTGTGTGTGTGTGTATGTATGTACAGTATATGGATATATTTTTTTTCCAAAATAAATTATGGGGGATTGGAAATGGCTGTTACATTGATGGAAAAAACAATCTTTCCACAATATTAAGCTGATCCACCCCTGAAAAAAATAGAAGAAAAAAAAGAAAAATAAATAAATATATCCAAGCAATACCTGTATGGCAAGTGTTTCACACTTGTTACAGATCAGCAGCCATTGCTTTCCATATTCAGTCCAAAGAAAGGCATTCAGGCAGTGACAGCGGCCAGGTTACAGCGATACGCCTTGTTCCTTGCCAGTCATTTGTATGACACTGACTCCCAATCCCGCATGCGGGAGCGTAATCATCGCCTGACACTAATTAGCATAACGCAACGTACATAAATATCCCTAGAAAATATTCCTATTCATGAAAATCACAAATGAAATATATTGAGACACAGCTTAGCCTTTTGTTAATCACCCTGTCATCTCAGATTTTCAAAATATGCTTTACAGCAAAAAGCTAGACAAGCATTTGTGTATGTTTATAATAGCCTAGCATAGCATTATGCCCTGCTAGCAGCAGGCAACCTTGTCACAAAAATCAGAAAAGCGATCAAATTAAATTGTTTACCTTTGATGAACTTCAGATGTTTTCATTCACGAGACTCCCAGGTAGATAGCTAAAGTTAATTTCATCCCAAAATATTATTTTTGTAGGCGAAGTAGCTCCATTTGTTCTTCATGTTTGGCTAAGAAATCGACAGGAAATTGCGGTCACGACAACGCCAATTTTTCTTCTCCAAATTAGCACCATAATATCGACAGAAACATGGCAAATGTTGTTTAGAATCAATCCTCAAGGTGTTTTTCTATTTTGCTATACATACATACATAGCTATCTACATACCTATCTATTCGAAAAAATATCAACCGGGACAATTGGTTTCTCAGTAGAAGCGATTGGAATAATGGCTACCTCTGTACTTTACGCGAGATTTTCTCCGGGAGCATCATGTGACTACTTGCGCAATGTAGCCCCTTACAGGTATTCTTCAACATAAATGCGTAAAACTACGTCACAATGCTGTAGGCACCTTGGGGAATACGTAGAAAGCATAAGCTTGTTCGTAGCACATTCACAGCTCAATAGGGACTCATTGGCACGCAGCGCTTTCAAAATATGGGGCACTTCCGAATTGGATTTCTCTCAGGCTTTCGCCTGCAACATCAGTTCTGTTATACTCACAGACAATATCTTTACAGTTTTGGAAACGTTAGAGTGTTTTCTATCCTAAGCTGTCAATTACATGCATATTCTAGCATCTTGTCCTGACAAAATATCCCGTTCAAAACTGGAACGTTTTTTTCCCAAAAATGAAAATAGTGCCCCTAGAGTCGCAAGAAGTTTAAAGCCGTCATCCCTCCACACAAATGAAGATGGATTATTCAGACTGCCCTGTACAAGAGAAAGACAAAGGAGTGTGGATACAGTGGACCTTTTCCATACCTCTCAGCTCGAGGCACTACCGGTCACAAGCACAGTTATCAAACGAGAGACAAGGAAAGATGTGACCTTGTCAAAAGTGTACACCTACACCATGTCAGGATGGCCAGCTACAGGCAGAAAGGAGCTGACTACGTATTTTCAGTGGAGAAACAAAATTACAATGTACCAAGGATGTTTGATGTGGGAATGAGAGTCATGATGCCCCAAAAATGCCAACATCAAGTTTTGCATCAACTTCAGGAAGGTCATGTTGAATTGTCAAAATGAAGCTTCTTTCAAAGAGCCACTTCTGGTGGCCCGGTCTGGATCAACAGATAGAAAACATGGCCAAGAACCATAGCGGATGTTTGGTAACCCTTCACATGCCTGCATCCTGTCCCAGTACCCCCATGGGAATGGCCCACAGAGCCATGGCAGAGAATTAATGTGGACTACGCTGGTCCCTTTGAAAGGCACATGTTTCTGGTTATAGTTGATGCCCTTTCCAAATGGCCAGAGGTGTTTTGCACTGACTCCTCCAACTCAGCTCAGATGAGAGTGTCTCAGAACAACGTTTGCACGCTTCGGATTGCCGCTGCAGCTGGTAAGTGACAACGCGCAAGCTTTGGAAAGCCACGAGTTTAAAAGATTCATGTCAGTAAATGGATTCAAACACTCAACCTCAGCTCCGTACCACCCTGCCACCAATGGGCTGGCAGAACGCTTTGTGCAAACCCTAAAGCAAGGACTCTTTGCAGCAAAACAAGACGAAGGGACTTTGCAAAAAAACTGGCCAAGTTCCTGGCCTCCTACCGAAACACCCCACATACCACGACAAATGAAAGCCCAGCCGCACTGATGTTCACGTGGCCTCTCCGCACACAGCTGGACATCATGAAGCCAAACAGGCAAAATTAAGTGCTGAACAAACAAGCCAAGATGCTCTCCGGTGGCCGGGAGCGCCATCTCCAAACTGGACAGGAAGTGATGGTGCGAGACTATAGGTGCGAGACTATCTTTTTAAAATTTTACATATTACCTTCATTTAACTAGGCAAGTCAGTTAAGAACAAATTCTTATTATCAATGACGACCTAGGAACAGTGGGTTAACTGCCTTGTCCAGGGGCAAGATATTTACCTTGTCAGCTCAGGGATTCGATCTTGCAACCTTTCGGTTTCAAGTCCAACGCTCTAACCACTAGGCTACCTGCCGGGCAAGAGGGACCGTACACACACAAACGGGAACCAGACCTTACCAGGTTCAAGTGAGCCCAGACATAATGTGGCGGTGTCACATCAACCAAATGTATTCCATGGAAAACTGCACAACAATTGAGAGAAAACAGGCACAGAGAGCTCCTGAGAGTGACACATAGGGAACTGTAGAGGACAGTGGGGCAGTAGAGACCCCAGACTGAAAGAAGGGAAAATGTGATGAAGGTGCTGCTATAGCAGAAGCTATAATGGAGCAAGGATACACTGAGGATGTTCAGGAGCCTCCAGACAATCCAGGCGCTACCCAGAACAAAGGCACCGTTCACCAGACCGACTGAACTTTAAAAAAAATAACTTTTACCTGTTTTTTTCAGGCACAGAGGTCTCATGAGAGTGACACACAGGGAACTGTGGAGGACATTGGGGCATTAAAGAGACCCCAGGCTGAAAGAAGGGAATGTGTGATGAAGGTGCTGCTATAGCAGAAGCTATAATGGAGCAAGGATACACTGAGGATGTTCAGGAGCCTCCAGACAATCCAAGGCGCTACCCAGAACGAAGGCACCGTCCACCAGATAGACTGAACTTTAAAAAAATTACTTTTACCTTTTTTTTCCCCCAATTTAGTGTAGCCAATTGTTAGTTTGTCTCATCGCTGCAACTCCCATATGGCCTCGCGAGAGGAGAAGGTTGAGAGCCGTGCGTCCTCCGAAACACAACTCAGCCAAACAGCACTGCTTAACCGTCCCCTAAACTGGACGACGCTGGGCCAATTGTGCGCCATCCCATGGGTCTCCCGGTTCTGGACAGCTGCGACAGAGCCTGGACACGAACCAGGATCCCTAGTGGCACATCTAGCACTGCAATGTAGTACCTTAGACCACTGTGCCACTCGGGAGGCCTATAACTACCATTTCTGATAATTGTGTTGGTTGTGTTTTGGTAAAGTAACATTGTATAAGAGAAGGAATGTTAGGTTCTGTTAATTACTGATGCCCCCTTTAAGAATGGAGCACCCTTGGTCATGTGCAGTGTTGTTCTATGTTATTCTGGTACTAACTAATTTTAGTAAATGTGAAGCTCTAGTTCACTTGTATTTGGAGTCTTTCTCATTATATAAATAACTAATAAGAGCTCAGACACAACAAGAAGGAGAGGAGGTCTTCATAGAAGATCATATGAAATCCCAGTACATAGTGTCTATAATACTGTAATAAGCTCACATAATTCCTGTCACAAACTCCAAATTGCACACAGTTTTCAAGAGTTGGATATTCATTTCCCATTGAGCAAACACTTTCTATGTGAACAGCATAAATATAAATCCATTTATTTCAGGGTTTTTTGCTACCGCAGACCACATTTATTGTATTGACATTATTCAACAACACTCATGGATGCAACGGTTTATGTCGTTGTTTTGTGTTCTACTTGAAGCCCTGGTTGTCCTGAAAAGACAATGGTTAAACACTTCATGTTTAGCCTAAATATAAGGTCTGGACATGCAAACAGGTGAAAGTCAATTTATTGAAAATACATGTTTTGCTGGGTTCTATGGACTGATAGGGTTAAGTTTATCCAAAGTACAGTGTTAAACACTTGTTATTGTGGAGTATTTATTATTACAATATATTTTTTTTCCCCGTGGTGGCAACACTCGAGCAGTGGCATAGTGAAGTTGCTAAATGCATGTAGCGGGAACCTTTCATTTATTCATTAATATATTTTCCCTTAGTACTTCCTGCTCCAGACCAGCTGACTGTTGACTCAGTGGACACCACATCAGCTGCTGTTAGCTGGAGCCAGCCACCAGGATTGGATAAAACCCAACATCATTACCAGATCTCCTACCACTGTCCAGGGACAGAACCACACATCACTAGCGCTTCATCACACAGCGTCAATCTCTCTGAGCTGCAATGTGGTACTCAGTACTCTGTCACTGTCTGCACTATGCTGGAAAATGGAAAGCAAAGTCAACTGTCATCAACAACCCTCACCACAAGTAAGGGATTACTTTACTTCAGTATTATCTTTGATGTCAAAGTTTATTAAACATTAACTAGTTATCAAAATGACTCTAAATCATTTCAAATCAAATGTTATTGGTCACATACACATGGTTAGCAGATGTTGATGAGACTGTAGCGAAATGCTTGTGCTTGTTGTTCCGACAATGCAGTAATATCTAACAAGTAATCTAACACATTCACAACAACTGCTTTATACACACAAATGTAAAGGGATGAATAAGAACATGTGCATATAAATATAGGGATGGGCGATGGCCGTGCGGCATAGCCAAGATGCAGTAGATGGTATAGAGCAGTATATACAGTGCCTTGCGAAAGTATTCGGCCCTCTTGAACTTTGCGACCTTTTGCCACATTTCAGGCTTCAAACATAAATATATAAAACTGTATTTTTTTTGAAGAATCAACAACAAGTGGGACACAATCATGAAGTGGAACGACATTTATTGGATATTTCAAACTTTTTTAACAAATCAAAAACGGAAAAATTGGGCGTGCAAAATTATTCAGCCCCCTTAAGTTAATACTTTGTAGCGCCACCTTTTGCTGCGATTACAGCTGTAAGTCGCTTGGGGTATGTCTCTATCAGTTTTGCACATCGAGAGACTGACATTTTTCCCATTCCTCCTTGCAAAACAGCTCGAGCTCAGTGAGGTTGGATGGAGAGCATTTGTGAACAGCAGTTTTCAGTTCTTTCCACAGATTCTCGATTGGATTCAGGTCTGGACTTTGACTTGGCCATTCTAACACCTGGATATGTTTATTTTTGAACCATTCCATTGTAGATTTTGCTTTATGTTTTGGATCATTGTCTTGTTGGAAGACAAATCTCCGTCGTAGTCTCAGGTCTTTTGCAGACTCCATCAGGTTTTCTTCCAGAATGGTCCTGTATTTGGCTCCATCCATCTTCCCATCAATTTTAAACATCTTCCCTGTCCCTGCTGAAGAAAAGCAGGCCCAACCCATGATGCTTCCACCACCATGTTTGACAGTGGGGATGGTGTGTTCAGCTGTGTTGCTTTTATGCAAAACATAACGTCTTGCATTGTTGCCAAAAAGTTCAATTTTGGTTTCATCTGACCAGAGCACCTTCTTCCACATGTTTGGTGTGTCTCCCAGGTGGCTTGTGGCAAACTTTAAACGACACTTTTTTTGGATATCTTTAAGAAATGGCTTTCTTCTTGCCACTCTTCCATAAAGGCCAGATTTGTGCAATATACTGTTGTCCTATGGACAGAGTCTCCCACCTCAGCTGTAGATCTCTGCAGTTCATCCAGAGTGATCATGGGCCTCTTGGCTGCATCTCTGATCAGTCTTCTCCTTGTATGAGCTGAAAGTTTAGAGGGACGGCCAGGTCTTGGTAGATTTGCAGTGGTCTGATACTCCTTCCATTTCAATATTGTCGCTTGCACAGTGCTCCTTGGGATGTTTAAAGCTTGGGAAATCTTTTTGTATCCAAATACGGCTTTAAACTTCTTCACAACAGTATCTCGGACCTGCCTGGTGTGTTCCTTGTTCTTCATGATGCTCTCTGCGCTTTTAACGGAACTCTGAGACTATCACAGTGCAGGTGCATTTATACGGAGACTTGATTACACACAGGTGGATTGTATTTATCATCATTAGTCATTTAGGTCAACATTGGATCATTCAGAGATCCTCACTGAACTTCTGGAGAGAGTTTGCTGCACTGAAAGTAAAGGGGCTGAATAATTTTGCACGCCCAATTTTTCAGTTTTTGATTTGTTAAAAAAGTTTGAAATATCCAATAAATGTCGTTCCACTTCATGATTGTGTCCCACTTGTTGTTGATTCTTCACAAAAAAATACAGTTTTATATCTTTATGTTTGAAGCCTGAAATGTGGCAAAAGGTCGCAAAGTTCAAGGGGGCCGAATACTTTCGCAAGGCACTGTACATATGAGATGAGTAATGTAGGATATGAAAACATTATTAAAGTGCCGTTATTTAAAGTGACTAGTGATACCTTTATTAAGTGAATTTATTAATGTGGCCGGAGATTTGAGTCTGTATGTTGACGCAGCCTCTCTATGTAATTGATTGCTGTTTAACAGTCTGTTGGCCTTGTGATAGAAGCTGTTTTTCAGTCTCTTGGTCCCAGCTTTGATGCACCTGTACTGACCTCACCTTCTGGATGATAGGGGGGTGAACAGGCAGTGGCTCTGGTGGTTGTTGTCCTTGATGATCTTTTTGGCCTTCCTGTGACATTAGGTGCGGTAGGTGTCCTGGAGGGCAGGTAGTTTGCCCCCGGTGATGCGTTGTGCAGACCTCACTACCCTCTGGAGAGCCTTGTGGTTGAGGGTGGTCCAGTTGCCTTTTTTGAAATATTTTTTTTTACCTTTATTTAACTAGGCAAGTCAGTTAAGAACAAATTCTTATTTTCAATGACGGCCTAGGAACAGTGGGTTAACTGGTCTAGGAACAGTGGGTTAACTGGTCTAGGAACAGTGGGTTAACTGGTCTAGGAACAGTGGGTTAACTGGTCTAGGAACAGTGGGTTAACTGGTCTAGGAACAGTGGGTTAACTGGTCTAGGAACAGTGGGTTAACTGGTCTAGGAACAGTGGGTTAACTGGTCTAGGAACAGTGGGTTAACTGGTCTAGGAACAGTGGGTTAACTGGTCTAGGAACAGTGGGTTAACTGGTCTAGGAACAGTGGGTTAACTGGTCTAGGAACAGTGGGTTAACTGGTCTAGGAACAGAGGGTTAACTGGTCTAGGAACAGTGGGTTAACTGGTCTAGGAACAGTGGGTTAACTGGTCTAGGAACAGTGGGTTAACTGGTCTAGGAACAGTGGGTTAACTGCCTGTTCAGGGGCAGAACAAAATATTTGTACCTTGTCAGCTCGGGGATTTGAACTTGCAACCTTAAGGTTACTAGTCCAACGCTCTAACCTTACCAGGCGGTGATACAGCCCGACAGAATGCTCTCGATTGTGCATCTGTAAAAGTTTGTGAGTGTTTTTAGTGACAAGCCAAATGTCTTCCGCCTCCTGAGGTTGAAGAGGCGCTGTTGTGCCTTCTTCACCATACTGTCTGTGTGGGTGGACTATTTCACTTTACTTTACTTCAGTATTATCTTTGATGTCAAAGTTTATTAAACCTTAACTAGTTATCAAAAGGTTTTTTGCTGACGCAGTCCACATTTTTTGTATTGACATTTGTCAACAACACTCATGGTTGCAACGATTTATGTCATTTTTAAGTGTTCTACTTGTAGCCCAATTTGTCCTAAAAAGAAAATGGTTAAAACATTATTTTTGAGGCTAAATATAAGGGCTGGACATGCAAACAAGTGAAAGTCAATTAAATGAAAAGCCACAATTTGCTGGGTTCTCTGGACTGATAGGGTTAAATTTATCCAAAGTACAGTGTTAAATACTTGTTATTGTGGAGTATTTATTATTACAATATATATTTTTTCCCCGTGGTGGCAACACTCGAGCAGTGGCATAGTGAAGTTGCTAAATGTATGTAGCGGGAACCTTTCATTTATTCATTAATATATTTTCCCTTAGTACTTCCTGCTCCAGACCAGCTGACTGTTGACTCAGTGGACACCACATCAGCTGCTGTTAGCTGGAGCCAGCCACCAGGATTGGATAAAACCCAACATCATTACCAGATCTCCTACCACTGTCCAGGGACAGAACCACACATCACTAGCACTTCTTCACACAGCGTCAATCTCTCTGAGCTGCAATGTGGTACTCAGTACTCTGTCACTGTCTGCACTATGCTGGAAAATGGAAAGCAAAGTCAACTGTCATCAACAACCCTCACCACAAGTAAGGGATTACTTTACTTCAGTATTATCTTTGATGTCAAAGTTTATTAAACATTAACTAGTTATCAAAATGACTCTAAATCATTTCAAATCAAATGTTATTGGTCACATACACATGGTTAGCAGATGTTGATGAGACTGTAGCAAAATGCTTGTGCTTGTTGTTCCGACAATGCAGTAATATCTAACAAGTAATCTAACACATTCACAAGAACTACCTTATTCACACAAATGTAAAGGGATGAATAAGAACATGTGCATATAAATATAGGGATGGGCGATGGCCGTGCGGCATAGCCAAGATGCAGTGGATGGTATAGAGCAGTATATACAGTGCCTTGCGAAAGTATTCGGCCCTCTTGAACTTTGCGACCTTTTGCCACATTTCAGGCTTCAAACATAAAGATATAAAACTGTATTTTTTTGTGAAGAATCAACAACAAGTGGGACACAATCATGAAGTGGAACGACATTTATTGGATATTTCAAACTTTTTTAACAAATCAAAAACTGAAAAATTGGGCGTGCAAAATTATTCAGCCCCCTTAAGTTAATACTTTGTAGCACCACCTTTTGCTGCGATTACAGCTGTAAGTCGCTTGGGGTATGTCTCTATCAGTTTTGCACATCGAGAGACTGACATTTTTTCCCATTCCTCCTTGCAAAACAGCTCGAGCTCAGTGAGGTTGGATGGAGAGCATTTGTGAACAGCAGTTTTCAGGTCTTTCCACAGATTCTTGATTGGATTCAGGTCTGGACTTTGACTTGGCCATTCTAACACCTGGATATGTTTATTTTTGAACCATTCCATTGTAGATTTTGCTTTATGTTTTGGATCATTGTCTTGTTGGAAGACAAATCTCCGTCGTAGTCTCAGGTCTTTTGCAGACTCCATCAGGTTTTCTTCCAGAATGGTCCTGTATTTGGCTCCATCCATCTTCCCATCAATTTTAACCATCTTCCCTGTCCCTGCTGAAGAAAAGCAGGCCCAACCCATGATGCTTCCACCACCATGTTTGACAGTGGGGATGGTGTGTTCAGCTGTGTTGCTTTTATGCAAAACATAACGTCTTGCATTGTTGCCAAAAAGTTCAATTTTGGTTTCATCTGACCAGAGCACCTTCTTCCACATGTTTGGTGTGTCTCCCAGGTGGCTTGTGGCAAACTTTAAACGACACTTTTTTTGGATATCTTTAAGAAATGGCTTTCTTCTTGCCACTCTTCCATAAAGGCCAGATTTGTGCAATATACTGTTGTCCTATGGACAGAGTCTCCCACCTCAGCTGTAGATCTCTGCAGTTCATCCAGAGTGATCATGGGCCTCTTGGCTGCATCTCTGATCAGTCTTCTCCTTGTATGAGCTGAAAGTTTAGAGGGACGGCCAGGTCTTGGTAGATTTGCAGTGGTCTGATACTCCTTCCATTTCAATATTGTCGCTTGCACAGTGCTCCTTGGGATGTTTAAAGCTTGGGAAATCTTTTTGTATCCAAATACGGCTTTAAACTTCTTCACAACAGTATCTCGGACCTGCCTGGTGTGTTCCTTGTTCTTCATGATGCTCTCTGCGCTTTTAACGGAACTCTGAGACTATCACAGTGCAGGTGCATTTATACGGAGACTTGATTACACACAGGTGGATTGTATTTATCATCATTAGTCATTTAGGTCAACATTGGATCATTCAGAGATCCTCACTGAACTTCTGGAGAGAGTTTGCTGCACTGAAAGTAAAGGGGCTGAATAATTTTGCACGCCCAATTTTTCAGTTTTTGATTTGTTAAAAAAGTTTGAAATATCCAATAAATGTCGTTCCACTTCATGATTGTGTCCCACTTGTTGTTGATTCTTCACAAAAAAATACAGTTTTATATCTTTATGTTTGAAGCCTGAAATGTGGCAAAAGGTCGCAAAGTTCAAGGGGGCCGAATACTTTCGCAAGGCACTGTACATATGAGATGAGTAATGTAGGATATGAAAACATTATTAAAGTGCCGTTATTTAAAGTGACTAGTGATACCTTTATTAAGTGAATTTATTAATGTGGCCGGAGATTTGAGTCTGTATGTTGACGCAGCCTCTCTATGTAATTGATTGCTGTTTAACAGTCTGTTGGCCTTGTGATAGAAGCTGTTTTTCAGTCTCTTGGTCCCAGCTTTGATGCACCTGTACTGACCTCACCTTCTGGATGATAGGGGGGTGAACAGGCAGTGGCTCTGGTGGTTGTTGTCCTTGATGATCTTTTTGGCCTTCCTGTGACATTAGGTGCGGTAGGTGTCCTGGAGGGCAGGTAGTTTGCCCCCGGTGATGCGTTGTGCAGACCTCACTACCCTCTGGAGAGCCTTGTGGTTGAGGGTGGTCCAGTTGCCTTTTTTGAAATATTTTTTTTTACCTTTATTTAACTAGGCAAGTCAGTTAAGAACAAATTCTTATTTTCAATGACGGCCTAGGAACAGTGGGTTAACTGGTCTAGGAACAGTGGGTTAACTGGTCTAGGAACAGTGGGTTAACTGGTCTAGGAACAGTGGGTTAACTGGTCTAGGAACAGTGGGTTAACTGGTCTAGGAACAGTGGGTTAACTGGTCTAGGAACAGTGGGTTAACTGGTCTAGGAACAGTGGGTTAACTGGTCTAGGAACAGTGGGTTAACTGGTCTAGGAACAGTGGGTTAACTGGTCTAGGAACAGTGGGTTAACTGGTCTAGGAACAGTGGGTTAACTGGTCTAGGAACAGTGGGTTAACTGGTCTAGGAACAGTGGGTTAACTGGTCTAGGAACAGTGGGTTAACTGGTCTAGGAACAGAGGGTTAACTGGTCTAGGAACAGTGGGTTAACTGGTCTAGGAACAGTGGGTTAACTGGTCTAGGAACAGTGGGTTAACTGGTCTAGGAACAGTGGGTTAACTGCCTGTTCAGGGGCAGAACAAAATATTTGTACCTTGTCAGCTCGGGGATTTGAACTTGCAACCTTAAGGTTACTAGTCCAACGCTCTAACCTTACCAGGCGGTGATACAGCCCGACAGAATGCTCTCGATTGTGCATCTGTAAAAGTTTGTGAGTGTTTTTAGTGACAAGCCAAATGTCTTCCGCCTCCTGAGGTTGAAGAGGCGCTGTTGTGCCTTCTTCACCATACTGTCTGTGTGGGTGGACTATTTCACTTTACTTTACTTCAGTATTATCTTTGATGTCAAAGTTTATTAAACCTTAACTAGTTATCAAAAGGTTTTTTGCTGACGCAGTCCACATTTTTTGTATTGACATTTGTCAACAACACTCATGGTTGCAACGATTTATGTCATTTTTAAGTGTTCTACTTGTAGCCCAATTTGTCCTAAAAAGAAAATGGTTAAAACATTATTTTTGAGGCTAAATATAAGGGCTGGACATGCAAACAAGTGAAAGTCAATTAAATGAAAAGCCACAATTTGCTGGGTTCTCTGGACTGATAGGGTTAAATTTATCCAAAGTACAGTGTTAAATACTTGTTATTGTGGAGTATTTATTATTACAATATATATTTTTTCCCCGTGGTGGCAACACTCGAGCAGTGGCATAGTGAAGTTGCTAAATGTATGTAGCGGGAACCTTTCATTTATTCATTAATATATTTTCCCTTAGTACTTCCTGCTCCAGACCAGCTGACTGTTGACTCAGTGGACACCACATCAGCTGCTGTTAGCTGGAGCCAGCCACCAGGATTGGATAAAACCCAACATCATTACCAGATCTCCTACCACTGTCCAGGGACAGAACCACACATCACTAGCACTTCTTCACACAGCGTCAATCTCTCTGAGCTGCAATGTGGTACTCAGTACTCTGTCACTGTCTGCACTATGCTGGAAAATGGAAAGCAAAGTCAACTGTCATCAACAACCCTCACCACAAGTAAGGGATTACTTTACTTCAGTATTATCTTTGATGTCAAAGTTTATTAAACATTAACTAGTTATCAAAATGACTCTAAATCATTTCAAATCAAATGTTATTGGTCACATACACATGGTTAGCAGATGTTGATGAGACTGTAGCAAAATGCTTGTGCTTGTTGTTCCGACAATGCAGTAATATCTAACAAGTAATCTAACACATTCACAAGAACTACCTTATTCACACAAATGTAAAGGGATGAATAAGAACATGTGCATATAAATATAGGGATGGGCGATGGCCGTGCGGCATAGCCAAGATGCAGTGGATGGTATAGAGCAGTATATACAGTGCCTTGCGAAAGTATTCGGCCCTCTTGAACTTTGCGACCTTTTGCCACATTTCAGGCTTCAAACATAAAGATATAAAACTGTATTTTTTTGTGAAGAATCAACAACAAGTGGGACACAATCATGAAGTGGAACGACATTTATTGGATATTTCAAACTTTTTTAACAAATCAAAAACTGAAAAATTGGGCGTGCAAAATTATTCAGCCCCCTTAAGTTAATACTTTGTAGCACCACCTTTTGCTGCGATTACAGCTGTAAGTCGCTTGGGGTATGTCTCTATCAGTTTTGCACATCGAGAGACTGACATTTTTTCCCATTCCTCCTTGCAAAACAGCTCGAGCTCAGTGAGGTTGGATGGAGAGCATTTGTGAACAGCAGTTTTCAGGTCTTTCCACAGATTCTTGATTGGATTCAGGTCTGGACTTTGACTTGGCCATTCTAACACCTGGATATGTTTATTTTTGAACCATTCCATTGTAGATTTTGCTTTATGTTTTGGATCATTGTCTTGTTGGAAGACAAATCTCCGTCGTAGTCTCAGGTCTTTTGCAGACTCCATCAGGTTTTCTTCCAGAATGGTCCTGTATTTGGCTCCATCCATCTTCCCATCAATTTTAACCATCTTCCCTGTCCCTGCTGAAGAAAAGCAGGCCCAACCCATGATGCTTCCACCACCATGTTTGACAGTGGGGATGGTGTGTTCAGCTGTGTTGCTTTTATGCAAAACATAACGTCTTGCATTGTTGCCAAAAAGTTCAATTTTGGTTTCATCTGACCAGAGCACCTTCTTCCACATGTTTGGTGTGTCTCCCAGGTGGCTTGTGGCAAACTTTAAACGACACTTTTTTTGGATATCTTTAAGAAATGGCTTTCTTCTTGCCACTCTTCCATAAAGGCCAGATTTGTGCAATATACTGTTGTCCTATGGACAGAGTCTCCCACCTCAGCTGTAGATCTCTGCAGTTCATCCAGAGTGATCATGGGCCTCTTGGCTGCATCTCTGATCAGTCTTCTCCTTGTATGAGCTGAAAGTTTAGAGGGACGGCCAGGTCTTGGTAGATTTGCAGTGGTCTGATACTCCTTCCATTTCAATATTGTCGCTTGCACAGTGCTCCTTGGGATGTTTAAAGCTTGGGAAATCTTTTTGTATCCAAATACGGCTTTAAACTTCTTCACAACAGTATCTCGGACCTGCCTGGTGTGTTCCTTGTTCTTCATGATGCTCTCTGCGCTTTTAACGGAACTCTGAGACTATCACAGTGCAGGTGCATTTATACGGAGACTTGATTACACACAGGTGGATTGTATTTATCATCATTAGTCATTTAGGTCAACATTGGATCATTCAGAGATCCTCACTGAACTTCTGGAGAGAGTTTGCTGCACTGAAAGTAAAGGGGCTGAATAATTTTGCACGCCCAATTTTTCAGTTTTTGATTTGTTAAAAAAGTTTGAAATATCCAATAAATGTCGTTCCACTTCATGATTGTGTCCCACTTGTTGTTGATTCTTCACAAAAAAATACAGTTTTATATCTTTATGTTTGAAGCCTGAAATGTGGCAAAAGGTCGCAAAGTTCAAGGGGGCCGAATACTTTCGCAAGGCACTGTACATATGAGATGAGTAATGTAGGATATGAAAACATTATTAAAGTGCCGTTATTTAAAGTGACTAGTGATACCTTTATTAAGTGAATTTATTAATGTGGCCGGAGATTTGAGTCTGTATGTTGACGCAGCCTCTCTATGTAATTGATTGCTGTTTAACAGTCTGTTGGCCTTGTGATAGAAGCTGTTTTTCAGTCTCTTGGTCCCAGCTTTGATGCACCTGTACTGACCTCACCTTCTGGATGATAGGGGGGTGAACAGGCAGTGGCTCTGGTGGTTGTTGTCCTTGATGATCTTTTTGGCCTTCCTGTGACATTAGGTGCGGTAGGTGTCCTGGAGGGCAGGTAGTTTGCCCCCGGTGATGCGTTGTGCAGACCTCACTACCCTCTGGAGAGCCTTGTGGTTGAGGGTGGTCCAGTTGCCTTTTTTGAAATATTTTTTTTTACCTTTATTTAACTAGGCAAGTCAGTTAAGAACAAATTCTTATTTTCAATGACGGCCTAGGAACAGTGGGTTAACTGGTCTAGGAACAGTGGGTTAACTGGTCTAGGAACAGTGGGTTAACTGGTCTAGGAACAGTGGGTTAACTGGTCTAGGAACAGTGGGTTAACTGGTCTAGGAACAGTGGGTTAACTGGTCTAGGAACAGTGGGTTAACTGGTCTAGGAACAGTGGGTTAACTGGTCTAGGAACAGTGGGTTAACTGGTCTAGGAACAGTGGGTTAACTGGTCTAGGAACAGTGGGTTAACTGGTCTAGAAACAGTGGGTTAACTGGTCTAGGAACAGTGGGTTAACTGGTCTAGGAACAGTGGGTTAACTGGTCTAGGAACAGAGGGTTAACTGGTCTAGGAACAGTGGGTTAACTGGTCTAGGAACAGTGGGTTAACTGGTCTAGGAACAGTGGGTTAACTGGTCTAGGAACAGTGGGTTAACTGCCTGTTCAGGGGCAGAACAAAATATTTGTACCTTGTCAGCTCGGGGATTTGAACTTGCAACCTTAAGGTTACTAGTCCAACGCTCTAACCTTACCAGGCGGTGATACAGCCCGACAGAATGCTCTCGATTGTGCATCTGTAAAAGTTTGTGAGTGTTTTTAGTGACAAGCCAAATGTCTTCCGCCTCCTGAGGTTGAAGAGGCGCTGTTGTGCCTTCTTCACCATACTGTCTGTGTGGGTGGACTATTTCACTTTACTTTACTTCAGTATTATCTTTGATGTCAAAGTTTATTAAACCTTAACTAGTTATCAAAAGGTTTTTTGCTGACGCAGTCCACATTTTTTGTATTGACATTTGTCAACAACACTCATGGTTGCAACGATTTATGTCATTTTTAAGTGTTCTACTTGTAGCCCAATTTGTCCTAAAAAGAAAATGGTTAAAACATAATTTTTGAGGCTAAATATAAGGGCTGGACATGCAAACAAGTGAAAGTCAATTAAATGAAAAGCCACAATTTGCTGGGTTCTCTGGACTGATAGGGTTAAATTTATCCAAAGTACAGTGTTAAATACTTGTTATTGTGGAGTATTTATTATTACAATATATATTTTTTCCCCGTGGTGGCAACACTCGAGCAGTGGCATAGTGAAGTTGCTAAATGTATGTAGCGGGAACCTTTCATTTATTCATTAATATATTTTCCCTTAGTACTTCCTGCTCCAGACCAGCTGACTGTTGACTCAGTGGACACCACATCAGCTGCTGTTAGCTGGAGCCAGCCACCAGGATTGGATAAAACCCAACATCATTACCAGATCTCCTACCACTGTCCAGGGACAGAACCACACATCACTAGCACTTCTTCACACAGCGTCAATCTCTCTGAGCTGCAATGTGGTACTCAGTACTCTGTCACTGTCTGCACTATGCTGGAAAATGGAAAGCAAAGTCAACTGTCATCAACAACCCTCACCACAAGTAAGGGATTACTTTACTTCAGTATTATCTTTGATGTCAAAGTTTATTAAACATTAACTAGTTATCAAAATGACTCTAAATCATTTCAAATCAAATGTTATTGGTCACATACACATGGTTAGCAGATGTTGATGAGACTGTAGCAAAATGCTTGTGCTTGTTGTTCCGACAATGCAGTAATATCTAACAAGTAATCTAACACATTCACAAGAACTACCTTATTCACACAAATGTAAAGGGATGAATAAGAACATGTGCATATAAATATAGGGATGGGTGAACAGGCAGTGGCTTGGGCGGTTGTTGTCCTTGATGATCTTTTTGGCCTTCCTGTGACATCGGGTGCGGTAGGTGTCCTGGAGGGCAGGTAGTTTGCCCCCGGTGATGCGTTGTGCAGACCCTCTGGAGAGCCTTATGGTTGAGGGCGGTCCAGTTGCCTTACCAGGCGGTGATACAGCTCGACAGGATGCTCTCGATTGTGCATCTGTAAAAGTTTGTGAGTGTTTTAGGTGACAAGCCAAATTTCTCCCGCCTCCTGAGGTTGAAGATGCGCTGTTGTGCCTTCTTCACCATGCGGTCTGTGTGGGTAGACTATTTCACTTTGTCTGTAATGTGTATGCCGAGGAACCTAAAACGCTCCACCTTCTCCACTACTGTCCCATCGATGGGGTGCTCCCTCTGCTGTTTCCTGAAGTCCACGATCATTTCCATTGTTTTGTTGACATTGAGTGAGAGGTTATTTTCCTGACACCACACTCCGAGGGCCCTCATGTCCTCCCTGTAGGCCATCTCATCGTTGTTAGTAATCAAGCCTACCACTGTTGTGTCGTCTGCAAACTTGATAATTGAGTTGGAAGCGTGCATGGCCACGCAGTCATGGTTGAACAGGGAGTACAGGAGAGGGCTGAGAATGCACCCATGTGGGGCCCCAGTGTTGAGGACTATTCATAGTAGATGTTTCAGTATGGGATGTAAAGGTACAGTATCTTCCCTGATGAGAGAAATATGATGGTAAAATCTCCAGTTCTCACAATGCAGTTTGATGCTGAAATGTATTTTCTTTTAAACAAATATATATATATAGTGGGGAGAACAAGTATTTGAAACACTGCCGATTTTGCAGGTTTTCCTACTTACAAAGCATGTAGAGGTCTGTTATGTTTATCATAGGTACACTTCAACTGTGAGAGACGGAATCTAAAACAAAAATCCAGAAAATCACATTGTATTATTTTTTAGTAATTAATTTGCATTTTATTGCATGACATAAGTATTTGATCACCTACCAACCAGTAAGAATTCCGGCTCTCACAGACCTGTTAGTTTTCCTTTAAGAAGCCCCCCTGTTCTCCACTCATTACCTGTATTAACTACACCTGTTTGAACTCAATACCTGTATAAATGACACCTGTCCACACACTCAATCAAACAGACTCCAACCTCTCCACAATGGCCAAGACCAGGAGCTGTGTAAGGACATCAGGGATAAAATTGTAGACCTGCACAAGGCTGGGATGCGCTACAGGACAATAGGCAAGCAGCTTGGCGAGAAGGCAACAACTGTTGGCGCAATTATTAGAAAATGGAAGAAGTTCAAGATGATGGTCAATCACACTCGGCCTGGGGCTCCATGCAAGATCTCACCTTGTGGGGCATCAATGATCACGAGGAAGATGAGGGATCAGCCCAGAACTACATGGCAGGACCTGGTCAATGACATGAAGAGAGCTGGGACCACAGTCTCAAAGAAAACCATTAGTAACACACTACGCCATCATGGATTAAAATCCTGCAGCGCAAGCAAGGTCCCCCTGCTCAAGCCAGCGCATGTCCAGGCCCGTCTGAAGTGTGCCAATGACCATCTGAATGATCCAGAGGAGGAATGGGAGAAGGTCATGTGGTCTGATGAGACAAAAATAGAGCTTTTTGGTCTAAACTCCACTCGCCGTGTTTGGAGGAAGAAGAAGGATGAGTACAACCCCAAGAACACCATCCCAACAGTGAAGCATGGAGGTGGAAACATCATTCTTTGGGGATGTTTTTCTGCAAAGGGGACAGGATGACTGCACCGTATTGAGGGTAGGATGGATGGGGCCATGTATCGCGAGATCTTGGCCAACAACCTCCTTCCCTCAGTAAGAGCATTAAAGATGGGTCGTGGCTGGGTTTTCCAGCATGGCAACGACCCGAAACACACAGCCAGGGCAACTAAGGAGTGGCTCCGTAAGAAGCATCTCAAGGTCCTGGAGTGGCCTAGCCAGTCTCCAGACCTGAACCCAATAGAACATCTTTGGTGAGAGCTGAAAGTCCGTATTACCCAGCGACAGCCCTGAAATCTGAAGGATCTGGAGAAGGTCTGTATGGAGGAGTGGGCCAAAATCCCTGCTGCAGTGTGTGCAAACCTGGTCAAGAACTACAGGAAACATATGATCTCTGTAATTGCAAACAAAGGTTTCGGTACCAAATATTAAGTTCTGCTTTTCTGATGTATCAAATACTTATGTCATGCAATAGAATGCAAATTAATTACTTAAAAGTCATACAATGTGATTTTCTGCATTTTTGTTTTAGATTCCGTCTCTCACAGTTGAAGTGTACCTATGATAAAAATGACAGACCTCTAGATGCTTTGCAAGTAGTAAAACCAGCAGTGTATCAAATACTTGTTCTCCCCACTGTATATATATATATCTGAGTTCAATGTTTCTTCTACTGTTGTGAGTCATTATGTCAAGGACTTGGTGTCCCTCTGCTTACTTTAACCCAAAAAGTCCCAACGTCACACTGGCCTGATGTAGTGCTTTTAAACCCTTTTAACCATTGTGTACAGACTTCTGGGTTGTACCATTGGATTTATCTATTTCTTCTGCATCCGTTGGTATCAACCAGTGTTTGTGAGACAAGGGTGGATCACGAAGGATCCTGGGGCCGGGTCTTTTTTCAGAAACATCTTTTGAGTCCGAATGGTTTGAGCTACAAACAATGACACACTATCTATGAAAAGCTGAGACTCACACGAACATTCACAAGTAACATGTTTTGATTTATGATGCTCACAAGCTAAACAAGAGTTGTTAGTTGGAGAGGAGGTCTTCATAGAAGATCATAGGAAATCCCAGGACATAGTGTCTATAATACTGTAATAAGCTCAGATAGTTGCTGTCACAAACTCCAAATTCGACACAGTTGTCACTGAAGAGTTGGATATAAATTTCCCATTGAGCAAACACTTTCTGTACACACAGCATAAATATAAATCCATTTATATCAGGGTTTTTGTTACAGCAGACCACATTTATTGTATTGACATGTGTCAACAACACTAATGGATGCAACGGTTTATGTCGGTGTTTTGTGTTCTAGCCCTGGTTGTCCTGAAAAGACAATGGTTAAACACAGGCTAAATATAACGGTTGGACATACAAACAAGTGAAAGTCAATTAAATTAAAATACATATTTTGCTGGGTTCTCTGGACTGATTGCGTTAAGGTTATCCAAAGTACAGTGTTAAACACTTGTTATTGTGGAGAGTATTTATAATTACAGCATTGTTTTTTTTGCCTTGGTGGCAACACTCGAGCAGTGGCATCGTGGAATTGCTAAATGCATATAGCGGAAACCTTTCGTATATTAATTTATTTGCTAATGTATTTTCCCTTAGTACTTCCTGCTCCAGACCAGCTGACTGTTGACTCAGTGGACACCACATCAGCTGATGTTAGCTGGAGCCAGCCACCAGGATTGGACCACACCCAACATCATTACCAGATCTCCTACCACTGTTCAGGGACAGAACCACACATCACTACCACGTCTTCACACGGCATCACTCTCTCTGAGCTGCAATGTGGTACTCAGTACTCTGTCACTGTCTGCACTGTGCTGGAAAATGGAAAGCAAAGTCAACTGTCATCAACAACCCTCACCACAAGTAAGGGATTACTTTACTTCAGTATTATCTTTGATGTCAAAGTTTATTAAACCTTAACTAGTTATCAAAAGGACTCTATAAACTAATCATAGTAGATGTTTCAGTATGGGATGTAAAGGTACAGTATCTTCCCTGATGCGAAATATATGATGGTAAATTCTCCAGTTCTCACAATGCAGTTTGGTGCTGAAATGAATTTTAAAATAATTATAATATCTGAGTTCATTGTTTCTTCCACTCCTGTGAGTCATTATGCCAAGGACTTGCTCTGCCTCTGCTTGCTTTAACCCAATGAGTCCCAACGTCACACCGGCCCTGATTTAGTACTATTAAACCCTTGTAACCACTGTGTACAGATTCTTGGTTGTACCATTGGATTTGTTTATTTCTTCTGCATTCGTCAATCTCTCCTGGCTGAAAGTGGAGGAGAGATTGACTTCATCACTACTTTTATTTATGAAATGTATTGACATGTTGAATGCACCATATTGTCTGTCTAAACGACTGGCACACAGCTCGGATACACATGCATACCCCACAAGACATGCCACAAGAGGTCTCTTCACAGTCCCCAAGTCCAGAACAGCACACAGTAGTACATAGAGTCATGACTACATGGAACTCTATTCCACATCAAGTAACTGATGATAGCAGTGAAATTAGATTTACAAATCAGATTTAAAAAACTCCTCATGGAACAGCGGGGACTGTGAAGCAACACAAACATTGGCACAGACACACACACACACACACACACACACACACACACACACACACACACACACACACACACACACACACACACACACACACACACACACACACACACACAATAACATATGCACTATACATACACATGGATTTAGTACTGTAGATTTATGGCAGTAGTGGAGTTGGGGCCTAAAGGCACACACACAGTGTGTTGTGAAAACTGTGAATGTATTATCATGTTTTCATATTTGTATAAACCGCCTTAATTTTGCTGGACCCCAGGAAGAGTAGCTGCTGCCTTGGAAGGAACTAATGGGAATCCATTATAAATACAAATACAAAGCTTAACATGAGTTGTTAGAAGGTGAGGAGGTATTCAAAGTTTCTATAATAATGTAATAAGCTCACATAGTTGCTGTCATAAAATCCAAATTCCACACAGTTGTCACCTGAAGAATTGGATATTCATTTTCCATTGAGAAAACACTTAAAGCACGAACAACATGAATATAAATCAATTTATATCAGGGTATTTTGCTGACACAGTCCACATTTCTTGTATTGACATTTGTCAACAAGACTCATGGATGCAACATTTTATGTCATTTTTAAGTGCTCTACTTGTAGCCCAATTTGTCCTGAAAAGAAAATGGTTAAAACATTATTTTTGAGGCTAAATATAAGGGCTGGACATGCAAACAAGTGAAAGTCAATTAAATGAAAAGCCACAATTTGCTGGGTTCTCTGGACTGATAGGGTTAAATTTATCCATAGTACAGTGTTAAACACTTGTTATTGTGGAGAGTATTTATAATTACAGCATTGTTTTTTTGTTGTTCTTTTGCCTTGGTGTCAAAAATTTTGCAGTGAAGCTGTGTCGGAAACCTTTCTTTTTGTTTTCTCATGACAAATTGAACCTCCGTTGTTTGACTTCTGCTCTAGCTTATTTCTTCCCATATCTAAAGGAATTACACGCAGGCCTTTTCTATTTTTCAACTACTATCCTACTTCTCCTCCTGTAGTATATTTCTGGAGTTAAACTAAAGCCTTGCCAATAATATATTTTCCCTTAGTACTTCCTGCTCCAGACCAGCAGACTGTTGACTCAGTTGACACCACATCAGCTGCTGTTAGCAGGAAGCAGCCATCAGGATTGGACCAAACCCAACATCATTACCAGATCTCCTACCACTCTCCAGGCACAGAACCACACATCATTACCACATCTTCACTCAGCATCACTCTTTCTGACCTGCAAGGTGGTACTCAGTATTTTGTCACTGTCTGCACTCTGCTGGGAAATAGAAAGCAAAGTCAACTGTCATCAACAACCCTCACCACAAGTAAGGAATAACCTACAGATGAATTATCTCTGTTGTCAAGGTTTATTAAACCTTAACTAGTTTTCAAAATGACTCTATAAATGAATCATAGTAGATGTATCAATATGGGATGTAAAGGTGCAGTATCTTCCCTGATGAGATATATATGATGGTAAATTATCCAGTTCTCGCAAAGCAGTTTGGTGCTGAAATGAATTTAAAAATAATTATAATATCTGAGTTCATTGTTTCTTCCACTCCTGTGAGTCATTACGCCAAGGACTTGCTGTGCCTCTGCTTGCTTTAACCCAATGAGTCCCAACGTCATAGCTGCCAGATTTAGTACTTTTAAACCCTTTTAACCATTGTGTACAGACTTCTGGGTTGAACCATAGGATTTGTCTATTTGTTCTGCGTCCGTGGGCATCAATCAGTGTTTGAGAGACAAGGGTTGATCACAAAGGATCCTGGCGCTGGGTCTTTTTTCAGAAACGTCTGTTGAGTTTGAATGGTTTGAGCTACTAACAATGACACACTATCTATGAAAAGCTGAGACTCTCACGAACATTCACAAGTAACATGTTTTGCTCTATGACACTCACAAGCTAAACATGAGTTGTTAGAAGGTGAGGAGGTCTTCATAGAGGATCATAGGACATCCCAATATATAGTGTCTATAATACTGTAATAAGCTCACATAGTTGCTGACACAAACTCCAAATTCCACACAGTTGTCACCGACGAATTGGATATGAATTTCACATTGTGCAAACACTTTCTGTACAAACAGCATAAATATAAATCCATTTATTTCAGGTGTTATTGCTACCGCAGCCACATTCCTTTTACTGACATTTGTCAACAACAGTAATGGATGCAACGGTTTATGTCGTTGTTTTGTGTTCTACTTGAAGCCCTGGTTGTCCTGAAAAGACAATGGTTAAACACTTCTTTTTGAGGCTAAATATAAGGTCTGGACATGCAAACAGGTGAAAGTCAATTAAATGAAAAGCCACATTTTCCTTAGTTCTCAGGACTGATAATGTGTTAAGTTTATCCATAGTACAGTGAAAAACACTTGTTATTGTGGAGAGTATTTATAATTACAGAATTGTTTTATTTGTATTTTTTTGCCTTGGTGGCAACAATTGAGCAGTGGCACTGTAAAGTTGTTAAATACATTTAACAGAAACCTTTAATTTATTAATGAATGCATTTTCCCTTAGTACTTCATGCTCCAGACCAGCTGACTGTTGACTCAGTGGACACCACATCAGCTGCTGTTAGCTGGAGCCAGCCACCAGGATTGGACCAAACCCAACATCATTACCAGATCTCCTACCACTGTCCAGGGACAGAACCACACATCACTACCACGTCTTCACACAGCATCACTCTCTCTGACCTGCAATGTGGTACTCAGTACTCTGTCACTGTCTGCACTGTGCTGGAAAATGGAAACCAAAGTCAACTGTCATCAACAACCCTCACCACAAGTAAGGGATTACTTTACTTCAGTATTATCTTTGATGTCAAAGTTTATTAAACCTTAACTAGTTTTCAAAATGACTCTATAAACTAATCATAGTAGATGTATCAGTATGGGATGTAAAGGTGCAGTATCTTCCCTGATGAGAAATATATGATGGTAAATTCTCCAGTTCTCGCAAAGCAGTTTGGTGCTGAAATGAAATAAAATAATAATAATTATAATATCTGAGTTCATTGTTTCTTCCACTCCTGTGAGTCATTACGCCAAGGACTTGCTGTGCCTCTGCTTGCTTTAACCCAATGAGTCCCAACGTCATACCTGCCAGATTTAGTACTTTTAAACCCTTTTAACCATTGTGTACAGACTTCTGGGTTGAACCATAGGATTTGTCTATTTGTTCTGCGTCCGTGGGCATCAATCAGTGTTTGAGAGACAAGGGTTTATCACGAAGGATCCTGGGGCTGGGTCTTTTTTCAGAAACGTCTGTTGAGTTTGAATGGTTTGAGCTACAAATAATGACACACTATCTATGAAAAGCTGAGACTCTCACGAACATTCACAAGTAACATGTTTTGCTCTATGACACTCACAAGCTAAACATGAGTTGTTAGAAGGTGAGGAGGTCTTCATAGAAGATCATAGGACATCCCAGGACATAGTGTCTATAATACTGTAATAAGCTCAGATAGTTGCTGTCACAAACTCCAAATTCGACACAGTTGTCACTGAAGAGTTGGATATTCATTTCCCATTGAGCAAACACTTTCTGTACACACAGCATAAATATAAATCCATTTATATCAGGATTTTTGTTACAGCAGACCACATTTATTGTATTGACATTATTCAACAACACTCATGGATGCAACGGTTTATGTCATTGTTTTGTGTTCTACTTGAAGCCCTGGTTGTCCTGAAAAGACAATGGTTAAACACTTCTTTTTGAGGCTAAATATAAGGGCTGGACATACAAACACATGAAAGTCAATTAAATGAAAAGCCACATTTTCCTTGGTTCTCAGGACTGATAATGTGTTAAGTTTATCCATAGTACAGTGAAAAACACTTGTTATTGTGGAGAGTATTTATAATTACAGAATTGTTTTATTTGTATTTTTTTGCCTTGGTGGCAACAATTGAGCAGTGGCACTGTGAAGTTGTTAAATACATTTAACAGAAACCTTTAATTTATTAATGAATGCATTTTCCCTTAGTACTTCCTGCTCCAGACCAGCTGACTGTTGACTCAGTGGACACCACATCAGCTGCTGTTAGCTGGAGCCAGCCACCAGGATTGGACCAAACCCAACATCATTACCAGATCTCCTACCACTGTCCAGGGACAGAACCACACATCACTACCACATCTTCACACAGCATCACTCTCCCTGACCTGAAACCTGCTACTGAATACTCAGTAACTGTCTGCACTGTGCTGGAAAATGGAAAGCAAAGTCAACTGTCAACAACAACCCTCAAAACAAGTAAGGGATTACATTACTTAAGTATTATCTCTGGTTTCAATTTTTATTAAATCGTAACTAGTTATTAAAATGACTATAATCATAATGAACCTGTTGGCATGAGATGTAAAGGTAAAATATCTTCACTGATGAGAGAAGTATGATGGTGAATTTTTCAAATCTCATAATGCTGTAAAAAAAACGTTTTATATTATATATAAATATATATATATATATATATATCTAAATTCATGCGTCAAACAAGCACAATCACTTCATTTGTACTACTTTACAAATCTAAGTTCTGTTTTGTAGTTTATTGTTTTAGCTTTTTTCTTCCCTAATGAAAAAAAACCGTAATTTAAACCAGCCTTTAATACTTTTGAACTACTATTCTACATTTCCTCATGTTGTATATTTCTAGAGTTTAAAACCTGTTGGGGCACCCACCCCCCCCCCCCCCCCCAATCACAAAAGCAGGATTAGAAATAAAATTAATCACTAACCTCTTGAAAATCTTCATCAGATGACAGTCATATGACATGTTACACAGTACATTTATGTTTTGTTCGATAATATGCCATTTATATCCATAAATCTCGGTTTACATTGACGCCATGTTCAGAAATTCCTACAAAATATCCAGAGGAATTATAGAAAGCTACGCCAGATAACAGAAATACTCATCATAAACTTTGACTAAAGATATATGTTCTACATATAATTAAAGATACACTGGTTCTTAATGCAACCGCTGTGTCAGATTTTTTTTAAACGTTCCGGAAAAAGCCTAACATTGCAATAATCTGAGACGGCGCTCAGACATAACAATATTTCTCCGCCATGTTGGAGTCAACAGAAAAACGAAATTACAACATAAATATTCCCTTACCTTTGATGATCTTTCATCAGAATGTAGTGCAAGGAGTCCTAGTTCCACAATAAATCGTTGTTTTGTTCCATAATGTCCAATACTAGTGTCCAAGTAGCTGCATTTGCTATCACTTTCAGCTCACGTGCCCAAAAACTGACTGCTGGTCCAAGATAACTTGCACGAAAACTTCCAAAAGATATATTCCAGGTCAAATAAACTGGTCAAACTAAGTAGAGAATCAATCTTCAGGATGTTATAATCATATATATCCAATAACATTCCAACCGGATCATTCGTTTTCATCTTGGGCCGATTGGAACAGCCGTAGCACCCACAGAGAAATGCGCCACAGCAAAATGGCATTCTGTTGCAACACCGACTATTTTCCCTCCCATTAGGTCAAAGTTCACAGCAAATGCTCCAATACACTTTCTACTGAATGAGGACATCTAGTGGAAGGCGTAGGAAGTGCGTCCAGATCCATATCTTGTTGGGAAAGGAGGGGGCGATGACGTCAAAGTTGCCCCAAATTTCAGAATTTCAAAACTTGTTTGGAAGATTGCCTGCCCTATGAGTTCTGTAAAACTTACAGACATAATTCAATTTGTTTTAGAAACTTCAGAGTGTTTTCTATCAAATAGTAATAATAATATGCATATATTAGCAGTCTAGAACAGAGTTTGATGCAGTTCACTATGGGCACGCAATTCATCCAAAGTGAAAGTACTGCCCCTTGTCCCCAAATATTTTTAGCTCGAAACCAAGATAGCCCACAGCTTGCTGTTTCAAATGGGAACAAATTAGCCATAGTGAGCAGAACAAGCAAGGAGGTGGGCAGGACCAAGCATGAGCTAGCGAGATCCTATTGGCGCGTTCTAGCTGCATTTGCATATTTCCTTTAGGGAACGCCTACTCTGTGAAGTGCGCTTGTGCAATAACTAATTTCGCCTTTGCCCTCCGAAACAACACTTATTTTTCTTTGGCAAAGGGTAAAGTCTACAAAATGTATCCCACTCTGTTCATAACAGATTGTAGTTTGGGAACAGAAAACTGTATTGAGATCAAATGTTTTATCGATGACAAAATTTGCAGAATGTCACGCAAAATCCATCTTATTTCAACTTCACCCACCACTTCCTCTCACTACCATATTTGGTGAGTGGAAACGCCAAGCAGACACTTCACATTCATTCATCCAGTGAAAATATCTGTCCCATTGTTCTATCTGTGGTAAACTGTATCACAGACAATAATGTATTTTCCCTTAGTAAGTAAGGAAGTACTCTACCTAAGTATTATGTCTGGTGTCACTGTTCATTCAACTTTAACTAGATTTATCAAAATGACTATGACATAATCATAATGTACAGTTGTGGCCCAAAATGTTGGCACATTTGCACTTTTTTCAAATAACGCACAATTTCTTTCATAAAACTGTTGAAATTAAAAATGATTTTGGTATCCACATATGCATGTCTTTGGTTTTGTAAAGGTCTTCGTCTTCCTCTTCTGACGAAGCGGAGTAGTAGGAAGGATCGGAGGACCAAAACGCAGAGTGGTATGTATCCATCATGTATTTTAATAGGAATAAATACGAAAATACAAAAAACAAGATAATCAAAATGAAAAAGGAAAACAGTCCCGAATGGTGCAAACACTGAAACGGAAACAATCACCCACGAAACACAGGAGGGAAAGGCTACCTTCTAAACTCTGCTCAATGGGACGGTTGAGCTAACGTAGGCTAATGCAATTAGTATGAGGTTGTAGGTAACAAGAACATTTCCCAGGACATAGACATATCTGATATTGGCAGAAAGCAAACTTCTTAAGGCTAGGCGTCCCGCTAGCGGGACACCTGTCGAAAGCATCCGGTGAAATTGGAGGGCACACAATTCAAATAAATAATCGTAATTTAAACATTTATGAACATACAAATATCTTATATCGGTTAAAAGTTTAAATTATTTTTAATCTAACTGCATTGTCCGATTTACAATAGGCTTTATAGCGAAAGCATACCATGTGAATGTTTGAGGATGGCGCCAAACATCAACATATTTTTCAACAAGCACAGGCTTCATAAAATCACAAATAGCGATTAAATAAATCACTTAATTTTCAAAATCTTCCTCTGGTTGCAATCCCAAGGGTCCCAGCTACAACATGAATGGACGTTTTGTTAGATAAAATCCTTCTTTATATCCCAAAAAGTCAGTTTAGTTGGCGCATCGATTTCAGTAATCCACTCATTCAACTTGCAGACAAAGGAATCCAAAAAGCTACCGCTAAACTGTTCAAACAAGTCAAACTACGTTTCTATTTAATCATTAATCCTCTGAGCCGACAGACAGATTTTTTACCGGGACTCTTTCTTCCAAAACTCCAAATTCTTCCTAGTTTTGGAAGAAACAAGCCTGAAACAATGAACAAAGACTGTTGACATCTAGTGGAAGCCATAGGAATTGCAATCTGGGAGCGAGAATTGAATAGGACCCATAGCTTTAAGAGCCTGGGACCTTTCTTTAGATTTTCGCCTGTCATATCAATTGTGTTATAGTCTCATGCATTATTTTAACATTTATACAAACTTCAAAGAGTTTTCTATTCAGTACTACCAATTATATGCAAATCCTTGTTTCTGGGCCTGAGTAACAGGCAGTTTACTTTGGGCACGTCAGTCAGGCGGAAATTCAGAAAAATAGACCCTAGACTGAAGAAGATTTATAAAATGCTTGTTAATCTAACTGCACTGTCCAATTTACAGTAGCTATTAAAGTGAACGAATACCATGCTATTGTTTGAGCAGAGTGCACAGTTTGAACATGAAAAGTTATTAATAAACAAATTAGGCACATTTTGGCAGTCGTGACAATTTTTGAACAGAATTGCAATGGTTCACTGGATCAGTCTAACACTTTGCATATACACTGCAAAATCTAAATTGCAGCTGGGCTGGAATAATACATTATGGCCTTTCTCTTGCATTTCAAAGATACAAAATAACAGTTATTTTTTCTTTATTATCTTTCACCAGATCTAATGTGTTCTATACTCCTACATTCCTTTCACATATCCACAAACGGCAGTGTGTTTCCTTTCAAATGGTACCAAGAATATGCATATCCTTGCCTCAGGGCCTGAGCTACAGGCAGTTAGATTTGGTTATGTCATTTTAGATGAAAATATTTAAAAAGGGGGTGAATCCTTTTAAGAAGTGCAGCATATGTCATTCATTTTTCACATCCAAATAGCACTTTTCGGTAGTGCTCAGAGCATGTCTTTCAGAGAGCATCATTTACTTTTAAACTGGAAGCAATGAGCCCAAACAGTCCTCCATTACAACATCATAAACAACAGAGTATGCTAATTAGGGCTTCGTTTTTTGGGTTATGCTCAGGTAAAACAATGTGGCTAATCTATATTTCCATTATTCAATGTCCTATTCTTGAAGATCAAGGTGTATGACATTAATTGGAATGACTGGAAATCTGTCAGACTGTAACAAGAAATATCATGTAAATATAGCCTAATCATTTTATTATCTGTAGTAGAAAGCAATGGCTTCGAAAAAGCCCACATAACCAACACATTAAGTAAATTGCAACATCCACGCGTTGACTTATTTATTTACCCTACAATAGATGTGGATCAATTTGTAACATTCATTTTTTGTCTTCTTCTAATGCTTCTTAATTAAGCAGGTTGACACTTATTGGGATGAGTCTTGTCCTTGAGGTAGAACTGAGGGATTTTCACTAGATGGGCCAGCTTCAAAGTCAAAATTGGCTACATTGTGTTCTTTGTTCTTAATTTAAGGTTAGGATTAGGCACTAGGGTTAGCAGTGTGGTTAAGTTTATGGTTAAGGTTTAAAATCGAATTTTAGGATTTTGGGGCTGTGCCAGCTTCTAACCTGCGCAGCTTAAGGGGAAAGTAATCTCAACGTAAAGGAA
This sequence comes from Oncorhynchus clarkii lewisi, assembly GCF_045791955.1. Classification (NCBI taxonomy): domain Eukaryota; kingdom Metazoa; phylum Chordata; class Actinopteri; order Salmoniformes; family Salmonidae; genus Oncorhynchus; species Oncorhynchus clarkii. The sequence goes on along the minus strand of NC_092165.1, from coordinate 4,975,693 downwards.
AGTAATTAGATTACGTTACGGAGTTTGGCTAATCCAAAAGTTACGTTAAAACCTCTTACTTCTACCCCCTCCTTTTTCGAACATTCTGTTAAAAATCGCGCAACTTTTCAGCGTCCTGCTACTCATGCCAGGAATATAGTATATGCATATGATTAGTATGTGTGGATAGAAAACACTCTGAAGTTTCTAAAACTGGTTAAATCACGGCTGTGACTATAACAGATCGTGTGTTTCATTGAAAAACGCAAGAAAAACTGCTCTCTGAAAGCTAAAAATAATTTCCATAAGTCACTTTCATGGGTTGTTAAAAGAGGACAAAATTTAATATCGACCTGCATGCAATTCATTCAAATTCCACACGATGTCGCCATTGTCGTCATTTTCAATTGAATTTTTTGTTGGAAAATCCAAGTATCTGGCATCCGTTTCTTCCAGTCTCCACCAGGACGCTGTAAATGTGGACAATGGCAGCCATTGATTTGCAGACGAGGAGCTATTGAATATACATCGCCCTGTAATCATTTTGATAGATTATAAACTTTTACTAATACCTAAAGTTGGATTACAAAAGGATTTCGAAGTGTTTTGTGAAAGTTTATCGTCGACTTTTTTAATTTTAAAAAATGATGCAGCGTTAAAAAACAATGTTTTTTTCTGAATGACACAGCTTCCATAGAAAGCTATTTTGGGTATATATGGACCGATTTAAACGAAAAAAAAGACCCAATAGTGATGTTTATGGGGCATATAGGAGTGCCAAGAAAGAAGCTCGTCAAAGGTAATGAATGTTTTATATTTTATTTCTGCGTTTTGTGCTGCGTCGGATAAGCAGAGTCTTTGTTTACGTCGCATTCAGGCATTTTCAGGTGGTGCATGCTATCAGATAATACCTTCTCATGCTTTCGCCGAAAAGCATTTTAAAAATCTGACTTGTTGGCTAGGTTCACAACGAGTGTAGCTTTAATTCAATACCCTGCTTGTGAATTTTGATCAAGGTTTGAGTTTTAACGAGTACATTTAGCATTTAGCGTAGCGCATTTGCATTTCCAGGTGCCTACTTGAGACATATGCGTCTCAAGTAGAATCAAGAAGTTAATGATTACAATTTTGGACAAGTACAGTTGAAGTCAGAAGTTTACATACACCTTAGCCTAGTACATTTAAACTTAGTTATTCACAATTCCCGAGATTTAATCCTAGTAACAATTCCCTGTTTTAGGTCAGTTAGGATCACCACTTTATTTTAAGAATGTAAAATGTCAGAATAATAGTAGAGAGAATGATCTATTCCAGCTTTTATTTCTTTCATCACATTCCCAGTGTGTCAGAAGTTTACATACACTCAATTAGTATTTGGAAGGGTTGACTTTAAAATGTTTACCTTTCGTCAAACATTTCGGGTAGCCTTCCACAAGCTTCCCACAATAAGTTGGGTGAATTTTGGCCCATTCCTCCTGACAGAGCTGGTGTAACTGAGTCAGGTTAGTAGGCCTCCTTGCTCGCACAAGCTTTTTCAGTTCTGCCCACACATTTTCTATAGGATTGAGGTCAGGGCTTTGTGATGGCCACTCCAATACCTTGACTTTGTTGTCCTTAAGCCATTTTGCCACAACTTTGGAAGTATGCTTGGGGTCATTGTCCATTTGGAAGACCCATTTGCGACCAAACTTTAACTTCCTGACTTGTGTTTTGAGATGTTGCTTCAATATATCCACGTAATTTTCCAGCCTCATGATGCTATCTATTTTGTGAAGTGCACCAGTCCCTCCTGCAGCAAAGCACCCCCACAACATGATGCTGCCACCCCCGTGCTTCACGGTTGGGATGATGTTCTTCGGGTTGCAAGCCTCCCCCTTTTTCCTCCAAACATAACGATGGTCATTATGGCCAAACAGTTCTATTTTTGTTTCATCAGACCAGAGGACATTTCTCCAAAAAGTACAATCTTTGTCCCCATGTGCAGTTGCAAACCATAGTCTGGCTTTTTTATGACAGTTTTGGACAGTGGCTTCTTCCTTGCTGAGCGGTCTTTCAGGTTATGTCGATATAGGACTCGTTTTACTGTGGATGTAGATAGTTTTGTACCTGTTTCCTCCAACATCTTCACAAGGTCCTTTGCTGTTGTTCTGGGATTTATTTGCACTTTTCGCACCAAAGTACGTTCATCTGTAGGAGACAGAATGTGTCTCCTTCCTGAGCGGTATGACAGCTGCGTGGTCCCATGGTTTTTATACTTGCGTGATATTGTTTGTACAGATGAACGTGGTACCTTCAGGTGTGTGGAAATTGCTCCCAAGGATGAACTAGACTTGTGGAGGTCTACTATTTTTTTCTGAGGTCTTGGCTGATTTATTTGGATTTTCCCATGATGTCATGATGTCATGAAATCATTTTCTGGAATTTTCCAAGCTAAAGGCACAGTCAACTCAGTGTATGTGAACTTCCAACTTCAACTGTGTGTGTGTGTGTGTGTGTGTATTATATATATATACATATATATATATTAAAATCCAAGCCACCTTACCCGCAGGAGGCCTTTTGCATTTTGGTAGGTTGTCATTGTAAATAAGAACTTGTTCTGCCTTGCCTAGTTAAATAATAACAAAAAATGAATTAGCATCTGCTTCATCTGACCACTTTTTTATTTATTTATCGAGTCACTGGTGCTACCTGCTTACATTTTTTCTTGTAGGTAGGAATCGGGAGGATAGAACTATGGTCAGATTTACTAAATGGAGGGTGAGGGAGATCTTTGTACGTGTGTGGAGTAAATGTGGTCTAGAGTTCTTTTCCATCTGGTTGCACATTTAACACGCTGATAGAAATGTTGGAGATTGGAAATTCATTTCACATTGTGCAAACACTTTCTGTACACACAGCATAAATATAAATCCATTTATTTCAGGGTTTTTGTTACCGCAGACCACATTTATTGTATTGACATTATTCAACAACACTCATGGATGCAACGGTTTATGTCGTTGTTTTGTGTTCTACTTGAAGCCCTGGTTGTCCTGAAAAGACAATGGTTAAACACTTCTTTTTGAGGCTAAATATAAGGGCTGGACATGCAAACACATGAAAGTCAATTAAATGAAAAGCCACATTTTCCTTGGTTCTCAGGACTGATAATGTGTTAAGTTTATCCATAGTACAGTGAAAAACACTTGTTATTGTGGAGAGTATTTATAATTACAGAATTGTTTTATTTGTATTTTTTTGCCTTGGTGGCCACAATTGAGCAGTGGCACTGTGAAGTTGTTAAATACAGTGCCTTGCGAAAGTATTCGGCCCCCTTGAACTTTGCGACCTTTTGCCACATTTCAGGCTTCAAACATAAAGATATAAAACTGTATTTTTTTGTGAAGAATCAACAACAAGTGGGACACAATCATGAAGTGGAACGACATTTATTGGATATTTCAAACTTTTTTAACAAATCAAAAACTGAAAAATTGGGCGTGCAAAATTATATGAAGTACATTTAACAGAAACCTTTAATTTATTAATGAATGCATTTTCCCTTAGTATTTCCTGCTCCAGACCAGCTGACTGTTGACTCAGTGGACACCACATCAGCTGCTGTTAGCTGGAGCCAGCCACCAGGATTGGATAAAACCCAACATCATTACCAGATCTCCTACCACTGTCCAGGGACAGAACCACACATCACTACCACATCTTCACCCAGCATCACTCTCTCTGACCTGAAACCTGCTACTCAGTACTCTGTCACTGTCTGCACTGTGCTGGAAAATGGAAAGCAAAGTCAACTGTCAACAACAACCCTCACCACAAGTAAGGGATTACTTTACTTCAGTATTATCTTTGATGTCAAAGTTTATTAAACCTTAACTAGTTTTCAAAATGACTCTATAAATGAATCATAGTAGATGTATCAATATGGGATGTAAAGGTGCAGTATCTTCCCTGATGAGAAATATATGATGGGTAAATTCTTCAGTTCTCGCAAAGCAGTTTGGTGCTGAAATGAAATAAAATAATAATAATTATAATATATGAGTTCATTGTTTCTTCCACTCCTGTGAGTCATTACGCCAAGGACTTGCTGTGCCTCTGCTTGCTTTAACCCAATGAGTCCCAACGTCATACCTGCCAGATTTAGTACTTTTAAACCCTTTTAACCATTGTGTACAGACTTCTGGGTTGAACCATAGGATTTGTCTATTTTTTCTGTGTCCGTGGGCATCAATCAGTGTTTGAGAGACAAGGGTTTATCACGAAGGATCCTGGGGCTGGGTCTTTTTTCAGAAACGTCTGTTGAGTTTGAATGGTTTGAGCTACAAATAATGACACACTATCTATGAAAAGCTGAGACTCTCACGAACACTCACAAGTTACATGTTTTGCTCTATGACACTCACAAGCTAAACATGAGTTGTTAGAAGGTGAGGAGGTCTTCATAGAGGATCGTAGGACATCCCAATATATAGTGTCTATAATACTGTAATAAGCTCAGATAGTTGCTGACACAAACTCCAAATTCCACACAGTTGTCACCGACGAATTGGATATTAATTTCACATTGTGCAAACACTTTCTGTACAAACAGCATAAATATAAATCCATTTATTTCAGGTGTTATTGCTACCGCAGCCACATTCCTTTTACTGACATTTGTCAACAACAGTAATGGATGCAACGGTTTATGTCGTTGTTTTGTGTTCTACTTGAAGCCCTGGTTGTCCTGAAAAGACAATGGTTAAACACTTCTTTTTGAGGCTAAATATAAGGGCTGGACATGCAAACACATGAAAGTCAATTAAATGAAAAGCCACATTTTCCTTGGTTCTCAGGACTGATAATGTGTTAAGTTTATCCATAGTACAGTGAAAAACACTTGTTATTGTGGAGAGTATTTATAATTACAGAATTGTTTTATTTGTATTTTTTTGCCTTGGTGGCAACAATTAAGCAGTGGCACTGTGAAGTTGTTAAATACATTTAACAGAAACCTTTAATTTATTAATGAATGCATTTTCCCTTAGTACTTCCTGCTCCAGACCAGCTGACTGTTGACTCAGTGGACACCAAATCAGCTGCTGTTAGCTGGAGCCAGCCACCAGGATTGGACCAAACCCAACATCATTACCAGATCTCCTACCACTGTCCAGGGACAGAACCACACATCACTACCACATCTTCACCCAGCATCACTCTCTCTGACCTGAAACCTGCTACTGAATACTCTGTCACTGTCTGCACTGTGCTGGAAAATGGAAAGCAAAGTCAACTGGCGTCAACAACCCTCAAAACAAGTAAGGGATTACATTACTTCAGTATTATCTCTGGTTTCAATTTTTATTAAATCGTAACTAGTTATTAAAATGACTATAATCATAATGAATGTGTTGGCATGAGATGTAAAGGTACAATATCTTCGCTGATGAGAGAAGTATGATGGTGAATTTTTCAAATCTCATAATGCTGTAAAAAAAACTTTTTATAATAAATATCTAAATTCATGCTTCTTCTTTTTTGCGCAACGTCAAACAAGCACAATCACTTCATTTTTACTACTTTACAAATCTAAGTTCTGTTGTGTAGTTTATTGTTTTAGCTTTTTTCTTCCCTAATGAAAAAAAACCGTAATTTAAACCAGCCTTTAATACTTTTGAACTACTATTCTACATTTCCTCATGATGTATATTTCTAGAGTTTAAAACCTGTTGGGGCAAGGCGTTCCCCTCAGGGAACTCCACCCCCCCCCCCCCCCCCCCCCCAATCACAAAAGCAGGATTAGAAATAAAATGAATCACTAACCTCTTGAAAATCTTCATCAGATGACAGTCATATGACATGTTACACAGTACATTTATATTTTGTTCGATAATATGCCATTTATATCCATAAATCTCGGTTTACATTGACGCCATGTTCAGAAATTCCTACAAAATATCCAGAGGAATTATAGAAAGCTACGCCAGATAACAGAAATACTCATCATAAACTTTGACTAAAGATATATGTTCTACATATAATTAAAGATACACTGGTTCTTAATGCAACCGCTGTGTCAGATTTTTTTTAAACGTTCCGGAAAAAGCCTAACATTGCAATAATCTGAGACGGCGCTCAGACATAACAATATTTCTCCGCCATGTTGGAGTCAACAGAAAAACGAAATTACAACATAAATATTCCCTTACCTTTGATGATCTTTCATCAGAATGTAGTGCAAGGAGTTCTAATTCCACAATAAATCGTTGTTTTGTTCCATAATGTCCAATACTAGTGTCCAATTAGCTGCATTTGCTATCACTTTCAGCTCACGTGCCCAAAAACTGACTGCTGGTCCAAGATAACTCGCACGAAAACTTCCAAAAGATATATTCCAGGTCAAATAAACTGGTCAAACTAAGTAGAGAATCAATCTTCAGGATGTTATAATCATATATATCCAATAACATTCCAACCGGATCATTCGTTTTCATCTGGGGCCGATTGGAACAGCCGTAGCACCCACAGAGAAATGCGCCACAGCAAAATGGCATTCTGTTGCAACACCGACTATTTTCCCTCCCATTAGGTCAAAGTTCACAGCAAATGCTCCATTACACTTTCTACTGAATGAGGACATCTGGTGGAAGGCGTAGGAAGTGCGTCCAGATCCATATCTTGTTGGGAAAGGAGGGGGCGATGACGTCAAAGTTGCCCCAAATTTCAGAATTTCAAAACTTGTTTGGAAGATTGCCTGCCCTATGAGTTCTGTAAAACTTACAGACATAATTCAATTAGTTTTAGAAACTTCAGAGTGTTTTCTATCCAATAGTAATAATAATATGCATATATTAGCAGTCTAGAACAGAGTTTGATGCAGTTCACTATGGGCACGCAATTCATCCAAAGTGAAAGTACTGCCCCCTGTCCCCAAATATTTTTAGCTCGAAACCAAGATAGCCCACAGCTTGCTGTTTCAAATGGGAACAAATTAGCCATAGTGAGCAGAACAAGCAAGGAGGTGGGCAGGACCAAGCATGAGCTAGCGAGATCCTATTGGCGCGTTCTAGCTGCATTTGCATATTTCCTTTAGGGAACGCCTACTCTGTGAAGTGCGCTTGTGCAATAACTAATTTCGCCTTTGCCCTCCGAAACAACACTTATTTTTCTTTGGCAAAGGGTAAAGTCTACAAAATGTATTCCACTCTGTTCATAACAGATTGTAGTTTGGGAACAGAAAACTGTATTGAGATCAAATGTTTTATCGATGACAAAATTTGCAGAATGTCACGCAAAATCCATCTTATTTCAACTTGTCCACCACTTCCTCTCACTACCATATTTGGTGAGTGGAAACGCCAAGCAGATGCTTCACATTCATTCATCCGGTGAAAATATCTGTCCCATTGTTCTATCTGTGGTAAACTGTATCACAGACAATAATGTATTTTCCCTTAGTAAGTAAGGAAGTACTCTACCTAAGTATTATGTCTGGTGTCACTGTTCATTCAACTTGAACTAGATTTATCAAAATGACTATGACATAATCATAATGTACAGTTGTGGCCAAAAATGTTGGCCTTTTTTCAAAAAATGCACAATTTCTTCCATAAAACTGTTGAAATTAAAAATGATTTTGGTATCCACATATGCATGTCTTTGGTTTTGTAAAGGTCTTCGTCTTCCTCTTCTGACGAAGAGGAGTAGTAGGAAGGATCGGAGGACCAAAACGCAGAGTGGTATGTATCCATCATGTATTTTAATAGGAATAAATACGAAAATACAAAAAACAAGATAATCAAAATGAAAAAGGAAAACAGTCCCGAATGGTGCAAACACTGAAACGGAAACAATCACCCACGAAACACAGGAGGGAAAGGCTACCTTCTAAACTCTGCTCAATGGGACGGTTGAGCTAACGTAGGCTAATGCGATTAGTATGAGGTTGTAGGTAACAAGAACATTTCCCAGGACGTAGACATATCTGATATTGGCAGAAAGCAAACTTCTTAAGGCTAGGCGTCCCGCAAGAGGGACACCTGTCGAAAGCATCCGGTGAAATTGGAGGGCGCACAATTCAAATAAATAATCGTAATATTAAACATTTATGAACATACAAATATCTTATATCGGTTAAAAGCTTAAATTCTTGTTAAAACCTCTTAAAGCTAGGGGCAGAATTTTCACTTTTGGATAAATAGCGTGCCCAATTCCAACTTCCTGCTACTCATGCCAAGAATGTAAGATGTGCATATTATTCATAGATTTGGATAGAAAACACTCTGAAGTTTCTAAAACTGTTTGAATCATGTCTGTGAGTATAACATAATTTATGTACCAGGCAGAACCCCGAGGACTGACTGTTCAGAATGATTATTTTTTTTCTTCCCATCTCTCTTCCCTATTGCCCATCTCTCTTCCCTTCTATTGTCTTTGCCATTGGAAATTTAATAGAAATATAGTTTCAGTTCCAACATCTTCCAGACGATCTCCCCAGTGTTTGGAATATGGCTGAGGTTATTTCTTTGTCTTAGCAGGAAGTAGGCCAACTCGGAACGGGGGAACCTTTTGTGAGTTGCACAAGACGTGATGAGCAGAGTTTTTTCTTTTCGTTCATGTATTTAATACTGATTGTCCCGTCTACAATTTGATTGATTATTAACGTTTAAAAATACCTAACGTTGTAATACAAAAGTAGTTTGAAATATTTTGGCAAAGTTTATTGGCAAATTTTGAAAACATTTTCTAAGCTGTTTTTTTATGGATCAAACGGGCTTTATAAATGGACATTTTCGATATATATGGACGGAATTAATCGTACAAAAGGACCAATTGTGATGTTTATGGGACATATTGGAGTGCCAACAAAAGAAGATCGTCAAAGGTAATGCATATTTTATATTTTATTTCAGCGTTTTGTGTAGCGCCTGCTACGCTAGCTCTTTTGTCTACTACTGGTGCAGATTGGTGCATGCTACAAGACAATAGCTTCTTATGCTTTCGCCGAAAAGCATTTTTAAAATCTGACATGTCTGGATTCGCAATGAGTGTAGCATTAATTGAGTATCTTTCATGTGTGATTTAATGAAAGTTTGAATTTTATAGCATTTTATTTGAATCTGGCGATCTGCATTTCCACTGGCAATTGGCCAGTTGAGACGCTAGCGTCCCCCTATCCTCAATTAATCTAAACGCTTTGTCCGATTTACAATAGGCTTTACAGCGAAAGCATACCATGTGAATGTTTGAGGATGGCGCCCCACATCAACATATTTTTCAACAAGCACAGGCTTCATAAAATCACAAATAGCGATCAAATGAATCACTTAGTTTTCAAAATCTTCCTCTGGTTGCAATCCCAAGGGTCCCAGCTACAACATGAATGGACGTTTTGTTAGATAAAATCCTTCTTTATATCCCAAAAAGTCAGTTTAGTTGGCGCATCCATTTCAGTAATCCACTCATTCAACTTGCAGACAAAGGAATCCAAAAAGCTACCACTAAACTGTTCAAACAAGTCAAACTACGTTTCTATTTAATCATTAATCCTCTGAGCCGACAGACAGATTTTCCACCGGGACTCTTTCTTCCAAAACTCCAAATTCTTCCTAGTTTTGGAAGAAACAAGCCTGAAACAATGAACAAAGACTGTTGACATCTAGTGGAAGCCATAGGAATTGCAATCTGGGAGCTAGAATTGCATAGGACCCATAGCTAAGAGCCTGGGACCTTTCTTTAGATTTTCACCTGCCATATCAATTGTGTTATAGTCTCATGCATTATTTTAACATTTCTACAAACTTCAAAGAGTTTTCTATTCAATGCTACCAATTATATGCAAATCCTGGTTTGTGGGCCTGTGTAACAGGTAGTTTACTTTGGGCACATCAGTCAGGCGGAAATTCAGAAACATAGACCCTAGACTGAAGAAGATTTATAAAATGCTTGTTAATCTAACTGCACTGTCCAATTTACAGTAGCTATTAAAGTGAATGAATATCATGCTATTGTTTGAGCAGAGTGCACAGTTTTAAACATGAAAAGTTATGAATAAACAAATTAGGCACATTTGGGCAGTCTTGATACAAAGTTTTGAACAGAAATGCAATGGTTCACTGGATCAGTCTAACACTTTGCATATACACTGCTAAATCTAAATTGCAGCTGGGCTGGAATAATACATTATGGCCTTTCTCTTGCATTTCAAAGATACAAAAGAACAGTTATTTTTTCTTTATTATCTTTCACCAGATCTAATGTGTTCTATACTCCTACATTCCTTTCACATATCCACAAACGTCAGCGTGTTTCCTTTCAAATGGTACCAAGAATATGCATACCCTTGCCTCAGGGCCTGAGCTACAGGCAATTAGATTTGGTTATGTCATTTTAGATGAAAATATTTAAAAAGGGGGTGAATCCTTTTAAGAAGTGCAGCATATGTCATTCATTTTTCACATCCAAATAGCACTTTTCGGTAGTGCTCAGAGCATGTCTTTCAGAGAGCATCATTTACTTTTAAACTGGAAGCAATGAGCCCAAACAGTCCTCCATGACAACAACATCATAAATAACAGAGTATGCTAATTAGGGCTTCGTTTTTTGGGTTATGCTCAGGTAAAACAATGTGGCTAATCTATATTTCCATTATTCAATGTCCTATTCTTGAAGATCAAGGGGTATGTTTATTTATTCACAATTCCCGAGATTTAATCCTAGTAACAATTCCCTGTTTTAGGTCAGTTAGGATCACCACTTTATTTAAAGAATGTGAAATGTCAGCATAATAGTAGAGAGAATGATCTATTCCAGCTTTTATTTCTTTCATCACATTCCCAGTATGTCAGAAGTTTACATACACTCAATTAGTATTTGGAAGGGTTGACTTTAAATTGTTTAACTTTCGTCAAACGTTTCGGGTAGCCTTCCACAAACTTCCCACAATAAGTTGGGTGAATTTTGGCCCATTCCTCCTGACAGAGCTGGTGTAACTGAGTCAGTTTTGTAGGCCTCCTTGCTCGCACAAGCTTTTTCAGTTCTGCCCACACATTTTCTATAGGATTGAGGTCAGGGCTTTATGATGGCCACTCCAATACCTTGACTTTGTTGTCCTTAAGCCATTTTGCCACAACTTTGGAAGTATGCTTGGGGTCATTGTCCATTTGGAAGACCCATTTGCGAGATGATGCTTCAATATATCCACGTAATTTTCCAGCCTCATGATGCCATCTATTTTGTGAAGTGCACCAGTCCCTCCTGCAGCAAAGCACCCCCACAACATGATGCTGCCACCCCCGTGCTTCACGGTTGGGATGATGTTCTTTGGGTTGCAAGCCTCCCCCTTTTTCCTCCAAACATAACGATGGTCATTATGGCCAAACAGTTCTATTTTTGTTTCATCAGACCAGAGGACATTTCTCCAAAAAGTACGATCTTTCACCCCATGTGCAGTTGCAAACCATAGTCTGGCTTTTTTATGGCAGTTTTGCAGCAGTGGCTTCTTCCTTGCTGAGCGGTCTTTCAGGTTATGTCGATATAGGACTCGTTTTACTGTGGATGTAGATACTTTTGTACCTGTTTCCTCCAACATCTTCACAAGGTCCTTTGTTGTTGTTCTGGGATTTATTTGCACTTTTCGCACCAAAGTACGTTCATCTGTAGGAGACAGAATGTGTCTCCTTCCTGAGCAGTTTGACAGCTGCGTGGTCCCATGGTTTTTATACTTGCGTGCTATTGTTTGTACAGATTAACGTGGTACCTTCAGGTGTTTGGAAATTGCTCCCAAGGATGAACTAGACTTGTGGAGGTCTACTATTTTTTTCTGAGGTCTTGGCTGATTTATTTGGATTTTCCCATGATATCAATCAAAGAGGCACCGAGTTTGAAGGTAGGCCTTGAAATACATCCACAGGTACACCTCCACCTCCAAGGCTAATTTACATTATTTGTCAGAAGCTTCTAAAGAAAGCCATGACATCATTTTATGGAATTTTCAAAGCTGTTTAAAGGCACAGTCAACTTAGTGTATGTGAACTTCCAACTTCAACTGTGTGTGTGTGTGTGTGTGTGTGTGTGTGTGTGTGTATTATATATATATATATATATATATATATATATATATATATATATATATATATTAAAATCCAAGCCACCTTACCCGCAGGAGGCCTTTTGCATTTTGGTAGGTTGTCATTGTAAATAAGAACTTGTTCTGCCTTGCCTAGTTAAATAATAACAAAAAAATGAATTAGCATCTGCTTCATCTGACCACTTTTTTATTTATTTATCGAGTCACTGGTGCTACCTGCTTACATTTTTTCTTGTAGGTAGGAATCGGGAGGATAGAACTATGGTCAGATTTACTAAATGGAGGGTGAGGGAGAGCTTTGTACGCGTCTCTGTGTGTGGAGTGAATGTGGTCTAGAGTTATTTTCCATCTGGTTGCACATTTAACATGCTGATAGAAATGTTTAATGTTATGTTTAATGTTTAATTTAAGTTTCCCTGCATTAATGTCCCACACTATCTACCAAGAGAGTTTTTATCTCACCTCTGGTTGAGCATTTTCCTGTTTGCTTATGGCGGAATACAGCTCATTGAGTGCAGTCTTAGTGCAGAATCACTGTGGTGGTATGTAGACAGCTATGAAAAATACAGATGAAAACTCTCTTGGTAGATAGTGTGGTCTACAGCTTATCATGAGATACTCTACCTCAAGCTAACAAAACCTTGAGACTTCCTTAGATATTGTGCACCAGCTGTTATATACAAAAACACAGTGCGCCGCGCCGCCCCTTGTCTTACCAGACGCTGCTGTTCTATCCTGCTGATACAGCATATGACCAGCCAGCTGTATGTTGATAGTGTCGTCGTTCAGCCACGACTCCGTGAAGCATTAGATATTACAGTTTTGAATGTCCTGTTGGTAGTTTAATCTTCCGCGTAGGTCAGCGATTTTATTTTCCAAAGGTTGTATGTTTGTCAGCAGAATGGAAGGAAGTGGGGGTTTATTTGATTGCCTACGAATTCTCAGAAGGCAGCCCGCCCTCCGGCCCCTTTTTTACCACCTTCTCTTCACGCAAATTACTGGGATTTGGGCCTGTTGCTGGGAAATCAGTTTTTCATTCACGTCGGGCTTGTCAGACTCATTAAAGGAAAAAAATGATTCTGCCAGTTCTTGGTGAGTAATCGCAGTTCTGATGTCCATAAGTTATTTTTGGTCATACGAGACGGTAGCAGCAACATTATGTACAAAATAAGTTAAAAAATAAGTTACAAACAACGCATAGAAACAAACAAAAACACTATTGGTTAGGGATATGTAAAACCTCAGCCTTCTTCTCCGGCGTCGTCTTGAAAAAAAGTTATGGAGACATCAAAGTGTCAACAACAACGGAATCTATAGCAAATGCAGCATATGGGATACATTTTTCACATGGAAATAGCACTTTTTGGTAGTGCTCAAAGCATGCCATACAGAGAGCAGCATTTATTTTTCAACTGGAGGCAAGGACCCCAATGAGTCCTCCATGACAACAAAATCCTAAACAACAGAATGTGCTAATTAGGCCTTCGTTTTTTGGGTTATTCTCAGGTTAAACAATTTGGCTAATCTATGTTTCCATTTTTCGACGTCCCATTCTTGCAGATCAACAGGTTTTTACATAATTGTAATGACTGGAACTGGACTGTTTGACATTTGTTTTTATATAGCCTAATCATATTATTATCTGTAGTAGAAAGAAACGGCTTAGAAGAAGCCTACATAACCAACCCATAAAGTAAAATGCAACATCCATTTATTGCCAGCTATGTAAACTTATTGATTTATCTTACATGTGGTTAAATTTGTAATATTCATTTTTGTGTTCTTCTAATGCTTCTTAAGCAGGTTTACATTTATTGGGATGAGTCTTGTCCTTCAGGTTGACATTTATTGGGATGAATCTTGTCCTTCAGGTTGACAATTATTGGGATGAATCTTGTTCTTCAGGTTGACATTTATTGGGATGAATCTTGCCCTTGAGGAAGAACTAAGTGATTTCCTCTAGATGGGCCAACTGCAAAGTCAAAATTGGCTACATTGTAAAAATGTTTTTTTGTTTGTTCTTAATTTATGGTTAGGATTATGCATAAGGGTGTGATTAAGGTTAGGGGTAACGTAAACATTTTGATTATATGACTTTGGGGCTGTGCCAGCTTATAACCTGCGCCGCTTAAGGGGAAAGTAATCTCAAGGGAATGGAAAGTAATCCGATAACGTTACTGAGTTTGGGGTAATCCAAAAGTTACTGATTAAACGTTGGACAGGTAACTAGCAACTGTAACTGATTTAATTTATAAAGTAACTTACCCACCCCTGGATCTCAGACCATTGATATCCTTTGTCTCCACTTATGGAATGCCCTTTTCAATTCAAACCACATGTTTTCAAGTCCGGAGTCTGAGAAATGTTGATTTTTGTGGCCAATTAATAATTTATTTGTGGATTTGAATGTGTACTTGTGATTATTATCTTGCTGGGACATCCACACGAAGATGTCCTGGTACTGGGTAAAGTTCATGAAGCTGTTGACCTTAACAAGAGCCAGTGGAAGAAATATTGCCCCATGACACAAAAGATCCACCACCATATTTTACAGTAGGATTGGTTATTTTCTGCTCATAGAATCTAAGTTCAATGGCAAACCCACCACTGGTGTGCATGGCCAAAGAGCTCTAGTTGGATTGGAACCGATGCTTTTGGTCAGATGACATGAAAATAGAGCTCTTTTGCTACGCACACCATTTGTTGGGTTTGGCATTGAAATGAGAACGCATATGCAGAAAATAACCCAATACTGTAAAATAACTTAGTGGTAAGCCAGAGTCATAAACACAGTTTCACTGATCTCACTGCATCTCCCTTCTGCATCTGAGATAGTGCCGTCACTACAGTACTATATATCAACCTCCATTCCAGGTGCAGCAGAGGAGGTATCGGGGAAACCCGTTGGCAAGAAGGAGGAGGCAGAGAGGGTAAGACACACTTTTACATCCTCAGTGGTCATGCTGATCATGTTCCTGTAATGTGACATGTTCCATTTCAAGGTCAAAGCTAAATGTGATAAGACGTTGAGTACCAGCTTGTTTTTGTTGTAATATACATTTTGAAAATAAGCTATGTAAAGTGAATAACAATAAAACAGTAAATTAACTCTGAATCTAGTGAAATCACTAATTTGTGGATGTCATGGATAGTTTGATGTTATGGCTGCTGCTTAACAGGGATATACTGGATCTTCAAATATGATTTAATACCTGTGAAAATGTGAAGATACAGGACATATTTATTTAAAAAGTGTAAAGTAACTTTCCTTTTTCCAATCATACTGCCTATCCTGATGCAACATTGCCAATGTTTGTATGATAGGCATCACAACAGGGAAACAACATCCTTAATGTGAATTTAACAAAAGCTATGCATGCCAGACTAGACATTAATGTGCCATTATTCTAAATGGAAGCTATTGTGCTCTATCCTCAACAGACCAGAATTGTAGATTCAATGTCATAATAAATTAAACATGTTAACCTGTGAATTCAACTTTTTATAGAAAATTGAAGAGGAAGAGCCACTGCCAAAAGCCAGTGATGAGTCAAATCCAAAGAAGGAGGGTTCCTCAGGAGAAACACCCCAAGGTACCACAATACTTCACTTTCAATAGCATTATTAATAAGCATTTATAAACTATTTAAAAGGTTTTACATGTGTGCACTGTTCCAGCATTTCTACACATTTGTAATCATTATAAGTATTTGTAAGCATTGTAAATTTGTCTTTTCATTTCTGAATTCACATTTAAATGTTAGCTTCCTTTTTTGTGAGTTATTGAGTCCAGAAATGGTCTGCCTCTGCCTTCTGTAACCTTATCCAAAGTACAGTGTAAAACACCTGTTAGTGCGCTTTTCTGCTATTCTTTGAGGAGGATTTGTATTTGTAATCATGGCTCTCTTTTCATTTCTATTTACAGGACCTTGGCTCAGGGAGTTGTTGTCAAAGACTGGACTAGAAGATCATTATGAAAACAAGCTGACGTTAAGTACTGTCCTTGAGATAAATGCTGATACTACATCAGATGAACCTCTTACCACTATGCAGTCACTTCCAGGGGCCTTCCTGAATAAATTAATGATGGCAAATGTGAATGCTAGGAGTGTGAAATGTCTGACCACTGACCAGGAGGTTTCATATTATGGTGTAGACAACCTGGACACTGACTCTGATAGCAGCAATGTAATTAATCCACTGGACCTGATAACTGCCCTGTTTCTGTGTTCAGATGGTTTCCTGCAGCAGGAGATGGTCCAGAAAATGTCCATGTGTCAGTTTGCTGTTCCTCTGCTGCTGCCAAACTGTGACACAGAACAAAGCACTTTGATGCTGTGGGCCTTGAGGGACATAGTGAGGAAGTTCAGACCCTCTTCCCAAACATCCACAAAGACTTTTGTGGAGGACAGACTTGTTGTCTCTGATATTCCTATGGTGTCCTTTGTTAGGATAGGAGAGAGTAGCTTGTCCAAGTCTCATATTTTGAACAAGTTGCTTAGTAACCCTCAACAGTACCATGACACTTTTGTTCATCATGATATGGAATGTGGAGATGTCCCTTTGCAAATCTCAAATGGACTGGTTGAAATCAGCTGGTACTTTCCATCTGGGAACAAAAACACAGACATGTTCACAGAGCCTGTGGCGGTGGCCAATCTCAGAGGAGACATCAGGTCCTTTGAAACACAGTTCTCCTTTCTGTGTCAAACATCAGCTGCAGTTTACATTTTCACTGATGATTTCGAGGCAGATTTCAAGGTTTTGGAAGGCAAAATCACAAAAGCAGAGTTATTTCTGGTTGTCAACTCTCAGAATAAAACATTCAGGGTGGACACATTGAAGAAAATAATCACAAACTACAGTATCAACCCAACAAATGTGATTGTGAAGAAGAAGCAGAATGATGCAGAATTTGTCAAAATCCTGCAGTCATCTGTGGGTGACATCATCGAAAATAGAAAAAACAGATTGACAATTGAAAACATGGCTGACGTGGCTCATCAGATGGGGATTCTGGTTGATGAAGACAGTGATGACTGTCAGAGTGCCAGGAAGATGGCAGATGAAATCACTAGGAACATCAAAGACACAATTCAATTCAAAGACAAACAGCTACCCTTACAGGGAACAATCTGGAAAGAGCTTTCCCAGTTAGAAAAAGAGAAGTGTAGACTGAGAAAAGCAGGAGGTCAAGACATTGAACACTACAAGAGCTCTCTGAAGAGGAAGGAGGAAGAGCTGAGAAAGAAGCAAAATAAATGTGACATGTCAGATGTAATGACAAGCTTCATTTTAGGAATGTCAAGATCAGGACCTGAGCGTTCCTATTTCCTCAAATGGATGCGGATAAATCTGGACAATCTGTCACGTCAGAACCTGTCTGCTTTGAGGGGCCGGTACAAAAATCTTTGCCAAAATTCTCCGGAGAAAAAGGACGAAATTAAAGATTTGGATAAGCAATTATCTGACTGTTCCTTAGGCCTTGAACACTTCCTGCGTGAGTTGGGCCAGTTATATGAAGCTGCCTGCTCCCTCCCTGAAGACAGTCCTCAAAGGAAACAGATGGAGCATCTCCCTGGATTGTGTGCTCAGATGCTGTTGGATGGTTTCCCCGTTGAGCTTGTGGATGGAGATGCATCAAATATCCCTCTGAAATGGATATCAGCTGTTCTGACTCAGCTTCATGCTCTTGTGGACTCTAACAGCAAGATCCGTGTTGTGACAGTTTTAGGGGTCCAAAGCACTGGGAAGTCCACTCTCCTCAACACCATGTTTGGGGTCCAGTTTGCTGTCAGCAGTGGAAGATGCACCAGAGGTGCCTTCATGCTACTGATTAAAGTCAACAAAGAACTCAAGGAGGAGCTGAAATGTGACTTCATCATGATCATTGACACAGAGGGGTTGAAATCACCAGAGTTGGCTCAACTAGATGACAGCCATGAACATGACAATGAACTGGCCACACTGGTGATAGGACTCAGTGATGTCACTATCATCAACATCGCCATGGAGAACTCCACAGAGATGAAAGACATTCTACAGATTGTTGTTCATGCTTTTATCAGGATGAAGGAAGTGGGGAAGAAGCCGATATGTCATTTTGTGCACCAGAATGTGTCAGACATGTCTGCACATGACAACAACATGAGGGACAGAAAGAAGTTGTTGGAACAGTTGAATGAAATGACCCTGGCAGCAGCCAGAATGGAGAAGAAGGAGAATATCACCAAGTTCACTGATGTGATGGATTATGATCCAGACACAAGCAGCTGCTACATCCCAGGACTCTGGCATGGGACTCCCCCTATGGCTCCAGTCAATGCTGGCTACAGTGAGGCGGTGTACGGCTTCAAGAAGACCTTGATGAAAGATTTCAGAAAATGCCAGAGTAATGATGACATGACACATTTGCTGAAGTGGACACAAAGCCTGTGGGAGTCTGTTAAATTTGAGAAATTCATCTTCAGTTTCAGAAACAGCTTGGTTGCAGATGCGTACTCCAGATTATGTTCTGAGTACAATAGTTGGGAATGGGCCTTCCAGAAAGAGATGTATAAATGGATGGTGGGTGCTGAAACTAAAATGTCCAATATTGCCATGACAGATCAACATCCCCAGAGGTCCATAAGAGATGTGCTACAAGACTTAATGATAGAAGCATCTGAGAAACTGTCATTGGGAGAAAAGGAAATCCAAGACAATCTAGTAAAATACTTTGAAAAGCAAGATGGCCATGTCAATCTGGTGGAAAAATACAGGGAGGACTTTGTGAATAGTGCTAAAACCCTGAGACGAGAGACAGAAAACACAGTGAAGAACAAACTGCAAGGAGCTGTTGAGATCAAAGAGGGAATGACAGAACTGAACAACATCAAGAGCTCTCAGGCAAATACAATGGAGAAAAAGGTGCTAGATCTGCTACAGAAATGTAGACAGAATAAATCTGGTCTATCAGATAAGGAACTTAGTAAAGAGTTTGAAGTCATGTGGAAGAAAACTCTTGCTGAGATACACTTCAAAGGACTCCCAAAAAGAGATGTGGCTCAAGGTGCCTTCCATATATTGAGTGGAAATCTAACAACAAGGGGTGGGCAGGTCAATGAGATGTTGGTTCGAATCAACCTGGAGGATTGTGGTAAAGAAGAATTTGTTGTGGAAACTAGAGGTTTAGGGGAGTTAATTGGGGGCTTATTCAAGCACTTCGATATCAACCATTACAGGAAGAAACTACAAGAGTTGTGTGATGACATCATAACACAGTGTCAGTTGTTTATAACACAGAAGGTGGAAAGCAAAACAGATTACCATGATACTTACATCAAAGAGCTGCTGAACAAGATTGATGAAACATTACAACAACACAAGATTGTAAAAAACAGTGAGGAATGTGAGGTTTCTCTGAAGCTACACATCTGTGGCAGAGCAGCCAGAGAGTTCCAGAAGATGCATAATTATTTCATTGCAGTCAATGACCCAAGGAAGTGTCTGGAACATTCTAAGAACAAGTACCTTACTGAGTTCAAAGACATATTTCATAAACGAGATCAGTGCCAAAAGAAAGCTGAGGACTTCACAAAGCTCTGTTTGCAGCCAGCTGTACAGGACTATGTGACCAAAATGATTGGTCCTGATGTGGTAGATGAAGTGAAGACAGGTAAAGGGTCACAGGATTACAGCACAAAATGGGCTTTCCAGTTCTCCATTTTGAAACAACTCCTGACAGATGGAAAATATGAGAAATATAGAGGGTACATAAACCATTATGAAAGGTTTGTGAAGAACTGGCTGTTTGACCAGATTGTCCAACAACTCTCAAAGGAGAACAGTCTGGAGAAGTTGGAAAATAAACATACTTCAGAGATAGTCAAGATGATCACCGACACAATCTCTAACATCAGGAAAACAACTAGCACAACACATGTAAATGATGTCAAGACATTCATTCAGAACATCTGCAGAGCCCTTGAAGAGAAGCTGGTCATCAAGGATGCTCTGGAGTCCATCTTGATTCTGAACACTGCAGACACAAAACAGTTTGCTGTCTACCTCACAGAGTTTGTGAGAGAAATCGAGCAGTCACTAGCAGCTAAGTATGACAAGGAAAGAGACATCAAAGAGAGACTCAAATCTCTGCCATTCAAGCCACAGGATGAGATGTTCACCAGTCTGTTTGGCTGCGGCAAGCAATGTCCTTTCTGCGGTGCAGCCTGTGATGCAGGAGGGAAGGAGCATGCTGAACACTTTACAAATATTCATCGTCCACAAGGTCTAAATAGTGTAAAGTTCATACCTACAAATAAGTTAGTAACTGACATATGTTCCTCTGATGTAATCAGTGATTTATTATTCATCCACCCCCTGGTGACGGGAGAGGATGGTCACCCCTTCAAGGACTACCAGAAATATTACCCTGACTGGAAGATAGATGGAGATCCCAGCATCAAGGCTTCAGACTACTGGAAGTATGTGATGGCCACATTCAATGAGACAATTGCTAAAGACACAGATGTACTTCCTGCTGATCTACCAGAGGACTGGAAGGCATTAACACCTGATGATGCAATGAAGAGCTTGAAAAAGGCTTTCAACATGAAATAAAGTGGAGTTTTACTGTATATAATGAATGTTGTTTACCAACATGTTAACATATAATTGAACATTCAAAGACTCGACAACCAGAAATAACTCTCATGACATGGATATGTCACAGATTCAAAATGTGAGGCGCCTGTCGCCCAGAGTTGTTGAAATAATGTGCAGATCCGGAAACACATAACTGGATCACAGAAAGTCATATTTACAAATACATTCATAAACTATATGACCTCTTAGCAAATTTACAGATCTGCGTTTTCATCCTAATGTAAGTTTTATTGTGAAAAAATGCATTTATTGTTTCATATAGAGGTATTACACATTGATTATACTTTCAATAATTTACTTCATCAAAATGATCACTAAGTAGATTTAAAACATGTTTTATTTGGGCCACACCTTAATAGTGATGTGTTCAATGACGTGGCCCGTTCTGAAGGTATTTCCCAATGTTCAAAGTCAATCTTGAGGGATATGCCTGGATGATGATCTTGTTGTTGTTATTGAAGATGATTTTCTTCCTGTTGTTGATGATGATTTTCTTCTTGTTGATGATTTTATTAAAATCTTGTTGTTGATGATGATGATGATTTTCTTCCTGTTGTTGATGATGATTTTCTTCCTGTTGTTGATGATAATTTTCTTGTTGATGATGATTTTATTAAAATCTTGTTGTTGATGATGATGATGATGATTTTCTTCCTGTTGTTGATGATGATTTTCTTCCTGTTGTTGATGATGATTTTATTTTTCTTGTTGTTGTTGATGATGATGATTTTCTTCTTGTTGATGATTTTATTAAAATCTTGTTGATGATGATGAAGATTTTCTTCTTCTTGTTGATGATGATTTTCTTCTTGTTGTTGATGATGATGAAGATTTTCTACTTCTTGTTGATGATGATTTTCTTCTTGTTGTTGATGATGATGAAGATTTTCTTCTTCTTGTTGATGATGATTTTCTTCTTGTTGATGATGATTTTCTTCTTGTTGATGATTTTATTAAAATCTTGTTGTTGATGATGATGATGATTTTCTTCCTGTTGTTGATGATGATTTTCTTCTTGTTGATGATTTTATTAAAATCTTGTTGTTGATGATGATGATGATTTTCTTCCTGTTGTTGATGATGATTTTCTTCTTGTTGATGATTTTATTAAAATCTTGTTGTTGATGATGATGATGATTTTCTTCCTGTTGTTGATGATGATTTTCTTCTTGTTGATGATTTTATTAAAATCTTGTTGTTGATGATGATGATGATTTTCTTCCTGTTGTTGATGATGATTTTCTTCTTGTTGTTGATGATTTTCTTCTTGTTGTTGATGATTTTCTTCTTGTTGTTGTTGTTGATGATAATTGCATTTGTTTCGCTGATGATTTTATTTTTGCTGTTAATGATGATAATTACATGTTTCTAGTTAATAACCACAAATATGGTGATTATGATAATAATGTGAGTTTGAACACTGTGGAGCTGGAGGGAATGACTTTCAGTTGGACAAAGTTAAGATTGTTTATTGTTATTATTATCACTTACAAATTAATCACTTAAAATATTATTTGGCTTCATGAGAAATACGGTACATCAATTATAAGAATGTATACTAATTGTTCACTTGGAATCTGTTCTGTACCATTTTAATCAGCTGTAGACAAATAAAGGTGTTTTAAAGTAAAGTGCTGATCTAGGATCAGGTCCAACCTGTCCATGTAGTCTTATTCAATGTGATCTAAAAGGCTAAACGGATCCTAAGTTACCCCTGTTGCTCTGAATACTATTGATGTTCTGTGTTCTATTGATGCGTTCAGCCACTGGTAATAAAAATACACCAGAATATATCACTAGATGGGGGTGTTGGTATGTCATCTGTGGAAATGCAAATTACCAATTGCTTCAAAATCCCTTCTCTCCTTGTCTCCTCCCCTGAACCCTCACTGATTGGCAGATCAGTGAAGGAGAGGACCGATTTTTAAGGAGCCAAAGTGTTTAAGGGTAGTATTGTGTGTTGAATAAAGTAACTAGTCCTTGGTTCTATAGTTTTGATGACTGAAATATGAACCTATATATATTCTAAATTATTCTAATCCAATATATACCCAATATACAGTATGTATCCAGCATGTTCTATATATTATATGTATGCACTGTGTGAATCAGTAGAATGTTTATACTGTGTTGGAATCCTCACTCCTGTTCAGAAACCACACTTACAACAGTCACAGACAAGCTGACAGAGAAATTCCTCTATCTGCTCATTGAGGATCAGTGAATAATCTGACCAAGACATTCTGAAACCTGAGTTGTTGACCAGATAGAACCATGTATATTTAAGTACCATGTCAGTGCTCTTAGTACCATGTTAGCTGTCTGTTAAACATTTTTATGCCATATTTGGCTAAGTAGTTTTCACCTGTCAACTCTGTAATTATTGGTTGTAGTGACGGCTGAGGAACCTTCCCATGTCGACCAATCAAATGTATGGGTGGTTTTGGGCCCACCAATAGTGTGAGTTGGCAACATAAAATACATGTAGATCTTGACATTGTCAAGGTGTTTGTTGAAGTGCAACCCTTCCATTAAAATTAAAATATTAAATAAATATAATATAATAATAAATATTAAAATAATATTGGACCTGGAGAACCTGCATAGATTCCTTGAGTCGTATCATCACTCCTCTTTAAATCTGAATTCAATATTTCATCTTCAGTTTAAATCTGGGATTTGAAAAACAACCAAAAAGCTTCTGCACAAACTTGTTTACCAGTTTAATTATATTTAATAATCACAACTAATCACCACACCAGTAGTGGTGCGTGGGTAAAATCACTGAGGGAGTCAGAAGAAAAGCTATTTTACAACCTGTTGTGATAATTGCGTTGTTTGCTCAATAACCTGTTAGTTCATATGCTTTGACACCGTGATATATAGTCCTAAAGGTCAAGACAATAAGAAGACAGCAGCAGAATAAATAAAACTATACCTTTGTTTCATCACAAAACCAGAGAGAAATCTCTGTCTGCTGATCACACAGATAACTAGGTTCACCTGCATTGTTCTGTTCTTCTGACATCTACACTACTATAACAGGTCAGTTATCTGCTGATAGTATAGTGTTGACATCTACACTACTATAACAGGTCAGTTATCTGGTGATAGTATAGTGTTGACATCTACACTACTATAACAGGTCAGTTATCTGGTGATAGTATAGTGTTGACATCTACACTACTATAACAGGTCAGTTATCTGGTGATAGTATAGTGTTCTGACATCTACACTACTATAACAGGTCAGTTATCTGGTGATAATATAGTGTTGACATCTACACTACTATAACAGGTCAGTTATCTGGTGATAATATAGTGTTGATATCTACACTACTATAACAGGTCAGTTAACTGGTGCTAGTATAGTGTTGATATCTACACTACTATAACAGGTCAGTTATCTGGTGATAGTATAGTGTTGACATCTACACTACTATAACAGGTCAGTTATCTGGTGATAGTATAGTGTTTTAGACATCTACACTACTATAACAGGTCAGTTATCTGGTGATAGTATAGTGTTGACATCTACACTACTATAACAGGTCAGTTATCTGGTGATAGTATAGTGTTGACATCTACACTACTATAACAGGTCAGTTATCTGGTGATAGTATAGTTCTGACATCTACACTACTATAACAGGTCAGTTATCTGGTGATAGTATAGTGTTGACATCTACACTACTATAACAGGTCAGTTATCTGGTGATAGTATAGTTCTGACATCTACACTACTATAACAGGTCAGTTATCTGGTGATAGTATAGTGTTGACATCTACACTATAACAGGTCAGTTATCTGCTGATAGTATAGTGTTGACATCTACACTATAACAGGTCAGTTATCTGGTGATAGTGTAGTGTTCTGACATCTACACTACTATAACAGGTCAGTTATCTGGTGATAGTATAGTGTTGATATCTACACAACTATAACAGGTCAGTTATCTGGTGATAGTATAGTTCTGACATCTACACTATAACAGGTCAGTTATCTGGTGATAGTATAGTGTTCTGACATCTACACTACTATAACAGGTCAGTTATCTGGTGATAGTATAGTGTTGATATCTACACTACTATAACAGGTCAGTTATCTGGTGATAGTATAGTGTTCTGACATCTACACTACTATAACAGGTCAGTTATCTGGTGATAGTATAGTGTTGACATCTACACTACTATAACAGGTCAGTTATCTGGTGATAGTATAGTGTTGATATCTACACTACTATAACAGGTCAGTTATCTGGTGATAGTATAGTGTTGACATCTACACTACTATAACAGGTCAGTTATTTGGTGATAGTATAGTGTTGATATCTACACTACTATAACAGGTCAGTTATCTGGTGATAATATAGTGTTCTGACATCTACACTACTATAACAGGTCAGTTATCTGGTGGTAGTATAGTGTTCTGACATCAACACTACTATAACAGGTCAGTTATCTGCTGATAGTATAGTGTTCTGACATCTACACTACTATAACAGGTCAGTTATCTGGTGATAGTATAGTGTTGACATCTACACTACTATAACAGGTCAGTTATCTGGTGATAGTATAGTGCTGACATCTACACTACTATAACAGGTCAGTTATCTGGCAAAAATTGCTCAGATACACGAATACGATATAAGATTCAAAATGTGTGAATCTTGCCTTTAACATTCCAGAATCCTTCCTGAATCACACTCGTGTTCTGTTCCATGTTCAGCCATAGACATGTTCCACAGACAGCAAGACTGGTTTAAATAAACATAACGAACAGATTGCAGCACACTGTGTTCGTTATTAACACAATACACATGTTTTAACAATACAATGTTCATTACACATTGACTACAGATCATTACTTTTTCTGTCCCAATGACATAGGATTTGACTAATTACCGAACAGTCCCCATAACCTAGTTTATACTGTAGTGACCTTAACCCAACACCTAGCAACCTCATAACCTGGTCTATACTGAGTTTATACTATAGTGACCTTAACCCAACACCTCTCATAACCTGGTCTGTACTGAGTTTATACTGTAGTGACCTTAACCCAACACCTAGCAACCTCATAACCTGGTCTATACTGAGTTTATACTGTAGTGACCTTAACCCAACACCTAGCAACCTCATAACCTGGTCTATACTGAGTTTATACTGTAGTAACCTTAACCCAACACCTAGCAACCTCATCAATGGTTTCATATCTCCTGGTGTAACTACTAAGGTGTTGGTTTGACAGTTGCTGGATGAGGGACTTGTCCCCACATTCACTACAACACATTACACAATGGTGTACATGTATTCTTCACCACTAATATAACACCTGCTAACCTCTATTATATATTTAGTGCACTAGATTACATACATTTCTGATATGCCAGTTTAATTACAAATAAAAACAAACTGCTTAAAACTTGAAATGTATATCCAACACAACTCCATAAGATGAGATGTCCCATCAACCCACTATTTATACATTTACTTTTGATACTTAACTATATTCAAAACCAAATACTTTTTGACTTTTATTCAAGTAGTATTTTACTGGATTACTTTTATTTGAGTCATTTTCTATTAAGGTATCTTTACTTTTACTCAAGTATGAAAATAGGGTACTTTTTACACCACTGGTGCCATCAACCCACTCCCAAACTCCCTCTGTATGGCTGAAGTCCAATCCAGACCTCCCTGCTCAAGCCATGGATAAATATACCTGTCATTTTGGCGCAAGGAAAATAAAACACATCCAGATAGACTCCGCGAAATGACGATGCCACGGGCCGCACCGGAGATATTGAGATTAACGAGATGCAACACTTCGCAGTCAAACACAGTATCTGCGCATGTGCACAGGTTCGCATCACGCTGTTTAAAGTGTGGTGTCCAGGGCACCAAAACAGCAGAGAAGAACGCTCTTAGTTGTTGTTGAAATTGACCCACTATGCGGTTTACTTTCTGCATCTACGTCATATTGCTGAGTCTACTTTTTTAGTTAACATTTCACAACAGAAATGCTTTCAAACCATTTTTCTGCATTTTGTAATTGTCATAAAAAATCAACATTTAGTATGAGACGCAGTGTAATGATGTTAGGAATGGAGGTAGATATGTGGATTATGCGACAGGTTGCGGGCCAATATCTCCCTTCTCCTGTAGTGTGCACGTGTTCACTTCCCTTCTTGGAAACCTAATTTGCGCACACTGCATATAGACTTTTCTATTGTGTTATTGACTGTATGTTTGTTTTACTCCATGTGTAACTCTGTGTTGTTGTTTGTGTCGCACTGCTTTGCTTTATCTTGGCCAGGTCGCAGTTGTAAATTTGAACTTGTTCTCAACTGGCCTACCTGGTTAAATAAAGGTGAAATAAAATGTAAAATTGGAAAGAAAATGCCAGGTATGGAAACTTCTTCCATGGCCTATGCCTAAACCAATCCAATGCTTTTAAACTTGTCGGGAGGAGAGAGAGATTGGGACGAATCAAGTCTATTTCCACATCTCACATCCTACCACTAGGGGGCAGCAGCAGCCAGGGCCAAGTTCTTGTTGGACTGGGCCTTTAAGAAAGTGATTTTGCACCAGGTTTAGGGTCAATTCCATTTCAATACAGTGAATAAACTGAAATACATTTTCCTCAAAGCTTGTTTATGTAATGAGAATGTTGAAATTGGAAGTTGGAGTTGTCTATGTAATGAGAATGTTGAAATTGGAAGTTGGAGTTGTTTATGTAATGAGAATGTTGAAATTGGAAGTTGGAGTTGTCTATGTAATGAGAATGTTGAAATTGGAAGTTGGAGTTGTCTATGTAATGAGAATGTTGAAATTGGAAGTTGGAGTTGTCTATGTAATGAGAATGTTGAAATTGGAAGTTGGAGTTGTCTATGTAATGAGAATGTTGAAATTGGAAGTTGGAGTTGTCTATGTAATGAGAATGTTGAAATTGGAAGTTGGAGTTGTCTATGTAATGAGAATGTTGAAATTGGAAGTTGGAGTTGTCTATGTAATGAGAATGTTGAAATTGGAAGTTGGAGTTGTCTATGAGAAACAATGTTAAATAGGAATTTCTGTTTATTTCTTGAAATGACTGAATGGATATGAAGCGAAGCCAGTTCATGAAAGAAACCTGAGTGTGGTGACATCATTTGATCGCATCAGCAGATATTGTGCCAATTGGATTCACACTGTACTTACATGTGGTCTATTCTACAGAACAGTTCTATATTATTAACTTAATATGACACTTCACTCAGGCTCTGCTCCTTCAGGGTAGCTCACTGCCAACCTCCAAGACTAGGCATTGTAATCTTTTCTAAGAAATGGTTCAACGTACATGTGGTGTTTCCTTTTTTAAATGGAATTGATCCCAACCCTGTTGCTCTCAGGCATGGATGATTGACAGGTAATTACTGATCAGAGAAGCTATATGAAAGTAGCCTCCCAACCCTGTTGCTCTCAGGCATGGATGATTGACAGGTAATTACTGATCAGAGAAGCTATATGAAAGTAGCCTCCCAACCCTGTTGCTCTCAGGCATGGATGATTGACAGGTAATTACTGATCAGAGAAGCTATATGAAAGTAGCCTCCCAACCCTGTTGCTCTCAGGCATGGATGATTGACAGGTAATTACTGATCAGAGAAGCTATATGAAAGTAGCCTCCCAACCCTGTTGCTCTCAGGCATGGATGATTGACAGGTAATTACTGATCAGAGAAGCTATATGAAAGTAGCCTCCCAACCCTGTTGCTCTCAGGCATGGATGATTGACAGGTAATTACTGATCAGAGAAGCTATATGAAAGTAGCCTCCCAACCCTGTTGCTCTCAGGCATGGATGATTGACAGGTAATTACTGATCAGAGAAGCTATATGAAAGTAGCCTCCCAACCATGTTGCTCTCAGGCATGGATGATTGACAGGTAATTACTGATCAGAGAAGCTATATGAAAGTAGCCTCCCAACCCTGTTGCTCTCAGGCATGGATGATTGACAGGTAATTACTGATCAGAGAAGCTATATGAAAGTAGACTCCCAACCCTGTTGCTCTCAGGCATGGATGATTGACAGGTAATTACTGATCAGAGAAGCTATATGAAAGTAGCCTCCCAACCGTGTTGCTCTCAGGCATGGATGATTGACAGGTAGGTAATTACTGATCAGAGAAGCTATATGAAAGTAGCCTCCCAACCCTGTTGCTCTCAGGCATGGATGATTGACAGGTAATTACTGATCAGAGAAGCTATATGAAAGTAGCCTCCCAACCCTGTTGCTCTCAGGCATGGATGATTGACAGGTAATTACTGATCAGAGAAGCTATATGAAAGTAGCCTCCCAACCCTGTTGCTCTCAGGCATGGATGATTGACAGGTAATTACTGATCAGAGAAGCTATATAAAGTAGCCTCCCAACCCTGTTGCTCTCAGGCATGGATGATTGACAGGTAATTACTGATCAGAGAAGCTATATGAAAGCAGACTCCCAACCCTGTTGCTCTCAGGCATGGATGATTGACAGGTAATTACTGATCAGAGAAGCTATATGAACGTAGCCTCCCAACCAGGTTGGTCTGGATAGTCTTTTTGTTTTCCTTGTTGTGATTTTGTTGAGCTCTTGGGATGGCCAACTGAAGAGCCTCAACGGGCCTCCATTGGGCCACGGTGAGTCGTGCGTAAGCTGTCTCTCCCTGTATTCTGCCTAACTCTCTGGCTGTGAGAGAATCCCAAACGACACCCCATTCCCTTTATAGTGCACTACTCACCAAAAGGAATTCAATACAAAGGGGATAGGGTATCATTTGGGATTCTCTCCCTCCCTCTGAAATATAATACAACCATTAAACAACTACATTCACTTGCTAAATAATATCTGCTTTTCAAAACAGTTGAATCTAATCACTACCTGTATTAAAGGTCACCAGGGGTCGTGACCTGTTTGTTGCAAAACCTTAGACACTGTTTTGATAACTGATGGTTATTTATGATCCAACCCTTCATTCTGGTATTGCCTCCACAAACAGGAAGTGAACAAGATATGAGTTAAAATGTAAACAGTAACATTCACTCTGTCTTAAAAGGCACAATGTCTTATTTACACCAGTTTTTCTGTCTTCAAGTTTAGGAGTAGACCTTTAAAATGTAGACTGTTAAATTCACTCTGTCCTAAAGAGGCAGAGAGATGTCTTGTCCTTCTAGATTACAGATGTTATGCCCCTATTTATTCACACTTTTTGACTTACAGTATGAATACATGATTGTGTGTCAGCTTGTGCTGCAGACAGTAGTCAGTCATGTTGCTCCTGGTCACGTGATGCGGCAGCCCAACCTGCGACTTCAACAATCAATGTCAGCTCTCGGCCCAAGAGGGAATTACCTCCTTATCTAATTAAGAAGTTGGTTATTCCTGTGGGAGACTCAGGTTCAGATCAGTGTCTTCTTGTGTGTGTGTGTCTGTCTGAATGTGAACATTTGTTTCTCTCCTACCTGTAGTTCAGAGTACCATTCTATCAAATCACACCAGTCTTCAGACCATCATTAACATACAGTAGAGAGTTCATTAAAAGTACCTATGAGAAGCCTATTTCTCACAGATCCATTCTTGTGAAAATGAACATCCCAAATCCCTCCATACGCCTTGGCCTGACGATATGTAATAGATTCCCCCACAGTTCTGGTACGTACCACCACCAGGCTCTCCACTCCACCAATACCTGCAGTAGAAACAACAGAGTTAGACTGACCACTCTCTAAGAACCTAGAGTATGAACAACACAGAGTTAGACTGACCACTCTCTCAGAAAGAGTATGAACAAAACAGATAATCAGTCCTACTCCTTCCACTGTGGTCAGTGTTATTAGATCAGTAGTCTCTTACCTTGGGGTGGTCAGTGTTATTATAGATCAGTAGTATCTTACCTTGGGGTGGTCAGTGGGGTGCCGTCCACCCATTTCCAGGTCCCCTCAGTAACAGAGTCAGTCAGACTGATTTAAACCCATTGATGAATGTCTGTTCCTCTTCACTGTTAATGATCACCAGATCTGCTCCTCTCTCCAGACAGTCCTGTCTACTCTCCTCCCAGGATTTATCCTCAGTAGCGAGGTAGTAACAGCTGCAGCCAAACCTTCTCCATCCTTCAGGACAGGACCCTAGAAGTTTCACATTTTTACTGTCTTTGACAGGGGCCTATTTATATAATAAAAGCATTACACCTCTCACTAAAGGCTTCAGTCATACTAAAGTTATACTTATCTGAAGTGGTTCTCCAGCAAATTAGTAAAAATGTCTCACCCAATGTTCAAGAATGGCTTTTTCCATTTATTCACATTACAACCTCTCTCTTTTGGATATTTTAAAATGAAATGATCTCCAAAATATCGCTATTTTTAAAACAAGCCATAAAAAGTCGGTTGCAATTTCAGTTTATTCCAAATATTATGGTTAAACTCAAATATACTAATTGATTTTAAAAAAAACGTTATTTTTTATGTAAAGCGTTATAATCTTTCTACGTTCTAGAAATAGGACTGGTAGAGTTGTTACACATGCAGCTAACAAAAATATATGGAAATGTCTGTTCTACTCTAAATGAAAACCAACGTTGGGGAAGAGATTTTCCATGGTACATGGTTTATGAACTGATACACAAAACGACCCTGGATTAAAAAAAGGTTTAAAAAAGGTTTTAAAAAAAGGTTAAATTATTACCATTCTTGCAACCAATAGAAGGTTATATACAGTGCATTCAGAAAGTGTTAAATGTAAAAAAATAAATCCCCCGTCATCAATCCACACACAATACCCCATAATGACAAAGCAGAAACGGTAAAAAAAAAACATTTTTGCAAATGTATTAAAAATAAAAAACTTAAATATTACATTTACATAAGTACAGTGCCTTGCGAAATTATTCGGCCCCCTTGAACATTGCGACCTTTTGCCACATTTCAGGCTTCAAACATAAAGATATGAAACTGTATTTTTTGTGAAGAATCAACAACAAGTGGGACACAATCATGAAGTGGAACAACATTTATTGGATATTTCAAACTTTTTTAACAAATCAAAAACTGAAAAATTGGGCGTGCAAAATTATTCAGCCCCTTTACTTTCAGTGCAGCAAACTCTCTCCAGAAGTTCAGTGAGGATCTCTGAAGGATCCAATGTTGACCTAAATGACTAATGATCATAAATACAATCCACCTGTGTGTAATCAAGTCTCCGTATAAATGCACCTGCACTGTGATAGTCTCAGAGGTCCGTTAAAAGCGCAGAGAGCATCATGAAGAACAAGGAACACACCAGGCAGGTCCGAGATACTGTTGTGAAGAAGTTTAAAGCCGGATTTGGATACAAAAAGATTTCCCAAGCTTTAAACATCCCAAGGAGCACTGTGCAAGCGATAATATTGAAGTGGAAGGAGTATCAGACCACTGCAAATCTACCAATACCTGGCCGTCCCTCTAAACTTTCAGCTCATACAAGGAGAAGACTGATCAGAGATGCAGCCAAGAGGCCCATGATCACTCTGGATGAACTGCAGAGATCTACAGCTGAGGTGGGAGATTCTGTCCATAGGACAACAATCAGTCGTATATTGCACAAATCTGGCCTTTACAGAAGAGTGGCAAGAAGAAAGCCATTTCTTAAAGATATCCATAAAAAGTGTTGTTTAAAGTTTGCCACAAGCCACCTGGGAGACACACCAAACATGTGGAAGAAGGTGCTCTGGTCAGATGAAACCAAAATTGAACTTTTTGGCAACAATGCAAAACGTTATGTTTGGTGTAAAAGCAACACCCTGAACACACCATCCCCACTGTCAAACATGGTGGTGGCAGCATCATGGTTTGGGCCTGCTTTTCTTCAGCAGGGACAGGGAAGATGGTTAAAATTGATGGGAAGATGAATGGAGCCAAATACAGGACCATTCCGGAAGAAAACCTGATGGAGTCTGCAAAAGACCTGAGACTGGGACGGAGATTTGTCTTCCAACAAGACAATGATCCAAAACATAAAGCAAAATCTACAATGGAATGGTTCAAAAATAAACATATCCAGGTGTTAGAATGGCCAAGTCAAAGTCCAGACCTGAATCCAATCGAGAATCTGTGGAAAGAACTGAAAACTGCTGTTCACAAATGCTCTCCATCCCACCTCACTGAGCTCGAGCTGTTTTGCAAGGAGGAATGGGAAAAAATTTCACTCTCTGAATGTGCAAAACTGATAGAGACATACCCCAAGCGACTTACAGCTGTAATCGCAGCAAAAGGTGGCGCTACAAAGTATTAACTTAAGGGGGCTGAATAATTTTGCACGCCCAATTTTTCAGTTTTTGATTTGTTAAAAAAGTTTAAAATATCCAATAATGTCGTTCCACTTCATGATTGTGTCCCACTTGTTGTTGATTCTTCACAAAAAAATACAGTTTTATATCTTTATGTTTGAAGCCTGAAATGTGGCAAAAGGTCGCAAAGTTCAAGGGGGCCGAATACTTTCGCAAGGCACTGTAGTTCTAGAAAAAATGTTTAAATTATTACACACAATTCTTGCAACCCATAGTCCCGTAGCCACTCCTGTGTTTTCTAGGCTGTGTGCTTAAGGTCGTTGTCCTGTTGGAAGGTGAACCTTCGCCTCCATTCTGAGGTCCTGAATAATACCATGCTATTGTTTGAGGAGAGGGCACAGTTATGAACTTAAATGTATTCATAAACCAATTAGGCACATTTGGGCAGTCTTGATACAACATTTTGACAGAAATGCAATGGTTCATTGGATTAGTCTAAAACTTTGCACATATACTGCTGCCATCTAGTGGACAAAATCTAAATTCCGTAGTCATATTTGCCTTTCTTTGCATTATAAAGATGGAAACAGATTTTTTTCGTATTATCTTTTACCAGATCTAATGTGTTATATTATCCTACATTTATTTCACATTTCCAGAAACTTCAAAGTGTTTCCTTGCAAATAGTATCAAGAATATGCATATCCTTGTTCAGGTCCTGAGCTACAGGCAGTTAGATTTGGGTATGTCATTTTAGGCTTTTTTTTTTTTTTTTAAAGGTTTGATACTTCAGAGGTTAAGTAAACAAGGTATCTGTTTTTTATTAAATTTGCACACCCTCCAAAGAACTGTTTCGCTTTGTCATTGTGGGGTATTGTGTGTAGATTGATGAGGATAGCCATCCTAAAATCCAATTTAGAATAAGGCTGTAAATTAATAAAATGTGGAAAAAGTGAAGGGGTCTGAATACTTTCTGAATGCATTGTATATGGGGGGATACAACCATCCCAGCTCCACAGATTTTGCTGCTTAGAGAAAGAATCATTAGATCAATTCTTTTGGTACTGTCCATATGTAGCTTGTTTTTGGTCGCAGGTTCAGGAATGACTGAAGAATTGCAACATTTTCCCCGAGCTAACTCTGCAGATAGCACTGCTGGGTGATTTAAAAAGCCATAGTCAATCGATCAATATTATAATAATACTCCTAGCAAAACGTTTTTACTTTGTTACAATATGTGGAATCTGTGAGACTAGAAAGGTTCCAGCACAAGCTGGAAGTAGAAGCCTCAGTGTTGTTTTCAGTTGGTTTACAACAATTAGGGAACGGTAGGGTTAGTGGAATTAATAAGTAAAATATATATTTTTAAATATATATACTACCAGTCAAAAGTTTGGACACACCTACTCATTCAAGGGTTTTTCTTTAGTTTGACTATTTTCTACATTGTAGAATAACAGTGAAGACATCAAAACTATGAAATAACACATGCTATTGAACAAATCAAAATATATTTTATATTTGAGATTCTTTCAAGTAATGATGGAATGTGGTTTCTCTTTGCTTATTTGAGCTGTTCTTGCCATAATGTGGACTTGGTATTTTACCAAATAGGGCTATCTCCTGTATACCACCCCTACCTTGTCACAACACAACTGATTGGCTCAAACACATTAAGGAAAGAAATTCCACAAATTCACTTTTAACAAGGCACACCTGTTAACTGAAATGCATTCCAGGTGACTACCTCATGAAGCTGGTTGAGAGAATGCCAAGTGTGCAAAGCTGTCATCAAGACAAAGGGTTGCTATTTGAAGAATCTCAAATATAAAATATATTTAGATTTGTTTAACACTTTTTTGGTTACTACATGATTCCATATGTGTTATTTCATAGTTTTGATGTCTTCACTATTATTCTACGATGTAGAAAATAGTACAAATAAAGAAAAACCCTTTACAGAAAATATATATATGGGGGATTGGAAATGGTGCAGACAATTACATGTTTTTATATATAATTATTTAACTAGGCAAGTCAGTTAAGAACAAATTCTTATTTTCAATGTCGGCCTAGGAACGGTGGTTTAACTGCCTTGTTCAGGGGCAGAACGACAGATTTCTACCTTGCTAGCTTGGGGATTCGATCTTCCAACCTTTCGGTTACTGGCCCAACACCCTAACCACTAGGCTACCCTGCTGCTCCACATTGAAGGAAGCCACAATCTGCAACATTAAAGATGACCTACCCCCTAAAAAAATAATACAATCTGAGTTCTAGGTAGTTCTGATGACCTCTGATCTCCTGTGGCGTGTGTTGAGCGCAAAGGCACAACACAGCTCCAGTCAATTTAATTTGTTTCTGGTCCTAATGGTCATGGATAGCATTGACAATACTTCTTGAATATGCTTGTGTATGAGATAACAGGTCAACTACAGAAACTGTGGATCAGGAAGCAAATAAAAAGGTGGGCCCTTTGTACACATTTACCTTTGTTCTCCCAGTTCAGTCCTTCTGTAGCTGGTCACGCTCCATAGTTGTAGTGTTCAGACTCTTCTTCAACTTGTCTATTTCAGTGGTTCTGGTATTTAGACTACTCTGTTGCTGGTCTCTCTCTTTAGTCAGGGTGTTGTAACTGATCTGTAGCTGGTCTCTCTCTTTAGTCGGGGTGTTGTAACTGGTCTGTAGCTGGTCTCTCTCTGTGGTCCTGGTATTTAGACTATTCTGTAGCTGGTCTCGCGCTGAAGTTGCATCTGTAAAATGGAAAAGTCAATCAAAATGTGTAACTGTCACAACATTGACAAAAATGTTTTAGTAAAAAACAATGTTCACTTACAGGAATCCCACAGGCCTATGATCACAGCCAGTAGAACAAACACTGCAGCAACTGTGGAGGGCCTCTTCCACCACTGAAAATGTTCTGAATAACAAGTTATTAAAGTCAGATCTTTGGTAATGTGGTAATGTGGTAATGTGTTTTATTGTATCATTGTTTTATTTGAGCTGGATTCTGCAGGAACAGGACCAGCACCTCAGTTTTGGACTGATGGATTCCACAACCTATTTGGTCGGATCCGCTACCTCTCGTGGCATAGAAAATAATTGTTACTGTTTGCAATGAAAGAATTTGAATTAAAGAGCTCAAAGTTAATTTGAGTTTCCTCCCCGTTAATTCTCCTGCCCCCTAAAATAAATGCACTGTAAAAACGTAGATTTCTATCCCGGGACTGATTTTCTGAGAATACTAAACTTTTCACAATTTTATTACTCATTACGCTGTTATTTCTAACCCGATATGGATGACAATACCTTCAAATGAAAGCTGACGAGTTGCACTTTAACCCCATAGTCATGATTTAAAATCCAAACTTTTGGAGTATTGAGCCATAAGAAGAAAACATGCTTCACTGTCCCAATAACTACGGAGGGCCTGTAGGTAGTGGTAAGGTAGAGGCAGGAAGCCTCAATATTAACAGAGGATACTGTAGGTAGGGGTAAGGTAGAGGCTGGTAGTCTCAATATTAACAGAGGGTACTGTAGGTAGGGGTAAGATAGAGGCAGGTATCCTCAATATTAACAGAGGATACTGTAGGTAGGGGTAAGGTAGAGGCAGGAAGCCTCAATATTAACAGAGGGTACTGTAGGTAGTGGTAAGGTAGAGGCAGGAAGCCTCAATATTAACAGAGGATACTGTAGGTAGGGGTAAGGTAGAGGCTGGTAGTCTCAATATTAACAGAGGGTACTGTAGGTAGGGGTAAGATAGAGGCAGGTATCCTCAATATTAACAGAGGATACTGTAGGTAGGGGTAAGGTAGAGGCAGGAAGCCTCAATATTAACAGAGGGTACTGTAGGTAGGGGTAAGATAGAGGCAGGTATCCTCAATTTTAACAGAGGGTACTGTAGGTAGGGGTAAGGTAGAGGCTGGTAGTCTCAATATTAACAGAGGGTACTGTAGGTAGGGGTAAGATAGAGGCAGGTATCCTCAATTTTAACAGAGGATACTGTAGGTAGGGGTAAGGTAGAGGCAGGTAGTCTCAATATTAACAGAGGGTACTGTAGGTAGGGGTAAGGTAGAGACAGGTAGCCTCAATATTAACAGAGGGTACTGTAGGTAGGGGTAAGGTAGAGACAGGTAGCCTCAATATTAACAGAGGGTACTGTAGGTAGGGGTAAGGTAGAGACAGGAAGCCTCAATATTAACAGAGGATACTGTAGGTAGGGGTAAGGTAGAGGCAGGTAGCCTCAATATTAACAGAGGATACTGTAGGTAGGGGTAAGGTAGAGACAGGTAGCCTCAATATTAACAGAGGGTACTGTAGGTAAGGGTAAGGTAGAGGCAGGAAGCCTCAATATTAACAGAGGGTACTGTAGGTAGGGGTAAGGTAGAGACAGGTAGCCTCAATTTTAACAGAGGGTACTGTAGGTAGGGGTAAGGTAGAGGCAGGAAGCCTCAATATTAACAGAGGGTACTGTAGGTAAGGGTAAGGTAGAGACAGGTAGCCTCAATATTAACAGAGGGTACTGTAGGTAGGGGTAAGGTAGAGACAGGTAGCCTCAATATTAACAGAGGGTACTGTAGGTAAGGGTAAGGTAGAGACAGGTAGCCTCAATATTAACAGAGGGTACTGTAGGTAGGGGTAAGGTAGAGACAGGTAGACTCAATATTAACAGAGGGTACTGTATGTAGGGGTAAGGTAGAGGCTGCTAGTCTCAATATTAACAGAGGGTACTGTAGGTAGGGTAGAGGCAGGTAGTCTCAATATTAACAGAGGGTACTGTAGGTAGGGGTAAGGTAGAGGCTGCTAGTCTCAATATTAACAGAGGGTACTGTAGGTAGGGTAGAGGCAGGTAGTCTCAATATTAACAGAGGGTACTGTAGGTAGTGGTAAGGTAGAGGCTGCTAGTCTCAATATTAACAGAGGACACTGTAGGTAGGGGTAAGGTAGAGACAGGTAGCCTCAATATTAACAGAGGGTACTGTAGGTAGGGGTAAGGTAGAGACAGGTAGCCTCAATATTAACAGAGGATACTGTAGGCAGGGGTAAGGTAGAGGCAGGTAGGCTCAATATTAACAGAGGATACTGTAGGTAGGGGTAAGGTAGAGACAGGTAGTCTCAATATTAAGAGGGTACTGTAGGTAGGGGTAAGGTAGAGACAGGTAGTCTCAATATTAACAGAGGGCCTGTAGGTAGGGGTAAGGTAGAGACAGGTAGCCTCAATATTAACAGAGGGTACTGTAGGTAGGGGTAAGGTAGAGGCAGGTAGTCTCAACATTAACAGAGGGCACTGTAGGTAGGGGTAAGGTAGAGACAGGTAGCCTCTAGGTTAGAGTGTTGGGCCAGTATGTAGTGGTAAGGTAGACTCAATATTAACAGAGTGCCTGTAGGTAGGGGTAAGGTAGAGGCTGCTAGTCTCAATATTAACAGAGGACACTGTAGGTAGGGGTAAGGTAGAGGCAGGTAGTCTCAATATTAACAGAGGGCACTGTAGGTAGGGGTAAGGTAGAGACAGGTAGTCTCAATATTAACAGAGGGTACTGTAGGTAGGGTAGAGGCAGGTAGCCTCAATATTAACAGAGGATACTGTAGGTAGGGTAGAGGCAGGTAGTCTCAATATTAACAGAGAGTACTGTAGGTAGGGTAGAGGCAGGTAGCCTCAATATTAACAGAGGATACTGTAGGTAGGGTAGAGGCAGGTAGTCTCAATATTAACAGAGGGTACTGTAGGTAGGTGTAAGGTAGAGGCAGGAAGCCTCAATATTAACAGAGGGTACTGTAGGTAGGTGTAAGGTAGAGGCAGGTAGCCTCAATATTAACAGAGGGTACTTGTATGTAGTGGTAAGGTAGACTCAATATTAACAGAGGGTACTGTAGGTAGGGGTACGGTAGAGGCTGATATCCTCTGTTAATATTGAGGCTACCAGCCTCTACCTTACCCCTACCTACAGTATCCTCTGTTAATATTGAGGCTACTGTAGGTAGGGGTAAGGTAGAGGCTGGTAGGCTCAATATTAACAGAGGGTACTGTATGTAGTGGTAAGGTAGAGGCAGGTAAACTCAATATTAACGGGCACTGTAGGTAGGGGTAAGGTAGAGGCAGGTAGCCTTGAGATTACAGTGTTGGGCCAGTAACCAAACGGTTGCTGGTTTAAATACCGGAGCAGACAAGGTGAAAAATCTGTTGTTGTGCCCTTCAACAAGGCACTTCATCCTAATTGCTCCGGGAGCGCTGTACGTTGGAGACATTGTGATCATTGTCACGAAGTCCCACTGGCATTAGAAATGTAATTCCCTCGACCTCATGGCACCTGAGCTCAATTTCGAGTCTCATAGCAAAGGATCTGAATACTTATGTAAATAAGGTATCTTTTTTATATATTTGCAACAATTTCTAAACCTGTTTTCACTTCGTCATTATTGGGTATTGTGTGTAGATTGACGAGGAAAAAACATTTGTTCCATTTTAGAATAAGGTTGTAACAGAACAAAATGTGGGAAAAGTCAAGGTGTCTGAATATTTTCTGAATTCATTATAAATCCTCTCCACAATAACAAGAGTTTTACACTGTAGTGCTGATAAAGTTAAAGCAATCAGAGGCAGATCAACTCCTTGACATAATGACTCACAGGAACAGAAACAAGCATGAACATCACAACACATTCATTACGTAACACCAGGCACAATACTTAAGTATGGTACTTCCTTACTTGTGGTGAAGGTTGTGGACACCAGTTGACTTTGCTTTCCATTTTCCAGCACAGTGCAAACAGTGACAGAGTACTGAGTAGCAGGTTCCAGGTCAGAGAGAGTGATGACGTGTGATGACGTGTGAAGACGTGGTAGTGATGTGTGGTTCTGTCCCTGGACAGTGGTAGGAGATCTGGTAATGATGTTGGGTTTGGTCCAATCCTGGTGGCTGGTTCCAGCTAACAGCAGCTGATGTGGTGTCTACTGAGTCAACAGTCAGCTGGTCTGGAGCAGAGGGTACTAAGGGAATGTAAACAGCTGTTGGAAGGAGTGGACCAAAGCGCATCTTTATTATTTGAACTTAACACTGATTAACAAAAACAACCGAGAACACGAACGAAAACTAAACAGTTCTGTCTTGTGCAGACACAAAAACAGAAAACTTACCCCGTTCACAAGAACGGTGAGCAAAAATCCCAGAACCACACGGGGGACCTAGTGAATGACCTGCAGAGAGCTGGGACCAAAGTAACAAAGCCTACCATCAGTAACACACTTCGCCGCCAGGGACTCAAATCCTGTAGTGCCAGACGTGTCCGCCTGCTTAAGCCAGTACATGTCCAGGCCCGTCTGAAGTTTGCTAGAGAGTATTTGAATGATCCAGAAGAAGATTGGGAGAATGTCATATGGTCAGATGAAACCAAAATATAACTTTTTGGTAAACTCAACTCGTCATGTTTGGAGGACAAAGAATGCTGAGTTGCATCCAAAGAACACCATACCTACTGTGAAGCATGGGGGTGGAAACATCTTTTTTAATCCTCTCCACAATAACAAGAGTTTTACACTGTAGTGCTGATAAAGTTAAAGCAAGCAGAGGAAGATCAACTCCTTGACATAATGACTCACAGGAATGGAAGAAAGCATGAATTCAGATACTGTATTATTAACCACTGTAACCCTCTCACCACAGGCTTAGATACATCGATCCAGTAAGTATGGTGAAACGGACACTCGGTATATAATAAACCTGGTATGACTTAACTTGCTAGGGAAAAACCAGAGACCAGGGTTCTTACCTACAGATAGAATGGTTATATAGAAAATAATGAACGATACACTTTCATTCAATCCGCAATACACATGACACCATACAATTTTAAAACAAGACTAAACCTAAACCTGGGTGGTAAACTGAAAATGTTAGTTGGTGCCGTTGGAGCTCAGAAAAACACTAGGCTAACCCCACTGTTACTCATGGTTTTGCAGAAACCCGTTGAAACCAACAGTTCCAAGGCTGTTTATAATTCAATTCAACGAAGCCCTCAAATTCCCTCAGACCAAACCGTCCTCTCCAGCTCCCGATCCGACAAACCCAAGCTAGCTGCCGAAACGTCTGGAACCTTTGTTAATCCAGCCAAGCAGCAAGCGACTTGAGATGACTCTCTCGTTAAAATATTAAACTATAAATCTTATTTTGTTAAGGTGAGTAAAGCAGAGTGCAGTTAAACCTATTTCGAGGAAAAAACTAAGTACACAAAACGTCTTCCCGCTTCACATGAGCATCTTCTATGGTATAATGGAGTTTGCAACAATTTGATGTGTATTCTGCCACCTACTGTGCAGGTGAAGAACAATCCCCCAAAAACGGAAATCATGTGGGTAAAAATAAATCAAATATCATACAAACTATCAAAAAATATAAATAAATAATAATTAACTAAACAAAATCAACCTGCTTTTCTGTGAAAAAAAACGAATTCTTATCATGTCCCTACAGCCTCAAAAGTAAGGTGACCAGATTTCTGAAATGAAAACCGGGGACATTTCCAGTTCGGTGGTTCCAGTTCGGTGGTCAATATATCATTAAAATATACAATGTTATTATCTATGAAATAAAGAAAGGGGAACAATTGCAGTTTCATGTATTTAGTCTAGTCTGTGAGATAGAGTGTGCCACGTTTTCGTGAGATGTCTAATGGTCTGGCAAACATCGCTGTAGTTCTGCCAGATGCCAGATGCGGAAGGCCGACATCAGCGGATGTGGTCGATTGAGAGGCAGGCCATGCAAAAAAAGATGAATAGACAGATTTTTATGGGGAATGTTTATTATTATTAGGCTAATTAGATGTCCACGGGGGCACGGACATTGACTCATAGGGTTAAATAATGAATAATGCAAGTCTTGGCGACTATAAGCTCTGCTCCTTTAGGGTAGCGCACTGCCCAAGCAAAGCATCAATATAACATTGGATCAAAACAAGCTTATATTTTGGGTCTCTACGGGGCACGACAGTAGAACTAAGCAAACATTGGAGCAAAACAAGCTTATATTTTGGGTCTCTACGGGGCACGATAGTAAAACTAAGCAAACATTGGAGCAAAACAAGCTTATATTTTGGGGTCTCTATGGTATCGACAGTAGAAATAAGCAAACATTGGAGCAAAACAAGCTTATATTTTGAGTCTCTATGGTTATGACAGTAGAACTAAGCTAACATTGGAGCAAAACAAGCTCATATTTTGGGTTCTCTATGGTTACGACCGTAGAACTAAGCAAACATTGGAGCGAAACAAGCTTATTTTGGGGGTCTCTATGGGGAATGACAATAGAACTAAGATCATGAGGCGTTTACACTGTGTACTAAAGATTATGAACACCTGCTATTTTCGTGACAGACTGACCCGGTGAATCCAGGTGAAAGGTATGATCCCTTACTGTCACTTGTTAAATGTCACAATATAAGATTGGCAATATACATTACATGACCAAAATTATGTGGACAACTGCTCATTGAACATCTCATTCCAAAATCATGGGCATTAATATGGAGTTGCTACTATAACAGCCTCCACTCTTCTGGGAAGGCTTTCCACTAGATGTTGGAACATTGCTGCGGGGACTTGCTTCCATTCAGCCTGAAGAGCATTAGTGAGGTCGGGCCCTGATGTTGGGCGATTTGACCTGGCTTGCAGTTGGAGTTCCAAATTCATCCCGATGGTGTTCAATGGGGTTGAGGTAAGGGCCCTGTGCAGGCCAGTCAAGTTCTTCCACGCCGATCTCGACAAATTCTTTCTGTATTGACCTCACTTTGTGCACGGGGGCATTGTCATGTTGAAACAGGAAAGCGCCTTCCCGAAACTGTTGCCACAAAGTTGGAAGCACAGAATCGTATACCACAACCACCCCTCATCACTCTCAAACGCTCCCTAAAACACTTCTGCGAGCAGGCCTTTCTAATCGACCTGGCCCGGGTATCCTGGAAGGATATTGACCTCATCCCGTCAGTTGAGGATGCCTGGTCATTCTTTAAAAGTAACTTCCTCACCATCTTAGTTAAGCATGCTCTGTTCAAAAAATGCAGTACTAAGAACAGATATAGCCCTTGGTTCACTCCAGACCAGACTGCCCTCGACCAGCACAAAAACATCCTGTGGCGGACTGCAATAGCATCGAATAGTCCCCGCGATATGCAACTGTTCAGGGAAGTCAGGAACCAATACACGCAGTCAGTCAGGCAAGCAAAGGCCAGCTTTTTCAAGCAGAAATTTGCATCCCGTAGCTCTAACTCCAAAAAGTTCTGGGACACTGTAAAGTCCATGGAGAACAAGAGCACCTCATCCCAGCTGCCCACTGCACTGAGGCTAGGTAACACGGTCACCACCGATAAATCCATGATAATCGAAAACTTCAACAAGCATTTCTCAACGGCTGGCCATGCCTTCCTCCTGGCTACTTTTCTCTGTATACAGTGGGGTAAAAACGTATTTAGTCAGCCACAAATTGTGCAAGTTCTCCCACTTAAAAAGATGAGAGGCCTGTAATTTTCATCATAGGTACACTTCAACTATGACAGACAAAATGAGAAAAAAAATCCAGAAAATCACATTGTAGGATTTTTAATTAATTTTATTTGTTAATCATGGTGGAAAATAAGTATTTCACTCACGCTGCCAAACTTACCCTAGTAAAACTGACTCTCCTACCAATCCTCGACTTCGGCGATGTCATCTACAAAATAGCTTCCAATACTCTACTCAGCAAACTGGTTGCAGTTTATCACAGTGCCATCCGTTTTGTTACTAAAGCACCTTATACCACCCACCACTGCGACCTGTATGCTCTAGTCGGCTGGCCCTTGCTACATATTCGTCGCCAGACCCACTGGCTCCAAGTCATCTACAAGCCCATGCTAGGTAATGGCTCCGCCTTATCTCAGTTCACTGGTCACGATGGCAACACCCACCTGTAGCATGCGCTCCAGCAGGTGTATCTCACTGATCATCCCTAAAGCCAACACCTCATTTGGCCGCCTTTCCTTCCAGTTCTCTGCTGTCTGTGACTGGAACGAATTGCAAAAATCGCTGAAGTTGGAGACTTTTATCTCCCTCACCAACTTCAAACATCTGCTATCTGAGCAGCTAATCGATCGCTGCAGCAGTACATAGTCCATCTGTAAATAGCCCACCCAATGTACCTACCTCATCCCCATACTGTTTTTATTTATTTACTTTTCTGCTCTTTTGCACACCAGTATCTCTACCTGCACATTACCATCTGATCATGTATCACTCCAGTGTTAATCTGCAAAATTGTGATTATTCGCCTACCTCCTCATGCCTTTTGCACACAATGTATATAGACTCTTTAAAAAAAATGTCTACTGTGTTATTGACTTGTTTATTGTTTACTCCATGTGTAACTCTGTGTTGTCTGTTCACACTGCTATGCTTTATCTTGGCAAGGTCGCAGTTGTAAATGAGAACTTTTTCTCAACTAGCCTACCTGGTTAAATAAAAATGTCCATCTGCCTCGACTATCTCAACCGTTGCTCTACTCCCTTCCCCCAAACCATTCCAACACATTCCACAGCTATCTGTCTTTCTACAGAGGCCCAGTCTCTTTCTCCTTTGATTCTATGCTTCTTTCCTATCATTTACTTAATATATGAATGTTCAAATTCTTGAATTCAACAGTGTGAACTTCTATGTTCAGATTTTACCATAGCATAGTTATTTAAACAATGCTTGGTATGCCTCTTGTTAACAATCAATACAAGGATATCTTGACTTGCATTAGAC
Organism: Oncorhynchus clarkii lewisi; assembly: GCF_045791955.1. Classification (NCBI taxonomy): domain Eukaryota; kingdom Metazoa; phylum Chordata; class Actinopteri; order Salmoniformes; family Salmonidae; genus Oncorhynchus; species Oncorhynchus clarkii. Next base: position 4,930,940 of record NC_092165.1, on the reverse strand, counting down.
ACCCTCACTGAAGAAACATTTTCCATTAACTCATCTAAACGCACCCTCCAGGAAGCAGGAAACAAGTTATGTACGAGGCAGAAATGTGACATATCTGTTTGACAGTTCACACAGTCATCATCCAGGATTTCTATCTGAACATCTTCTTGGCGAACCACGTTGGACGATTCTAATCTTCAAGGAAATTAACTGTCAGAACAGGTTTAAAGCATAATGTATAGTGCTATAGTTTTCAGGAATGTGTACCCATGGTGAAAGGAGGGACAAGAGGCAGACTAGGGCCAAGTGCAGGGCAGCCACCTGAGGTCAATAACTAACCTATAAAGGCCAAGATCAGTAACTATGCAAACAGGGGAACGGAGAAAAATGTACTGAAAGGGACTATCTGCAATTGCTACATCCATTTTAATTTGAAATTAATGATCTATACCTATTTATTCTAGAATAATGTAACTTATAAATGCCTCATGAGCTTAGTTCAGAACACTGTGTAGCCTGAAAACATGGTTAAAACTGTGATTTTGATAGGAATATCATGAATGTTGATTGATATCATGAATGGTCATGTATGGGTAAATGAAAGTATAGAATCTAAAATATACATGTGTTAATCCATCTTTCTTGTTGTCTTTCTGTTTGATCAAAACAGTTTGAGAGTTCTAACTATGTTCTAGATGTATTAAGTCATCCGTGTTCTCCAGTAATAGATTCGCAGACATTTATGGTATTGGTTCTAATACAAAGTATTAAGTGCCGTGACCAATTAATTATTATCTGGGTAAGTGTGTAGTGCTATCTTAGAAAATAGTTAATAGATTGTGTGTATAATCGACGGGAGTTAAGGAATCTAAAATACCCTGAACACCGTCGGGAGTGTTTAGGGAATAGTAACTATTGATATGGCGACAAACGGACCCGTTTCTCCCTTTGATATTGTAACGGCTGTCGTTGGTGGAATAAGGAGTAGACCAAAATGCAGCGTACGTGTCCATGAAAACTTTAATAAACTGAACACAAACGAACAAATTAACCACCCACAAACAAAAGTGGGGAAACAGGCTACCTAAGTATGGACAACAATTGCCAGCTGCCTCTGATTGGGAACCATACCAGGCCAAACACATAGAAATAGAAAACATAGAACACAAAACATAGAATACCCACCCACATCACACCCTGACCAAACTAAAAATAGAAACATACAAAGCAATCTACGGTCAGGGTGTGACAGATATAGAGTTAGCAGAATTTTAATAAAGCCATGGAGGTGCTAAAAGAAGCGTGCTAGCATTCTACCATTTCGCCTGGAATATGGGAAAAATTGAGCAAATTAGATACAATAGGACAACATTTTCCTGCTGACGGTGAATTCAAATCAAATAATGAATTCAGGGAGGCAATTATGACTTGGCACAAGGACATAAAACCAGAATCAAAAGCTCAATATACCAGCGTTTTGATGTCAGCATTCTATCAACAGAAAATGCATAACGATAAACCCAGTACACTTATACAGAAGGACTGGGAACGGGAGTGTATTGATACAATTTGTGCTTCTGCTTTGATGGCAGGTTTGAACCCTGTGATCAAAACGGTAATTGCGGGGGTATGATATTTAATTCAATACGATGTTTTGAGAGCGGAATATGACTCCGCTCACCTCGCAGACGTGCAAGGGCCATAGAGAAAAGCACTAACTATAGTTTCAATGGCCAAGATAAGACCCGTTCCCAGTCCTTCTGTATAAGTGTACTGGGTTTATCGTTATGCATTTTCTGTTGATAGAATGCTGACATCAAAACGCTGGTATATTGAGCTTTTGAATGCAAATTAATTACTTAAAAATCATACGTGATTTTCTGGATTTTTGTTTTCGATTCCATCTCTCACAGTTGAAGTGTACCTATGATTAAAATTACAGACCTCTACATGCTTTGTAAGTTGGAAAACCTGCAAAATCGGCAGTGTATCAAATACTTGTTCTCCCCAATGTAATTCATGAGAAATACCATTCTCTATCCAAATTGTACCATTACTTTAGGAGATTGTTACTTCCATAGGGAGTTAAAAAGAGTCGTAATTCTGAGATGATTAGTTATTCGAATTCGTTTAAGTTTTTTTGAATCATGTGTAACGGGGAAATTACCAGTTCCCAGAGTTCCTGGTTTTTGGGGTATTCATACAGTGATACTGTGTTCAGGCTGCCTACAGAAAGGATAATATATGTTAATAAGGGATGAAAGTTAATTCACATGGATTGTGATATATGTATTGCTGATTTCATGTTGTGTTTGTTTTGTTTTGATAGAAATTTCTCCAGATTGGGATCCTGGAGTGGGAATTCTGCGAGGGGTTAGGGTGCTATCTCCATGATCTGGTAACTCTTCCTAGAGGTCGCCAGTAGAATAAGGGAGTACGGACTAATTTAGAAAATGGTTTTAACAGTATGTTATGCTTTTTGACATTTGTCTTAGAGATGTTGCTCATGTTCTTTAATGGAAAACTGAATGGAAAACTGAACGATACATGAAATAACTTAAATCTACAAAACAACAAACGGAACGGAGCTGGAATGTACCGCACCGGGCTGTGCACCCGCACTGGGGACACCGTGCGCTCCACAGCATAACACGGTACCTGCCCGGTCTCTCTAGCCCCCCGGTAACCACAGGAAGTTGGCTCAGGTCTCCTACCTGGCGTAGCCATACTCCCTGTGAGCCCCCCCCCCCCCCCCCAAGACATTTTTGGGGCTGACTCTCGGGCTTCCATCCACTCTGCCGTGCTAGTTCCTCATAATGCCGCCTCTCTGCTTTTGCTGCCTCCAGCTCGGCCTTGGGGCGGCAATATTCTCCTGGCTCTGCCCAGGGTCCTTTCCTGTCTAGAATCTCCTCCCAAGTCCATCTCTCCAAGTAGTGCAGCCTCTCCCACTGCTGCTTTTGCTGCTGCTGCTGTTGCTCCTCCTGCTGCTGCTTTTGCTGCTGCTGCTGTTGCTCCTCCTGCTGCTGCTTTTGCTGCTGCTGCTGTTGCTCCTGCTGCTGCTGCTTTTGCTGATGCTGCTGTTGCTCCTCCTGCTGCTGCTTTTGCTGCTGCTGCTGTTGCTCCTCCTGCTGCTGCTTTTGCTGATGCTGCTGTTGCTCCTCCTGCTGCTGCTTTTGCTGCTGCTGCTGTTGCTCCTCCTGCTGCTGCTTTCGCTGCTGCTGCTGTTGCTCCTCCTGCTGCTGCTTTTGCTGCTGCTGCTGTTGCTCCTCCTGCTGCTGCTTTTGCTGCTGCTGCTGTTGCTCCTCCTGCTGCTGCTTTTGCTGCTGCTGCTGTTGCTCCTCCTGCTGCTGCTTTTGCTGATGCTGCTGTTGCTCCTGCTGCACCTGTCGCTTCTCCTGCTCCTGCTGTTGCTGCTGCCTCTGTTTACCACGCCGCTTGGTCCTTGGTTGGTGGGTGATTCTGTAACGACATTCGTCTGTAGAAGGAGAAGCGGACCAAAAAGCAGCGTGGTGGTTACTCATGTTCTTTAATGGAAAACTGAACGATACATGAAATAACTTAAATCTACAAAACAACAAACGGAACGTGAAAACCTATACAGCCTATCCTGTGACAACAAACACAGAGACAGGAACAATCACCCACAAACACACAGTGAAACCCAGGCTACCTAAGTATGATTCTCAATCAGAGACAACTAATGACACCTGCCTCTGATTGAGAACCATACTAGGCCGAAACATAGAAATCCCCAAATCATAGAAAAACAAACAGACTGCCCACCCAACTCACACCCTGACCATACAAACTACATACAAAACAAAGGAAATAGAGGTCAGAACGTGACAGTACACCCCCCCCCCCCAAAGGTGCGGACTCCGGCCGCAAAACCTTGACCTATAGGGGAGGGTCTGGGTGGGCGTCTGTCCGCGGTGGCGGCTCTGGCGCGGACCCCACTTCACCACTGTCTTAGTCCGCCTTATTGTCCGCCTCCGTGGCTTTCTCACCATGACCACCCCTCTCAATGACCCCACTGGACAGAGGGGCTTCTCGGGACAGAGGTGGGGCAGCTGCTCGGGACAGAGGTGGGGCAGCTGCTCGGGACAGAGGTGGGGCAGCTGCTCGGGACAGAGGGGCAGCTGCTCGGGACAGAGGGGCAGCTGCTCGGGACAGAGGGGCAGCTGCTCGGGACAGAGGGGCAGCTGCTCGGGACAGAGGGACAGCTGCTCGGGACCGAGGGGCTCTGGCGCCTCTGGGCTGAGGGGCTCTGGCGGCCCCTGGCTGACTGGCGGCACTGGCGGCCCCTGGCTGACTGGCGGCACCTGGCTGACGGGCGGCACTGGCGGCTCCTGGCAGACGGGCGGCACTGGCGGCTCCTGGCAGACGGGCGGCTCAGGCGGCGCTGGGCAGACGGGCGGCTCAGGCGGCGCTGGGCAGACGGGCGGCGCTGGCGGCGCTGGGCAGACGGACGGCGCTGCGGCTCTGGGCAGACGGGAGGCTCAGCTGGCGCTGGGCAGACGGGAAGCTCAGATGGCGCTGGGCAGACGGGAAGCTCAGATGGCGCTGGGCAGACGGGAAGCTCCGGCAACGCTGGACTGAGTAGCTCTCGTAGCGCCGAACAGGCGGGAGACTCCGGCAGCGCTGGAGAGGAGGAAGGCTCTGGTAGCGCCGGAGAGGCGGGAGACTCCGGCAGCGCTGGAGAGGAGGGAGCCCCTGTAAGGATGGGCCGGAGAGACAGCCTGGTGCGGGGAGCTGCCACCGGAGGGCTGGTGCGTGGAGGTGGTGACGGATAGACCGGGCCTTGCAGGCGCACTGGAGCTCTTGAGCACCGAGCCTGCCCAACCTTACCCGGTTGAATGGTCCCGGTCGCCCTGCCAGTGCGGCGAGGTGGAATAGCCCGCACTGGGCTATGCAGGCGAACCGGGGACACCGTGCGCAAGGCTGGTGCCATGTAAGCCGGCCCAAGGAGACGCACTGGAGACCAGATGCGTAGAGCCGGCTTAATGGCACTTGGCTCAATGCCCACTCTAGCCCGGCCGATACGCGGAGCTGGAATGTACCGCACCGGGCTATGCACCCGCACTGGGGACACCGTGCGCTCCACAGCATAACACGGTGCCTGCCCGGTCTCTCTAGCCCCCCGGTAACCACAGGAAGTTGGCTCAGGTCTCCTACCTGGCGTAGCCATACTCCCTGTGAGCCCCCCCCCCCCCCCCAAGACATTTTTGGGGCTGACTCTCGGGCTTCCATCCACTCTGCCGTGCTAGTTCCTCATAATGCCGCCTCTCTGCTTTTGCTGCCTCCAGCTCGGCCTTGGGGCGGCAATATTCTCCTGGCTCTGCCCAGGGTCCTTTCCCGTCTAGAATCTCCTCCCAAGTCCATCTCTCCAAGTAGTGCAGCCTCTCCCACTGCTGCTTTTGCTGCTGCTGCTGTTGCTCCTCCTGCTGCTGCTTTTGCTGCTGCTGCTGTTGCTCCTGCTGCTGCTGCTTTTGCTGCTGCTGCTGTTGCTCCTCCTGCTGCTGCTTTTGCTGCTGCTGCTGTTGCTCCTCCTGCTGCTGCTTTTGCTGCTGCTGCTGTTGCTCCTGCTGCTGCTGCTGTTGCTGCTGCTGCTGTTGCTCCTCCTGCTGCTGCTTTTGCTGCTGCTGCTGTTGCTCCTCCTGCTGCTGCTTTTGCTGCTGCTGCTGTTGCTCCTGCTGCTGCTGCTGTTGCTGCTGCTGCTGTTGCTCCTCCTGCTGCTGCTTTTGCTGCTGCTGCTGTTGCTCCTGCTGCTGCTGCTGTTGCTCCTGTTGCTGCTGCTGCTGTTGCTCCTGCTGCTGCTGTTGCTCCTGCTGCTGCTGTTGCTCCTCCTGCTGCTGCTTTTGCTGCTGCTGCTGTTGCTCCTGCTGCTGCTGCTTTTGCTGCTGCTGCTGTTGCTCCTCCTGCTGCTGCTTTTGCTGATGCTGCTGTTGCTCCTGCTGCACCAGTCGCTTCTCCTGCTCCTGCTGTTGCTGCTGCCTCTGTTTACCACGCCGCTTGGTCCTTGGTTGGTGGGTGATTCTGTAACGACGTTCGTCTGTAGAAGGAGAAGCGGACCAAAAAGCAGCGTGGTGGTTACTCATGTTCTTTAATGGAAAACTGAACGATACATGAAATAACTTAAATCTACAAAACAACAAACGGAACGTGAAAACCTATACAGCCTATCCTGTGACAACAAACACAGAGACAGGAACAATCACCCACAAACACACAGTGAAACACAGGCTACCTAAGTATGATTATCAATCAGAGACAACTAATGACACCTGCCTCTGATTGAGAACCATACTAGGCCGAAACATAGAAATCACCAAATCATAGAAAAACAAACAGACTGCCCACCCAACTCATGCCCTGACCATACTAAATAAATACGAAACAAAGGAAATAAAGGTCAGAACATGACAGTTTTAATGCATGGTAGGAATAATTTTACCATAGACAGTGTGTGTAAACCTCAAAACCCTCCCTAACCGTTTGAAGAAAGAGCGACAAAGGCGTGAAATAAGAGACAGTGACTTTTACCACTCCTATCTGAGTCCAAGCCATAAATCAGGGCAGGGGTGCTGAGAGCATGTGCGGAGTGAGCGTGGAGAGAGAGAACAAGCTCAGGGTGAGAGACTCGTGTAGGTGGGAGAAAGGGAAGTATCTACTTGGATATTAAAATCGGGACATTTTCAAGGGCCATGAATTGTGACAATCAAAAGTTACATGTGCCGTTGGGAAAATGAACTGTAAACTATATCTGAAGAAGACACGCTAAAATTATAAGTGCCGGGGGAAGGAAGTGGGGGGGTTGGTATTCGCCCTGCTAACTATTTAAACTGAAAATGCATTGAGATACTCACCTTTCTTTACCAGGCCACTCATGCTAGGAAAACAGGGACAAAGGTGGACTGTAATGAGAATAATTATGACCGGCAATAAAAGGTGGTTTATAAATGTATGTTCTAACAGGGATGATGTGTGCTAAGTTGATAAAACTGTAATTTGATCCCTAGACTCAAAGTAAGGACTGAGGTAAGTCATTCTAAATTCAGGTTGGATAATTTATAAAATGTTTTAGTTCTGATTGCGATACAGCGAGAGAGAATTGCAGGACCTGAAGGAGCTGTAGGGACAGGAACTGAAGGAGCTGTAGGGACAGGAACTGAAGGAGCTGTAGGGACAGAAACTGAAGGAGCTGTAGGGACAGGAACTGAAGGAGCTATAGGGACAGAAACTGAAGGAGCTGTAGGGACAGGAACTGAAGGAGCTGTAGGGACAGGAACTGAAGGAGCTGTAGGGACAGAAACTGAAGGAGCTCTAGGGACAGGACCTGAAGGAGCTATAGGGACAGAAACTGAAGGAGCAGTATTAGTAGTGAAGGATGCTATATTGATAGCATGGAATTGGACTACTGTGCAAATGAGGGGTATTGTGAGATTATAGTCATGGGCCATGTTGGAAGTAGCAATGGTTACTTTAGTAGCATTGTTGGGATATTAGTTTATGACGACTCATGTCACATGGATTGGAAACTGGGGGGCCGACTGGATGACAAGGGATACGGTTATTCAAATATCACAAATTATGTTGTGAGGAAATGACCCATGTGTTGCAGTGTGTATATCCTCAGGTGAAAGCAGAGATACAACCAAGGGCACTGGCTGAATTCTGGAGATTGAGTGTACATCAAGAGACACCAGGCGGTTGTGTTGGAACAGCAGAGGTTTGAGACACTAGTCCGTACAGTACCTGCAGCGGCTAAGATCGTCATGTCTCTGCTTGGGTGGGGGGGCATAGTTCTCACGTGAAGTGAGGTCCAACTGCATAATGGGTGAGTGAAGACACCATGACAGAGGAAGCAGAGTGAGAGAGAGACTAGAGTCCACTGTAAGACATACAGATGGGTTGGGTCTGGGAACTACTATGAACATCATAGTTGTTTTGGGGTTTAGCTGCTTTATTGGTTAATGCATTATATGATAAGAGGATAGAGGGGTAATTGTACTTCAACAAAATGTTGAAGACATTGATGTGAAAACATATACATTGCTGAGTTACCTTGAGGATGTAAAATGGATTAGGGATATGCAGTTGCATATCAGTTGACTTGCCTAAATGGAGGGGATGGGGAACAAAGTGAAAATGACATGACTTGGGAACACCTCTCGGAACCGGGGCCTAAAGGGGAAGACAGGGCGAAAGCATGAGGACGCTTTTTAGAGCTTTCATTTTTGTGGAACCCAGCTGGAAAGTATCCTGGAGGCATAGAGTCAGGTGAAGAGAGAGTGGGCATTGTCAGACTTTGGTTGGCATGCATATATAATTATGCATAGCTTATCACATCGTTAATACTGTTCTGTTTTGCGTGTCTTTTTGTTGCTTTCCAAGTCTTGTGCTATCACTCTCTTAGGAACCAGAAGGGGGAAGTGGAGAAACTAAAAGCTGCTCCATCTGCCATTGAACGAGACCGCAGATTCAGCTGGAATGGCATTTTGATCATAGTTCGGAGGCCATAAGTCTCTGAATTTGTGCACCTCGCGGTGACCGTTTGTTGGTTTTATTAATGTTTTAGAATCATTTGTTTTTAGTTTTTATTCATGTTTATCATTGTTTATATATTTATTAGTAATTTCCAAGTTTATATGAATTGAACATTAGGATGCTATTGTTCAAGACGAGGGACTGTTGGATTCGACACTTTGAACATTGAGATATTAAAGACATGATAGCTCAGAAGCATAGTATAGTAAAAGAGACTGGGTCTCTGTAGAGACTGGGTCTCTGTGTTGGAATGTGTTGGGGACCAGGAGCAGAGCACCGTGTTGATGCAGGAAAGACAGATGGATATCTGTGGATGAGGTGAAGGAGGAGTTGAGGTCAGGAGGTGAGGACAGGTCACCTGAAGGGAGTAATAAGGGTTTGGTATCTTGTTACTCTTTTCCTGTAGAACCATAAGATGTAAGGATTGGAGAGAAGGAGGAGAGTCTTAAGTGCGATATACATATCTGGAAGGGAAACATTTTGGGTTGTATGAATTACAGCTGTACAGAACTTTGGGAAGAATTAAACTTGATTAAAGCTACTCTAGTGATCGTGGATTATCTACTCTGAAAAATAAAAACCGAACAGCCTTTTGTTAACAATCATCCAAGGATACCTTGACCTGCATTAGACACCCTCACTGAAGAAACATTTTCCATTAACTGATATAAACGCACCCTCCTACAAGCAGGAAACAAGTTATGGACTGGTGAGAAATGTGACATATCTGTTTGACAGTTCACACAGTCATCATCCAGGATTACTATCTTAACATCTTCTTGGCTAACCACGTTGGACGATTCTAATCTTCAAGGAAATGAACTGTCAGAACAGGTTTAAAGCAATGTGTAGTGCTATTATTTTCAGGAAGGTGTACACATGGTGACAGGAGGGACATGAAGCAGACTAGGGCCAAGGGCAGGGCTGCCACCTGAGGTCCATAACTAACCTATAAAGGCCAAGATCAGTAACTATGCAAAGAGGGCACGGAGAAAAATGTACTGAAAGGGACTACCTGCAATTGCTACATCCATTTTACTTTTAAATTAATGATATATACTTATTTATTCTAGAAGACTATAACTTTTAAATGTCTCATGAGCTTAGTTCAGACCACTGTATAGCCTCAAAACTTCGTTAAAACTACGATTTTGATATCATGAATGGTCATTCCTTGTATCCATAGCTCTGTCTATGATTTTGAGAGTGGTTACATTTCTCAAGGACCATCCTTTAACAAAACAGGCAGGGGTGGATGCTTTGTTACTGTTTGAACAGGGGATTGGTTCTTTAAAATGTTTTGGCTGTATAGACAAACATATTGTAGGCAGATAAGTGATAATCCAGTGAGGGACTAGTATCTTATTATGAAGTTATTTTGTATGCATATCAACCATGAACACATGACCTATGACCCCTATAAAGCTGATACTGCACTCTGCCATTGTATGACCTTAAACAACTACAATATATGGGTAACGCAAACGCAAAGTGCAGTATCTAAAATCTAAATGTGTTAAAGGGATAGTTCACCAAAATTACAAAATTATGGACAAGGTATGACATGATTTGTTTTTGTTTTCTGGCAACAGGGCAGGTGTTATGGGCAGTCCTTAGGAAGCCTAGCCCGCCATACCATACCTCCTAGCCCGGCCAAATAAAATATTGATGTATTGATCATTTATTTGACCCAGACGCGTGGCGACAGAAATAAGCATAAATCTCAGATCAAGCGTCCGAGCGAGTGAAAAAGCGCCCCTCTGTCTCAGTATGTATAGACCATGTATCTGATGCTGTCTGGACAGTGAAACAGCGCCCCTCTGTCTCAGTATGTATAGACCATGTACCTGATGCTGTCTGGACAGTGAAACAGCGCCCCTCTGTCTCAGTATGTATAGACCATGTATCTGATGCTGTCTGGAAAGTGAAAAAGCGCCCCTCTGTCTCAGTATGTATAGACCATGTATCTAATGCTGTCTGGACAGTGAAACAGCGCCCCTCTGTCTCAGCATGTATAGACCATGTATCTGATGCTGTCTGGACAGTGAAACAGCGCGTCTCTGTCTCAGGTTGTGTAGACCATGTAGCTGATGCTGTCTGGACAGTGAAACACCACCTCTCTGTCTCAGGTTGTGTAGACCATATACTTGAACCTGTCTGGACAGTGAAACAGCACTCCTCTGTCTCAGTATGTATAGACTATGTATCTGATGCTGTCTGGACAGTGAAACACCACCTCTCTGTCTCAGTATGTGTAGACCATGTATCTGATGCTGTCTGGACCAAAATAGTATGTCATGTCATCTGATACATGGGCTAAACACTGTGTAGTAAGACAGAGGGGCTTTGTTTCACTCACTCAGATGCTTTCTCCGTTGAGACAGTTTAAGCAAAGAGGAAGAGGCGAAGCGGGAGGGCTCACTCTCGCCTAAATCTGTCCAGAACTAACCCAATGTGTTTCTATTGGCATAATATGCAGACCTATGCTTGTAGCCTGCCTTCCTGCCTTTGGGACAACTAATCCCATTGTTAGGGCAGAGTATCACGTCATTATCTACAGATCTCTGGTTTCAGCCTCTTGCGAATTGGAAGGGAAAGTTGCCGGGTGCACACTGTGCACTGTTTGGATGCTGGCTTCCTCTAAAGTAAATTGATGTTTTGCCAAAATTATCTATTACTCCTGCCTACATAAAATCATTCAAAATACTTCACAAGAGAGCATGACTTCACCACAGAGGATCATTAGCTTATTTACAAATATATTTTTGTTGTGGATTGTTACCCATCACAAGTGTGCATGCCAAGGCCTATGTGGGAAGCCTGCAATTTGGGCAGTGCACGTGACAGTAGGCCTAGCTGATTGAGTTGTGGCTGTCAGTGAAAAGCATCTAAAATATGTGTGAAGATAATGTCTTGAGTATAATGTAAAATGTTGCAAGAAGAAGAAGGAGAGAGGGGTGTGGTGGAGGCATCTCTCTCCAGAATGGATGCACTTCATCAGGAATTCCAGAATGCTCTCAGCTGTCATCCTCCAATTCTTGATCATTCACTGTTTATTTGTGTGAATTGTTTGCTCTTGTTAATTGTTTATCAATTCCCCATTACATACAGTGGGGCAAAAAAGTATTTAGTCAGACACCAATTGTGCAAGTTCTCCCACTTAAAAAGATGAGGCCTGTAATTTTCATCATAGGTACACTTCAACTATGACAGACAAAATGAGAGAAAAAAATCCAGAAAATCACATTGTAGGATTTTTCATGAATTTATTTGCAAATTATGGTGGAAAATAAGTATTTGGTCACCTACAAACAAGCAAGATTTCTGGCTCTCACAGACCTGTAACTTTGTCTTTAAGAGGATCCTCTGTCCTCCACTCGTTACCTGTATTAATCTCTAGCGACGAGCAATCCCGTATCCGGGAGCGTAATCATAGCCTCAAGCGCATTACCATAACGCAACGTTTCCTATTCATGAAAATCGCAAATGAAATTAAATAAATATATTCAAACACAAGCTTAGCCTTTTGTTAACAACACTGTCATCTCAGATTTTCAAAATATGTGTTACAGCCAACGCTAGACAAGCATTTGTGTAAGTTTAGCATGGCATAATGCTATGCTAGGCTGTGCTGGCAGCAGGCAACATTTTCACAAAAATAAGAAAAGCAACCAAATAAAATCATTTCATTAGCAATTCCAGAATGCTCTCAGCTGTCATCTTCCAATTCTTGATCATTCATTGTTTGATTGTGTGAATTGTTTGCTCTTTTTTAAAATAGTTTATCGATTCCCCATTACATATGTCACCAGTAGGCCTTGTAAATATACTGCTTATACCCTGTAATTTGGATATATTAAATTCTCTTAATGCATGTATTAACCTCTCTGATCTCCCATCCCGGATCCGGTATCAGGAATACAGACTCAAGCTCATTACCATAACGTAACGTTAACTATTCATGAAAATCGCAAATGAAATGAAATTAATATGCCATCTCTCAAGCTTAGCCTTTTGTAAACAACACTGTCATCTCAGATTTTCAAAATATGCTTCTCAACCATAGGAAAACAATTATTTGTGTAAAAGTGGCTAGCTAGCGTAGCATACAACCCACCTTTCTTTTTCTAATACACAAAGAATCTTTTTGGAAAAACTGAGCATCTGCTATCTAACTGAGAGTCTCCTCATTGAAAACATCCGAAGTTCTTCAAAGGTAAATTATTTTATTTGAAGGCTGTTATGTTTTTGTTGAAATGTTGCGTGCTGGATGCTAACGTTAATGCTAACGCTAGCACCCTGTGTTGCGTTTTGCACATTAGAGAGCACAGCATCGCACTCTGTTTCCTGCGTCTGACTCCACACCCACGACACCCGGAGCGTTACAGCTTTAGACCAAAGACGATCAGTTAATGAACACAATGAATAACTTGGATGACAAATCAGCAGAATTCATTGAAGTCGCTGACCAATTGACTGATGAGAGAACTTAAGTGATGAGGATGGAAATATTGATTTCTTAGCAAGCAGAGGAAATCTCATTACTGAATCTCTCGCTCCATACGCAAGACCTCTATCTGCAAACCATGACAGATAAGTTTGAGACCGAAAGGAGCAAATGCGCCACTCACGTGTCACTCACTACTCTAAGCTCTCAAGTGTACTCTGCAATGCAGCAGAATACCAGCATTAAGTACAATCTGGTGGAATTCCAGAACGGTCATGCGCAACAGCGTGACGACCCAACCAAGCAACAGGAGCCCTGCATTCAAAGGAGTGAAGACGATAGTTTTCAGACTTTGTCTCCCTCGTGTCCCTCAGTCTCCTCTTGGCCATTCGTCACTGAGTAATATGGCACCTCTTCGCCAACAAAGCCAAAGCTTTGCTCTTTCTCTTGGCCTTTTGGCCTCAATTTCCCCACAGGATGAAGCCATCCCTCTCCGCCCACTTGGTGCGGAACACCTTGACAAACTCGTGAAGAATTTCCCTACCTTTGACTCCATTCCAGGTCAACCAAACGATACTGAGACGTTCCTAGCTGACATAGAGGACGCATTGGATGGCTACCCGAACACTACCGGTTCTGACAGGGTTTACCTGTTGAAGCAAACGTTGAAGACACGTGACAAGGTTCATTCATCTAGAACAGCAACACGTGCTTAACGACTATGCAAAACTTGCCACAGCTTTAAAATTAGAATTCAGTGCTTCTGCGACTGGCAAACACAATAGCTCACTGGCTAACAAGTGTAACAGATGTGAAACGGCTAGCTTAGTTAGCGTGGGCGCTAAATAGCGTTTCAATCAGTGACGTCACTTGCTCTGAGACCTTGAAGTAGTAGTTCCCCTTGCTCTGCAAGGGCCGCGGCTTTTGTGGAGCGATGGGTAACGATGCTTCGAGGGTGACTGTTGATGTGTGCAGAAGGTCCCTGGTTCGCGCCCGGGTATGGGCGAGGGGACGGTCTAAAATTATACTGTTACACAAGCACCCACAAGCTTACTATCATAGGCTTCATTCAGCCTACTCACTGAAACAGGACTAGGCAAGTCAGTTATTCTTATTTTCAATGACAGCCTAGGAACAGTGAGTTAACTGCCTTGTTCAAGGGTAGAACGACAGATTTGAACCTTGTCAGCTCGTGGATTTGATCTTCCAACCTTCTCGGTTACTAGTCCAACACTCTAACCACTAGGCTTCCCTGCCACCCATTCAAACAAATGTTTCTGTTGAACGTTTATTACCATTAGCCCACGTTGGCTTGCCTATCTTACAACTCAGAGAGCTTGCAAGCACAGCTTTTGAGACATCAAAAGATCGCAACGCTAAGAGCCCTGACCACTCGGTTTTAAAGTTTGACCAGTAGCACTCACTCCAGTTAGAAGGTGCATAATCAGGTATGGGAGCGTTGAAAGATGACGAACAACAACGGTTTCTAGCACGAATCCAATAATCTCCGTGGTCAAAATAACTGTAAAGTACGTCACCATTGAAACGACTACCGCAACAATCGACCTGTTCGCTACGTTCCTGCACCCAACCCACACAAAGTGTCAGAGGACAAGGGTAACAAAGGGTTAAAGGACAATCAAAACGTAGACCAATGTTCTCTAAAAGTTCCACTACATGAAGAACTAAAGGACTAGACGGGGATTTGCCAGACACCAGGTCCTCAGGAATTAATACCCTTAGCAAGGACATTAAAAATTACATTTCTCCTGCTCTAACTCAAGACCCTGTCTGGGGCCCGCTTGATCAAGAAACAAGCCCACAAGCCTTGTCTATAGACACTGATACAAAGGTTGCGAAGAAAAAGGTCAAAAGCTTTGTTCAAGCCAAGCCCACTCAAAATCTGAAAAGTTGATCTGCTCTCACCTTGAAATGGCACATCACGTGGTTGCGAACAGCCACTCCACTTTTTGGGGAATATGTCCACTAAACACGACTCTAAACGGCCATACCTGGAAACAGCCCTGGAGGACTGCTTAACTTTTTATGAACTAATTGATTCGGGCTCTCAAACATTGTTCAATGATCTCAAAAGGGCCAGGGGGTTGGTCAAGACGTTTACACAGGTCAGACATGTTCAGAGTATGATTAGCTTGGTTTCAAGGGTGTTTATGAAATAATAAATCAAAAGAAAAGGATAGTTCTCCCCCATGACACCCTGTCTGGGATACCGTCTTCTGGGCACCGGGTCTTGCTGTATCCGGTTGGGCACACAAACTCAAGTCCCTCGTCTTAGATCAGGCACTGTCTACAACTACATGGAAATCACCTTACTTCCCCAAGTCCTCTCTGTTTGCTGTCCTTCTTGCAGCTTTATGGGGCTTGTACAGCTGGTGAGCAATCAGCCCATGATTACTCACCAACTCCCCAATTAGTCCTGGGCGGAGAGCCCGTCGAGAACTGGCACGTCCAGCAGACGTAGCCATCGCCTCGTGATGTATTACTCCATCTGTCACCAGGCCTCGACGAGTCTCCCCCTGGTGGCTGACCTGCTGTATGCCGCAGATTATACACTACATACTTAATGACTATATACTACAAGTTAATTTTAGTATACTGTAAACAAATGGTATCCTTTCAGTTGAGCATAGTTGTGCTAAGCATGTCTACCGGAAGTTGATGCTGTTGCTATGCAACCTCTTGCTAGCTTTTTAGCATAACAAATTACTAGCTAGACATCTTACGATTTTAAGGGTGTGTTCGTAAATTCAATCTGGAGTGCCAAGGTGCGCTCAGAGTATGCTCTGGGCGTTCGTAAATTCAGAGTGTTGTCAGATTGTCCATTTGTAAATTCAGAGTGTTGTCAGATTGTCCATTTGTAAATTCAGAGAATTTGCTCTCGGAGCGATCAGATCGCGCACCGGATGCTCTGGCCAGGGAGTAGTAGGGTTGATGTGAGTATTCTGGCCTCACAACGGCAGTCAAACACTCAAGCTAACTGGCTAACATTGGCTAGCTTGCTAGCTACTTCCAGACACAAATGAGAGAACACGTCACTGTTATCCAGAGCATTGGTGACTAACTACGCTGCTAGCAACAATTTAATTATGCTTTTTTTGCTGACATTTACCTGCCATATTCAGTGAGTAATGAGCATTCATAAATTCATCAGTTATTCTGCACTCTGGCACACTCAGACGAGAGTTCTCTGAAATCGGAGTAGCTAGCCAGAGTGAAATAGTGCCCAATGTATTTTGGCGAATGGAGTACGACATCCGGGAACTTTTGGCATACCAACTATATCCAGACTATGACCAAAAAGCATACTATATACTCAATTTACATCACAAATAGTATGGTTAGTGG
Organism: Oncorhynchus clarkii lewisi; assembly: GCF_045791955.1. Taxonomy (NCBI): domain Eukaryota; kingdom Metazoa; phylum Chordata; class Actinopteri; order Salmoniformes; family Salmonidae; genus Oncorhynchus; species Oncorhynchus clarkii. Next base: position 4,914,601 of record NC_092165.1, on the reverse strand, counting down.
GTTAGTATGAGTATTCGAACACAGCTTTGGTCTTTACGCACAGTTACGCATCTGAGTTTCAAATCAAATCACATTTTTATTGTCACATACCCATATTAAGAAAACATTACTGCGGGTGTAGCGAAATGCTTGTGTTTCTAGTTCCAACAGTGCAGTAGTGTCTAACAATTCACAACTATACACAATGTAAAAGTTGAAGAATGGAATAAAGAAATGTATAAAATGTTAAGATGAGCAATGTCAGAGTGGCATAGACTAAAATACAGTAAAATCGAATACAGTATATACATATGAGATGGGTAAAGAAAAAGTACACATTATAAAAGTGACCCGTGATTCCATGTCTATGTATATACGACAGCAGCCTCTAAGGTGAAGGCTTGCGTACCCGGGTGGAATCAGCCGACCTAGTGATGGCTATTGAACAGTCTGATGGCCTTGAGAAATAAGTTGTTTTTCAGTCTCTCAGTCCCAGCTTTGATGCACCTGTACTCACCTCACCTTCTGGATGATAGCGGGGTGAACAGGCTTGGGTGGTTGTTGTCCTTGATTAACTTTTTGGCCTTCCTGTGACATCGGGTGCTGTAGGTTTCCTGGAGGGCAGGTAGTTTGCCCTCTGGAGAGCCCTGTAGTTGCGGGCGGTGCAGTTGCCATACCAGGCGGTGATGCAGCCGACAGGATGCCCTCAATTGGGCATCTGTAAAAGTTTGTGAGGGTGTTATGTACCAAGCCAAATTTCATCAGCCTTCTGAGGTTGAGGAGGTGCTGTTGCACCTTCTTCACCACACAGTCTGTGTGGGTGGACCATTTCAAATTGTCAGTGATGTGTTCACCTAGGAACTTGAAGCTTTCCACCTTCTTCACTGCAGTCTCATCAATTAAAAAAAATCTCTTTATATAACTTGGCAAGTCAGTTAGAACAATTCTTATTTTCAATGACGGCCTAGAAACAGTGGGTTAACTGCCTTATTCAGGGGCAGAACGTCAAATTTGTACCTTGCCAGCGCAGGGATTTGATCTTGCAACCTTTCGGTTAATAGTCCAATTTTTTAACCACTAGGCTACGCTGCCGCCCCATAGGGGGGTGCTCCCGGCTGTTTCCTGATGTTTCCTGATGTCCAAGATCAGCTCCTTTGCCTTGTTGATGTTGACTGAGAGGTTATTTTCCTGGCACCACTCTCCCAGGGCCCTCACCTCCTCCCTGTAGGCTGTCTCGTAATTGTTGGTAAACAGGCCTACTACCGTTGTGTCATCTGCAGACTTGATGATTGAGTTGGAGGCGTGCGTGGCCCCGCAATCATGGGTGAACAAGAGGGGATTGAGCACGCACCCTTGTGGGCCGCCTGTGTTGAGGATCAGCGAAGAGGTGTTGATTTATACCTTACCCTGACCCTGAGCCTGCCTGCCGTCCGGTACCGTTGCCTCACCTCTGTAGACCCCTGCCTGCCTTGACTTGTCTATTCCCTGCCCCTATTGGATCATTAAACTATTGTTTATTTGACCTGGTCTGCATCTGAGTCTTAACTTCCTACCTGATCGTCCCGAATACATTAATTACAAATTTGGAGACCCTGTCCGAATGGACAGAGGACAACCAGGTTCAGCCCTGTACAAACCCGGTCTGATCCGATCCGAGAGAGGGAAGCAGCAGAAAATATATATTATTTAGCTACGTTATTAACTGAAGCTGTTAATTTGAGGCACCGAGCGAGAGAGCAGGCTGTTGCGGAGTGTATGTGTGGCTGATGGGGATGGGCGTTCCGAGATTTTTCTGTGAGTCTGTTCATTTAACCCCATTCAAGTAAAAGAGACGTCTCACAAATGGATCTTCCTTCAAAATGTTGAAAAAACAATCTAGAACCATGGAAAATGTGCACGTATCTAATGTAAAGCCCCAAAAGTTGGCTACCATATGTCAGATCGTGAAATGTGCGATCAAATACATTTTTACCTGGACAAATTATTAGATCTCCTGCAAAACATTTTTATATTATTTTTATCGATTGAAGAGATTAAAGACCATGCATTTAGTTTTACTAGCGTTTAAGAGAAGTTGGATGTCATGGAAGGAGTGTATGGCATTGAAGCTCGTTTGGAGGTTTGTTAACACAGTGTCCAAAGAAGGGCCAGATGTATACCGAATGCTGTCGTCTTCGTGGAGATGGATCAAAGAATCACCCGCAGCAATAGCGACATCATTGATATATACAGAGAAAAGAGTCAGCCCGATATTTAAACCCTGTGGCACCCCCATAGAGACTGCCAGAGGTCCGGACAACAGGCCCTCCGATTTGACATACCGAACTCTTATCTGAGAAGTAGTTAGTGAACCGGGCGAGGCAGTCATTAGAGAAACCAACGCGGTTGAGTCTGCCGATAAGAATACGGGGATTGACAGAGTCGAAAGCCTTGGCCAGGTCAATGAAGACGGCTGCACAGTACTGTTTTATTGTCGATGGAAGTTATAATATCGTTTAGGACCGTGAGTGTGGCTGAGGTGCACCTGTGAACAGCTCGGAAACCGGATTGCATAGCGGAGAAAGTGCGGTGGGATTCGAGATGGTCAGTAATCCGTTTGTTCACTTGGCTTTTGAAGACTTTAGAAAGGCAGGGCAAGATGGATATAGGTCTGTAACAGTTTTGGTCTAGAGGGTCTCCACCTTTGAAGAAGGGGATGACCGCAGCTGCTTTCCAATCTTTAGGAATATCCGACGATATGAAAGAGATGTTGAACAGACTAGTAATAGGGGTTGCGACAATGGCGGCAGATCATTTTAGGAAGAGAGGGTCCAGATTGTCTAGCCCAGCTGGGGTGCAGAGCTGTTGAGCCAGGTGGCAAGCATGGCCAGCCATATAAATACTTTTTGAAATTCTCAATTGTCGTGGATTTATCGGTGGTAAGATGATAATACGATCATTTTGCTTTTTGATTTGGAATTTTAGGACTCCTGAGCGTGTCAAAAAAAATTAGAAAGTATTTGATGAAACATCAAATGTGGCCTTACTGCTATTAGCTGACTAAAACACGTTGGATAACATATTCATCCAAAATTCATCACAAGTAAATATGCCTTGAAGTGTCTGTTCTATACCTTAGAGATATAAGAAGGCTCAGGAAATTATTATATATACAGTATTTATTACCCATTTTTTTAAATGTAAAAATTATTTGGGCTCTAAAGTACTTCCATTCATTTTTTAAATGGGTTACATTCAGACAAGTCTCGAGGCTTGTGGGCGTTGTAGAGCAAATCAACCCACATGTATGTATGTGTTCATGATGTCAGTCTCCGCTTTCGATGGGTTTGTATTAATTTGTAGGGCCAAAACATTTTGTAATGGCCATCTCCGTCTCCAGATTTCAACCCCAAAGGAAACCTGTGGCTTTAATTGAAGAGGGCAGTTCACAAGCGCAGATGAAGGATACCAAGGAAAAGGAAAGATTCTGTATGGGGGAATGGTCTTCGATTTCTCCCAATATGTGTTTCCCAATCTCATAAAACATTTTAGAAAAAGTACTGGAAACAGAGGATCCAATCATATTGATCACTATCTTTTTGAGATTTTATAAATTGTTAAACAAAAACTCTTTCTCTGAGCAACTGTATTAGTATCTGTATGTGGGCGAGTCAACTTATTTGAATGACATTTAATATATGTTTTTAATCAAGTGTGCTCCATTTGAAGTATATATTGAAAATAAACTTTACTACATTAAACAAAATGTTGAATCATTTCAAGAATACAGGAAATAGGTTGACTGATATCTTAAACAACTGCAGGCAACTACAAATACTTAGGTGTCTGGTTAGACTGTAAACTCTCCTTCCAGACCCATATCAAACATCTCCAATCCAAAGTTAAATCTAGAATTGGCTTCCTATTTCGCAACAAAGCATCCTTCACTCATGCTGCCAAACATACCCTTGTAAAACTGACCATCCTACCAATCCTCGACTTTGGCGATGTCATTTACAAAATAGCCTCCAATACCCTACTCAACAAATTGGATGCAGTCTATCACAGTGCAATCCGTTTTGTCACCAAAGCCCCATATACTACCCACCATTGCGACCTGTACGCTCTCGTTGGCTGGCCCTCGCTTCATACTCGTCGCCAAACCCACTGGCTCCACGTCATCTACAAGACCCTGCTAGGTAAAGTCCCCCCTTATCTCAGCTCGCTGGTCACCATAGCATCTCCCACCTGTAGCACACGCTCCAGCAGGTATATCTCTCTAGTCACCCCCAAACCAATTATTTCTTTGGCCGCCTCTCCTTCCAGTTCTCTGCTGCCAATGACTGGAACGAACTACAAAAATCTCTGAAACTGGAAACACTTATCTCCCTCACTAGCTTTAAGCACCAACTGTCAGAGCAGCTCACAGATTACTGCACCTGTACATAGCCCACCTATAATTTAGCCCTATCAACTACCTCTTTCCCAACTGTATTTAATTTATTTATTTATTTTGCTCCTTTGCACCCCATTATTTTTTGTTCTACTTTGCACATTCTTCCATTGCAAATCTACCATTCCAGTGTTTTACTTGCTATATTGTATTTACTTTGCCACCATGGCCTTTTTTGCCTTTACCTCCCTTATCTCACCTAATTTGCTCACATTGTAAATAGACTTGTTTATACTGTATTATTGACTGTATGTTTGTTTTACTCCATGTGTAACTCTGTCGTTGTATGTGTCGAACTGCTTTGCTTTATCTTGGCCAGGTCGCAATTGTAAATGAGAACTTGTTCTCAACTTGCCTACCTGGTTAAATAAAGGTTAAATAAAAATAAATAAATAAATAAATAAAGGTGCCTTGGTTGTCAACAGCCTTGTGACTGTTAGAAAACTGGAATCTCTAAAGTTGTCCCAGGTGAGGCAGGCAGTATGCAAGGGAGGGGCAACTGCTTCTGCACCTGAACTAGACAGACTGGAACTCCATGATTTACAAGAAATAACCTGATTGACTAGAAAAGGAAAACCTTCAAGATAAGTGTGACCTATCACTTCATGAAGTACAACTAAGCCTACGCCCCACATCGCTATAAAGTGTCAGCTGCGTCTCCATTTGTAGACATATGACTCTGGGTACCAACTCAACAGGTAAGGACTTTTTTTAAAGTTACTATTGCAAAGGCACAAACCTAAACCACATTATTGTTTCATGTATTAATACAACAAACGGTTGTTTTTTTCTTTCTAAATTGACATTCAAAAATGAAGCATGACTTCCGTAAAGACTATATGCAAATGATTTTATACAAAGCCTTCTGTAAAACGTTTATTGAGTACCACATTATGAGTCATAAAACCAGGAAATGGTTCCAATAGTTTTTTCACCATGCATGTTTCCAACTGGGATTGTAGAACTTCTTTGTATAAGGTCTGTGTTTCGTGTAGGCCTACCCTCACGTGACGTTTTGATAATCGTGCAAATATCTCTCAGACGAGATCACTTTTATCAATAAGTAGCATTGCAATTTTTTTTGAGTAAATTGAGGCAAATATATTGATAAATCTCACTTTGTCCGAGAGAGAATTACATGCAGTGGCGACCCGTTTTGAGGGCCCCACCTGTTTTGAGCCCCACCTATTTAGCATGTTAATTTGGCATTAATTCGTGTCACATATCAGTTTGCAAACAGTGTAAAAAAATATAATTGAGTTTATAAAGCCGCATACAAACATGGTCTCTTTTTTGCTTTCTTGAGTAAGGCAGCTCCACAATGCAGGTGTTTCAGTCTAGCTCAGTGCTTTCTGTGGTGGTGAGGCAGTGTAGGGGTTGGTAATGTTCTCTAGTTGCGCTCAGTTGGCTCAGCCCTCTGTTTATTTATTTATTTCTATTTTATATTTCACCTTAAATTTCACCTTAATTTAACCAGGTAGGCTAGTTGAGAACAAGTTCTCATTTACAACTGCGACCTGGCCAAGATTAAGCAAAGCAGTGTGACACAAACAACAACAGAGTTACACATGGAATTAACAAGCGTACAGTCAATAACACAATAGAAAAAGAAGAAAGTCTATATACAGTGTGTGAAAATGTGACTCATGGGAACACTACGTCACCATAATCTACGGGGAGAGCTACAAAATTCAAGCCCCATGGTTGCTGCCATAGAGTTGCATTAGAAGTGCCGATCCAAGAAGGCTCAAGTTCATTGGCCACAAATAAAATTACGTCAAATCACATTATACTGTATCTACCGTAGCTTTGAGACTGATCATGTCAACATCATACTTTTAAAATCTTAACTAGCAAACTAGACAAGCAGTCATCATCATGAATCCCACCAACAATCTACTGGCAAAGCCTTTTCAATCTTTGTCACATGAAGAGAACTTACAGATAAAATGTATCAGTGCTCATCGGCCATTGAACATAAACATTACACAACAAAATGAACAATGATTGGTTTGGAAGGAATCAGTTGCTAACTGCAAGTATTGTAAAGCAATCACTGTCCTGCTATTTAGTGGAGTGTGTGTGTGGTCCAAGTCTGGGTTTAAGGTTCTCTTTTACATTCACATGCCATGGGCCAGAAAAGGTTGAATACATTGGCCATGCTGTCCATCCAGCATGACTTCTGCCGAGGTCAAAACAACTGGAAACTTGGAACTGAGAAATCTCAGACTTCAGTGAATTCAAGACAACTGGGAACTCTAGAAAAAAATGAGCTCCGACTGGGAAAATAAGTTTTGAACGATCATCCAACTCGGAAATCCAAGTCGGGAACTCAGGCCTCTTTCCAGAGCTCCAACCTGAAGATCACTGACGTCATGATTCAACCATGTTTTTTTCCCAGTTCCCAGTTGTCTTGAAAGCACCATAAATCCAGAGAATGCCAGACTTTGTTGCCAAAGTTTGAAGACAAAATGTGACTATAAGGATCGCTGCACCACCTTCCTGTTCTAGTGAGCACAATACAGCAAGGTTAGTCGAAAAATGTATTGTATGCCGCTGCATACATGATGGAATATACCCGGGAGATATGTATACTGTAGCTAAGAAAGTAACACTAATTGTATGTTGTGTAGTAAGCTGTTAGTAGCCCATGTGCCACACCCTAATAATTTGGTACCTCATAACTTAGCTTACTGTTCTGACTTGGTGGTGCACATGTAGCCTATAACCTGTTTTTGAGAAATATAATCATTGAATATTGTCAGAGCTTTCAATGTCTGCTTATATTCCCCCCCTTTATTTATCCTACGGTTCTGACTTGGTGTACAGGGAGAATATTGTAAGAACAGTCCATGTTCTGAATTTTGTCACTGCACATTTCAAAAGTGCTGAACAAATAGTTATATTGACTACACCCTTCCTAGCTCGCTCATTATTGTCTTCATCGAAATTACGAATTGCCTCTCATCCGCTCGTTGTCCCCTTATGACATAGTTTGCACATCTCAATTGTGAGCGGAATCCACATTTGTTTAAGCAAGTCAACCATAACAGCTATGTTTTTTTTAAATGCAGTAAACGAGGCTAAATTAATTGTTTCCCTGCCAGGCGAGGCTCCGCTTATAGCCAGGTGTAGCGGTGGTAAGGATTCACTCCATGGTGCTGAAAAGAAAGCTCTGCTGTTAGGGCCTACATAATGCTGTCCCAACAGTTTGTCACCGTTATAGTGCAATTCATGTATTGTTTAGTGTTGTGTAGTGGCTTTGCTGGCATGTATCGAAAAACATTGTTTTGAGTTTGCTCAACCAAGATTTACATGATAAAATGTCCACTGATTCCATGGCGATCAAAACATCACGCCTAGCTAAGCCTACACCAAACACACAATTCATTCAATTTTTATTTATTTATTCACAATGTGAAATATGAATGAAGGAAAAACAATTGAAACAATTTCTGTGTTTTTATGGGTTTTATGATGTGTCCACTGTGGCGGACTATTGTAACGAGGGGTGTGTTCGTAAATCCACTCTCTGGGCGTTTGTAAATTCAGAGCGCTTTGCTCTCGGAGTGTTCAGAGCGCACACTTGAAGCTCTGGCCAGGAGTAAGGAGGATGATCAGAGGAGTAGGGTTGATCAGAGCGTTCTGATCTCACAAAGGCAGTCAAGCACCCAAGTTTACTGGCTAAAGTTGGCTAGCTACTTCCAGACACAAATGAGAGAACAACTCATTCTGACTATTTTACTCTCCCTAGCAGAGCAGGTTCGGCTGTTTTCATGTTTTCTGGAGCGTTGGTGACTTTAACTGTGCTGCTGGCAACAACTAATTACTCACACTGGTCATATTCAACAGGTGTTGCGCATCAGTTCTTGTGTGCTCTCGCACACTCAGACGAGAGTGCTCTGAAATTGGAGTAGATAGCCAGAGTGAATTTATGAACCCACCCTAGAGTAACTCATGGAAACATAATTTGTAATTAAAGGCAATATAATGTAGGCATTATGATAAAAGCATTATGCACACTCCTAAAACGGGTCTAGTATTGATTTAAAGGAAAATGGAAACACTTGGCTTTAGAACGCCAGCTAACTGTAACCGCCATATTGACAGTGTTGCATCACTGGCACGAGAGAAAGTTGAGAGCTGCCAACTCTCACGCATTGACTGTAAACACGCATTTGACCCTCTTCTCAAGCTTTCACTGCACACCTCTTATATCTCACGCACTGAAAAGTACTGCTTTTATTTTTGTAATTAGTCCATTATATAGTCAGCGCGTTAACTTTTCAACTGTGCTTCAAATCATTTTGAAATCGGAGCAACTCAAAATGAGAGGAACCTCTATAATTGTCCTGTCTTGCCACAGCACTGTGAAACGGACCACATTGAAGCATACGATTGGTCTAGTTATGTAAGTGCTAAAGGGGATTGGATGCATGTTTTAAAGAAACGCCACTCAAGATTAGAACGGAAATGAATGGGGAGAGAACGTTCTCTGCTGAGTTTATAAAGCTGTAGAAAGAGTAGCACGGTGGCGCTGTTTTATATACAATGTTGGTTTATATACAAATTTGGTTGCTGTTACTCCCGTCCCTATTGCAGAATGCTGGCTTTTGACAACATGTACTAACATCGATGTAATCCACACTGGTCTGGTGATTGGCATTTAGGAAGGGACAACGAAAAAGCAGCAGGGACCTGTTTTGTAACTATGAAAATAATTTTGTCAGATTGTGAACCCAAAAGTTAACATTTGATTATAAACGGGAGACAATAAATAAAAACATAATTTGGTTAGGGTGTGGGGCAGATTAATCTAATATTATCTTCAGTGGATTGTATTATCTATTTACTTTATTTAGTCTGATCAGTGGAACAATTCGCATTCTTAACAATGGCCTAAAATATAGGGTAATTGCTGCGCTTATCAGAAAGAACAAAGCTGTTATGCCCCACACTTTCTTTTTCCACTTCCCAATTTTGCCAGTGTAATTACATATTTGAAATCTGATATGCCTACTTGTGTCTTTGAACATGAATTGATAAGAGGCTATGTATTTTTGCAGCCATTCATGGACAGTTTTGAATACATCATAGAAATAAGCATTGGATATTAAATGCTCCAGGAATAAAATATACTTTTTGACATTTTAGTTTCAGTTCAGTTCATTTTAGTCTCTGCTAGGCAGAGATGGTAAGGGGAATGTCAACTCATAAACACATCATATTTTGTCTATATAGAGTAAGATGATGGAAGTTATATTTAACTAGTAGACATAAACCACCTGAATATTAATATTCATTAGATTTGTCTTGAAGGTTGGTGATAAAAAAAACACATTGTTATGACAAGAACATTTTCAAACACCCAGCACTAGGGAAGCATAGATCATGGTCGGCCAACCCTCCTGGAGAGCAAGCAGGATTTTCTGCCAACCCTATTTTAAAGAGATAGTTCAAATTAAAAAATGTGAAATGTTTGTGTCCTTACCTTGAAAGCAGTCTATGGACAAGGAGATTGCAATCTAGGATTTGGCTACAAACTGCCATCAACCATTAATATTACAATTGTTGTAGTGGTAATACTCCCACGTGTCACATACAACTTTCCACCTGAGAAAAGGGATCAATCCCTGCTTCCCACCTTCCCATCTCATTTCCTTACTGACTGAATAAAGCGTCAAATCACCCAAAAAAAGAATAACATACTAAAATGTCACCCCCCTCAAAATCTCAAAGTAACAAAATTGTTGAATTTTAAGTGTTCATTTAGTGTTCAAATCATCCTGAATATCCCTGATCTGGGTTTATTTTATATTTTTACTATGTCAAAAAACGTAGAATTACAGGAAATGAGTAAAACAGTAACATTTTTCCCATCTAGTGCCAGGGGCAATGCATTTCACATCTCACTCCAAGCTTTCTTCAGAAGTTGGCAGCCCTGAGTTTTGGAAATCCCAAAAATGGCTGAATTTACAGAGTGGCAAAGTAACACCAAGTCTGCGAAAGAGTTTATGACAGAGAAAATAATGTTACTTAGGGAGCCAATAAACTTACTGAAACCATTTATTTTTGAGCCAATCGGTACCCCAGATCAGAGAGTTTGTTCTCGTAGCAGTAGGAAGACATATACTGTATATGCCGCCAGCGACACCTCAGCTAGAGGGTTGGCGTAGTGTTGACAAACTGGTGTGAGTGCGGATTCTGACAGATAATGGCCAATATATTGGACGTTTCACTAATCCTTATGAAGGACTTCCTGGCAGAAGAGGTTACTCGACCAGTCAGCAGCCGATATGCCAGTTAAATAGTTACTACCATTTTTCTTGATTATAAGTTGTTTGAAGCTAACATCAGGTTTTTTTATGAAGACCAATAATGGCGGAGTGCTCCATTTATATACAATCAGTAACCTACAACAGTAATTATTACCAGTGTTATTTGGCATGCTTTCACCTTTTGATTAGACGACTAGAGTTTGAATCGCAGTCAGCATCATGAAATCTCATTTTAACCAATGAGTGCTCAATATAACTACATTATGCTTAGTGCCAGTTCACCCTATTGGCACAAGAGAGAATTGGACGAGGTGTAGGTCGCATCATCTCTAGGTGAGTGGTGTCTCCCATAAGGTGCGCATACCCAGAAGCAAGTGGCATCTACATAGGGTTTGAGTTGGAATAAAACCAGTCCTTTTAGTGAATCTAGCCTGCTTTAAGTTTTTCAAGACATAGGACTAATTCCAGCACCTTATGTACAAATAGTAAATCAAATCAAGTGTTATTTATCCAAAGCAAACTGGATACATGGTAGTGGAGACAGATTACAAACATACTGTACATAGCTAGCTAGTAAATTACAGGGGTAATTAAGGTGTTTTTACAATGTTCCAATGAAACAAGAAGAGGCATCACATGAAAGGCTTAATTCACAAGAATAATACAACAGTAGTTTATCTTATCTTCTCTAGGGTAGGGGGCAGCATTGGGAATTTGATGAAAAGCGTGCCCAAATTAAAATGCTTGGTACTCAGCCATAAAAGCTAGAATATGCATATAATTAGTAGATTTTGATAGAAAACACTCTGACGTTTCTAAAACTGTTTGAATGATGTCTGTGAGTATAACATAACTCATGGCAGGCAAAAACCTGAGAAAAAAAATCTAACCAGAAAGTGGGAAATCTGAGGTTGGTCGTTTTTCAACTCATTCCCTATTGAAGATACAGTGGGATATTGGACATGTTGCACTTCCTAAGACTTCCACTAGATGTCAGTCTTTAGAACGTTGTTTCAGGCTTCTACTGTGAAGTGGGGCTGAATGAGAGGGGAATGAGTCAGGTGTCTGGCAGAGAGCCACGCGCTCGTGACCTCGCGTTCCATTGCTTTTCTCACAGACAAAGGAATTCTCCGGTTGGAACATTATTGAAGATTGATGTTAAAAACATAAAGATTTATTCTATACTTCGTTTGACATGTTTCTACAGACTGTAAAGGCACTTTTGGACTGCTCATGCGTCATAAAGTTGGATTACTGGGCGAACGCGCTAACATCAAGGAGGAATGTGGACATAAATGATGGACATTATTGAACAAAACAAACATTTATTGTGGAACTCTGTGTAACGGTCGTCTGATGAAGAAGGATCGGACCAAAGCGCAGCGTGGTAAGTGTTCATGATTTTTATTAAAACTGAACACTAGAACAAAAATAACAAAGCGTGAAACGAACAGTTCTGTCAGGTGCAGAAACACAAAACCGAAAATAACTACCCGCAAAACACAGGTGAGAAAAGGTTTTGTGGGTATGTTTTGGAAGAGAGAATATCGACCATCATTTCAAGACGTGGAGCTATTGAATACACATCGCCCCGTGATCAATTTGATCGATTATTAACGTTTACTAATACCTAAAGTTGGATTACAAAAGTAGTTTGAAGTGTTTTGTCAAAGTTTATAGGCAACTTTGTTAATTTTAAAAAATGACGTTGCGTTTTCTAAAGCAGTTTTTTCCTGGATCAAACTATAGTTTGGGCAAGTCAGTTATGACATCTACTTTGTGCATAAGTACTTTTTCCAACAATTGTTTACAGACAGATTATTTCAAATAGGTACAAAAGTATCTACATCCACAGTAAAATAAGTCCTATATCGACATAACCCGAAAGGCCGCTCAGCAAGGAAGAAGCCACTGCTCCACAACCGCCATAAAAAAAGCCAGACTATGGTTTGCAACTGCACATTGGGACAAAGATCGCACTTTTTGGATAAATATCCTCTGGTCTGATGAAACAAGAATAGAACTGTCCATAATGACCATCGTTATATATGGAGGGGGAGGCATGCAAGCCTTAGGGGGAGGCATGCAAGCCGTAGAACACCATCCCAACCGTGAAGCATCTGGTTGGCAGCATCATGTTGTGGAGGTGCTTTGCTGCAGGAGGGGCTGATGCACTTCACAAAATATATGGCATCATGAGGGAGAAAAATTATGTGGATATATTGAAGCAAAATCTCAAGATATCAGTCAGTAAGTTAAAAAGCTTGGTCGCAAATGGGTCTTCCAAATGAAAAATGACCCCAAGCATACTTCCAAAGTTGTGGCAAAATGGCTTAAGGACAACAAAGTCAAGGTATTGGAGTGGCCATCACAATGCCCTGACCTCAATCCTATAGACAATGTGTAAGCAGAACTGAAAAAGCATGTGCAAGCAAGGAGGCCTACAAACCTGACTCAGTTACTGTCAGCGTGGTGAGCGTACATATTCCTTTTATTTATAGAAATGTCGCCAACAAAACAAGAAACAAAGAAACGACCGTGAAGCTTACTAGGGCTTTAGTGCCACTAACAAAGTCAACTACCCACCAGAATGCGAAGGAAAAAATGTTGCCTACGTATGATTCCCAATCAGAGACAACAATAGACAGCTTTCCCTGATTGAGAACCATACCCGGCCAAAACATAGAAACAGAAAACATAGAAATGAAGAAACTAGATTGCCCACCCTAAATTACACAGAGCTGGTGTAATTTTCACACCCTGGCCATAGAGAGGTTTTTATTCTCTATTTTGCTTAGGCCAGGTTGTGAAAATTACACCAGCTCTGTCAGGATGGATAGTCCAAAATTCACCCAACTTATTGCGGGAATGTTGTGGAAGGCTACTCAAAATGTTTGACCCAAGTTAAACAATTTAAAGGGAATGCTACCAAATACTAATTTCACATTCTTAAAATAAAGTGGTGGTCCTAACTGACATAAAACAGAGAATTTTAACTAGAATTAAATGTCAGGAATTGTGAAAAACTGAGCTTAAATGTACCTCCTCTGCCTAGTCTACTCCAGGATGAAAATCTTTTCAGGGATGATGATGTCATCCTGAAAACAAACAAACATTTTGTTAAGACAACTGAACCCAAATATAACAGTTGGCATTAACAAGCTACCTGTCTTGTATGCTATGTAAGCACACACACACAAAAGCAAATACAGGGACATTTATTTTTTTGTAAACATTAGTGATGTGAAATTCAGTCTAGCTCTCTGAGGTGGAGCTAAAAACAAACTAATCTGTCAGCAAGATGTATTAATTGACTATCTGAGGTGGAAGTTAGCTAACAATAGCTATCTAATAACAGGGCTCATGGAAAAAATGTGTTGCAGTTAAGTTGCTTGCTAGTTGCTGGGGGTGTTACACAAAGCACTTTGGACGCAATTACCTTCAACTAAAGTTGCAACAAAGTTGTCCAGTGTATCACTAGCTTAGTCAACAACAGTCATGACTCCTGATCGGTTAACTTTACCTCAGGCGGCATTGACTCGCGTCGCCTCCTTCATTCAGTTCAGCTTTGGCTTAACTCCGAAGTCAGCGTTGTTGATGATGGTCGTTCAGTAACCCCTACACCATAACCCTTGAATTTGAATATGGAGGTTCAAGCAGAGGGCTTCAATGTAGGCCTATGACCCTTCCATTCGGAAACTCCCAGTTGGCGCATCAAAAGTGCCCTTCATCGCAAAGTCTTTGTCCATGATGGCTGCAGATCCTGCTAGCTCAAGCTGGCATTTCCTTCCCTTTTAGGACATGGAGCCACATATTTAAAATATGTGGTACTTGGGTAGCCTATGGTATTTTACAGAGGGAATTTATTTTTGCCTAATCATACAGCCTTGCGCTATACAGCTCATGTTTGAATTACTACTTGTTGTTGCCATTTTCGTTGTCCACACCCAAACTTCAACTCTTCCATTCACGCTAAAACTCAATACCACAGACAATTAGCTAATTCCTGCCAGTGACTCACTGGCGTCAATCATTACTATCGCAATTTAAAATGGTGCTGGCCATATCCTGGACCAACAAAAATATTGAGAACTAATGAATCAAGATGAGAAATATGATGTGATTCCTGAAATATGGAATGGTCACAACATGACAGACCTCTACATGCTTTGTAAGTAGGAAAACCTGCAAAATCGGCAGCGTATCAAATACTTGTTCTCCCCACTGTATCTCCCTGGTATATTTCATTTATGAAGCAGCATACAAAACCTATTTTTGGACTCACCATTGTTGTTCTGTGCTCACTTGAACAGAAAACTAGAGCTGCGGTCCTTCTTGTGGGCAAACTTTGTCATCAAAGTCTGGCATTCTCTGGATTGATGATGCGTTCAAGACAACTGGGAACTAAAATAAAAAACAAGGTTGATTCATGAAGTGAGTGATCTTCAGGTCAGAAAGTCAGAGCTCTAGAAAGAGACCCGAGTTCCCGACTTGAAATTCCAAGTAGGATGACTGTTCGAAACATCTTTTCCCAGTTGGAGCTAGTTTTTTCTGAGTTCCCAGTTGTTTTGAATGCACTAAAGTCAGAGATTTCCCAGTTCCTTTGCTTTGCAGTTAGCCACTGATTCCTTCCAAAACACTCACTGTTGAATTTGCGATTTGACTTGTGTTATGTTTATGTCCAGTGGCCGATGATACGTTTTATCTGTAATTGATCTTCTTAGGACAAGGATTGAAAAGGATTTGCCAGTAGATTCATGATGATGACTGCTTGCTAGCTAAGATTTTGAAAGTATGATGTTGACATGATCAGTCCAATCAAAGCTACAGTAGATTAAACGTGATTTGACATCATGGTATCTGTGGCCAATGACCCTGAGCCTTCTTGGACAGGCACTTCTAATGTATGTCAATGGAAGCACTCAAGGGTGCTTGAACTGTTTAGCTCTCTCTGAAGACTATGTGGTGATGTGGTGTCCCCATGAGTGAAAGAACACTGAGCCAGTTACGGCGCAACTAGAGAAAATTACCAATGTCAGTGCTCTGTGCTTTAGCCGGCTGCCCCACCACCACAGAAAGCACTAAGCTAATAATATCTGTATGCAGCTTTATTAACTCAATTATATATATATATATTTTTTTCAAACTGGTATGTATTAATGCCAAAATAACATGCTAAACAAGTGGGTCTCAAAACAGGTGGGGCTCTGCAACATTATCGGCAAGTGACTTGATGCCTACTGTGCCAAAATGATTTTGAATTATTAAACAGGAGTGACAAGGGTGATGATACAGTGTGTCCAGAAAGTATTCAGACCCCTTGACTCTTTCCACATTTTGTTACATTACAACCTTATTTTCCTCCTCAATATACACGCAGTACCCCATAATGACAAACCAAAAACATGTTTTTTAGACATTTTTGCAATGTATAAAAAATTCTAAAACATAAATACCAAAAAATGTCTGCAGCATTGAATGTCCCCAAGATCAGAGGCCACTGTTTTCTTGGGGACATTCAATGCTTCAGAAATGTTTTGGTACCCTTCCCCAGATCTGTTCCTTGACAAAATCCTGTCTTGGAGCTCTATGGACATATGCTTTGACCTCGTGGCTTGGTTTTTGCTCTGTGAGACCTTATATATAGACAGGTTTGTGCCTTTCCAAATAATGTCCAGTCAATTGAATTTACTAGGGGCACTCCTGTGGTAACATCTCAAGGATGATCATTGGAAACAGGATTCATCTGAGCTCAATTTCGAGTCTCATAGCAAAGGGTGTGAATACTTATGCAAATAAGGTATTATTATTTTATAAATAAAAATGTTTTATTTAAATTTGCTAACATTTTCTAATAGCCTGTTTTTGCTTTGGCATTATGGGTAGATTTTTTATTTAATCTATTTTAGAATAAGGCTTTAGCGTAATAACATGTGGAAAAAGCCAAGAGGTCTGAATGCTTTCCGAATGAACTGTATATACTCTATATATAGAAAAGTATGTGTACATTCCTTCAAATGAGTGGATTCTGCTATTTAATCCACACCTGTTGCTAACAGGTGTATAAAATAAAGTACACAGCCATGCAATCTCTATAGACAAACACTGGCAGTAGAATGTTCACCAACTACTTCCCTGATAGAGTTCAGTGTGTCAAATCGGCGGGTCTGCTGTCCGGACCTCTGGCAGTCTCTATGGGGGTGCCACAGGGTTCAATTCTTGGACCGACTCTCTTCTCTGTATACATCAATGATGTCGCTCTTGCTGCTGGTGAGTCTCTGATCCACCTCTGCGCAGACGACACCATTCTGTATACTTCTAGCCCTTTGGACACTGTGTTGACAACCCTCCAGGCAAGCTTCAATGCCATACAACTCTCCTTCCGTGGCCTCCAATTGCTCTTAAATACAAGTAAAACTAAATGCATGCTCTTCAACCGATCGCTGCCTGCACCTGCCCGCCTGTCCAACATCACTACTCTGGACTGCTCTGACTTAGAATACGTGGACAACTACAAATACCTAGGTGTCTGGTTAGACTGTAAACTCTCCTTTCAAACATCTCCAATCCAAAGTTAAATCTAGAATTGGCTTCCTATTTCGCAACAAAGCATCCTTCACTCATGCTGCCAAACATACCCTTGTAAAAGTGACTATCCTACCAATCCTCGACTTCGGCGATGACATTTACAAAATAGCCTCCAATACCCTACTCAACAAACTGGATGCAGTCTATCACAGTGCAATCCGTTTTGTCACCAAAGCCCCATATACTACCCACCATTGCGACCTGTACACTCTCGTTGGCTGGCCCTCGCGTCATACTCGTCGCCAAGCTCCATGTCATCTACAAGACCCTGCTAGGTAAAGTCCCCCCTTATCTCAGCTCGCTGGTCACTATAGCAGCACCCACCTGTAGCACGCGCTCCAGCAGGTATATCTCTCTGGTCACCCCCAAAACCAATTCTTTCTTTGGCCGCCTCTCCTTCCAGTTCTCTGCTGACAATGACTGGAACAAACTACAAAAATCTCTGAAACTGGGAACACTTATCTCCCTCACTAGCTCTCTGTCAGAGCAGCTCACAGATTACTGCACCTGTACATAGCCCACCTATAATTTAACCCAAACAACTACCTCTTTCGCTACTGTATTTAATTAATTAATTAATTTATTTTGCTCCCCATTATTTTTATTTCTACTTTGCACATTCTTCCACTGCAAATCTACCATTCCATTGTTTTACTTGCTATATTGCATTTACTTTGCCACCATGGCCTTTTTTTGCCTTTACCTCCCTTATCACACCTCATTTGCTCACATCGTATATAGACTTGTTTATACTGTATTATTGACTGTATGTTTGTTTTACTCCATGTGTAACTCTGTGTTGTTGTGTGTCAAACTGCTTTGCTTTATCTTGGCCAGGTCGCAATTGTAAATGAGAACTTGTTCTCAACTTGCCTACTACCTGGTTAAATAAAGGTGAAGTAAAATGTTTTTTTAAATTATCTGATTGAAGAGCTCAGTGACTTTCAACATGGCACTGTCATAGGATGTCACGTTTCCAACAAGTCAGATCTTCACATTTCTGCCCTGCTAGAGCTGCCCCGGTCAAGTGTAAGTGCTGTTATTGGCAACGTCTAGGAGCAACAACGACACAGATGCGAAGTGGTAGGCAACACAAGCTCATACCACGTAGCGCTTAAAAAGATCACAATGTACATGACAAGCATTGGCTGGAGTGGTGCAAAGCTCGCTGCCATTGGACTCATTGGAGCAGTGGAAACACGTTCTCTGGAGTGATAAATCACGCTTCACCATCTGG
Source organism: Oncorhynchus clarkii lewisi (assembly GCF_045791955.1). Classification (NCBI taxonomy): domain Eukaryota; kingdom Metazoa; phylum Chordata; class Actinopteri; order Salmoniformes; family Salmonidae; genus Oncorhynchus; species Oncorhynchus clarkii. The sequence continues at coordinate 4,896,087 of NC_092165.1, read as the reverse complement.
CAGTCCGACAGACGAATCTGGGTTTGGCGGATGCCAAGAGAATGCTACCTGCCCTAATGCATAGTGCCAACTGTAACGTTTGGTGCCAAATGTTTTTCATGGTTCGGGCTAGGCCCCTTAGTTCCAGTGAAGGGAAATCAACGCTTCTGCATTCACTGACATTCTAGATGATTCTGTGCTTCAAATGTTTGGCAACAGTTGGGGAAGGCCTTTTCCTGTTTCAGCATGACGATGCACCTGTGCACAAAGCAAGGTCCATACAGAAGTGCTTTGTCGAGATTGGTGTGGAAGAACTTGACTGGCCTGCACAGAGCCCTGACCTCAACCCCATCAAACACATTTGAGATGAATTGGAACCCCGACTGAGAGCCAGGCTTAATTGCCCAACATCAGTGCCCAACCTCACTAATGCTCTTGTGGCTGAAGCAAGTCCCCGCAGCAATGTCCTAAAATCTAGTGGAAAGCCTTACCAGATGAGTGGAGTCTGTTATAGCAGTAAGGGGGGACCAACTCCATATTAATAGCCATGATTTTGGAATGAGATGTTCGACGAGCCGGTGTCCACATACTTTTGGTAATGTAGTGTATATCCTACAGAGTCATGGGAAGAATCTGAATTGCATACTCCTCGTGTCCTCTCTTCTATCCTTGCCTCTTTCTCAAAACCCATTGGAGGAGAAGGTCAGAGTGGTGGTACCTCTGGCTTTCTCATTCAATAGGGCTTGAGAAAGAGGCAAGGATAGAAGAGAGGACACGAGGAGTATGCAATTCAGATTCTTCCCATGGACATTACCATCTGAGAACACAGAACTGTTCCCAACACAATAACTGAGTTGGTTACGCGTGACTTTGCTGCCCTTGAAAAACTTTGGAAAAGGACTTAAAACTAGAACATTTTGTTCTGTTTGATGCATTTAAATCCCAGATTGTAGGGCTGTTGACCACAAGTTTTATGTTTTTAAACCGGCACTTTTAAACTCCCCTATGCACTTGACACTGTTTTAACTGTTTTTTGATGTGTTGTGTAACTAACTATATGTATGCTGGTTTCTTGACCAGGGCTCACTTGAAAAAGAGATGTCAATCTGAAAGTGACTTCTTTGGTTGAATAAATGTAAAATAAAAAATGTAATAGAATTCCTTATCTAGCTCCCAGACGGCTGTGATTTAAAAAAAAAACGTGAATAAAGACTGTGCTGATGTATTGCCACGTTGAACCATGTTGTGCTCTGTTGTTAAAAACGTGTGCTTTTTATTTTAAAACAATGACATCATATCTGTATTCTGACATCTTCATGCATGTTAGCCATTTTGAAGCCTGCAGAAATAAACGCTTTGTAGTACTTTGACTGTGTATTGGATATGTCAAGGAATCTTTGAAAGACAGTGTGTTTTGTAATGTACCAAAAATGTTGCTAAATATTCAGGGGCTATGTAGGTGATCTAGAGAATTTATAAAACAATACCACTGACAGCCAGTGTAAGGAGAACAACATATGACTAATATGAGATCTGTTCTTAGTGTTGGTCACTTTGCACACTCCACTCAATGTATTGTTTTGTGAGACTAAACCACTAACAATGTTTTTACTTTGAGAAACTCTAAAAACAATATTATGTTTTCCCTGCCAGACGTTAGACTGCTGCAGCCCGTCCATCTTTAGGTGGTGGGATTCCCCACCTGGTGGGGTTCTAGTGATGGAGAGGCCTGGTGATGAGGGGTCACAAGGTGCAACAGGTGGTGAAGGGGACGGAAGAGACACCACACCTGTTCACAACACTGGCACTCCTGATGGCATGGCAGCACGAGGAGTCATGCTACAGGACTTCATATTGAATCAACAGCAACAGCAGTCAATGCAACAGCAACCGCAGTCAATGCAACAGGCAATGCAATCCATGCAGCAACAGATGCAGCAGCAGATCAGCCAGCTACAGGAGGAGGTGCAGAAAGGAAAGACAAAGCAACAGTGTGTTGTGATCACTCTGGCAGCAGCAAACCCAGACACTCTGACAAGACCAGCTCCTCAGTCTCGAGGCAAGTTGTTCATCAAAAAGATGCAGCTATTTGAGTATAACTATACAATAGACAACATTTCAACAGTTCATAAGCAGTCTGCAAACTAACCACTTTCTGCATGTATGCTGATCTACAGTACTATATCTCACCCTCCATTCTAGACCCAGCAGAGGAGGTATCAGGTGAACACGTTGACAAGGAGGAGGCAGCAGAGATGGTAAGACACAATTACATAAGAAGAAAAGGTCCTAAGAAAGTATCACATTATGATGTCATCTAAAGTTAAAACTGATATTTAAAAACCCTGATGAATTTCCATCCAGGGGCCTCTACATGTTTGTGAAATTCATAGTAATTGAGAGATCACAGGGAAATACTTTGTATTTTTTTAAATTTAACTAGGCAAGTCAGAACAAATTGTTATTTTCAATTACGGCCTAGGAACAGTGGGTTAACTGCCTGTTCAGGGGCAGAACAGTCTTAACAGTCAGTAATAAACCATGTATAAACAGACAGAACAGGATAATACTGTGTATTAGACAGTAATAAACCATGTATAAACAGAGAGAACAGGGTAATACTGTGTATTAGACATCCGTAATAAACCATGTATAAACAGAGAACAGAGTAATACTGTGTACTAACAGTCAGTAATAAACCATGTATAAACAGAGAGAACAAGGTAATACTGTGTATTAACAGTCAGTAATAAACCATGTATAAACAGACAGAACAGGGTAATACTGTGTATTAACAGTCAGTAATAAACCATGTATAAACAGACAGAACAGGGTAATACTGTGTATTAACAGTCAGTAATAAACCATGTATAAACAGACAAAAGGGTAATACTATGTATTAACAGTCAGTAATAAACTATGTATAGAGCATTTAGAAACAGTTTGCTCACCATTACCCCAACATTTGCAAATTATTTATAGAAAATGTTTGATATATTTCCTTTAATATACATGAGCTGGCGCACACCCAGATAAAAATATTTGATGTAGTGATGACTAACGCCCAATAAACTGTAAGGTATAAAAATAAAGAGATATACTCCCAGGGACTATATATATATAGTGTGCTGCTCTCTTTTTTTTTTATATAGCTTATATGATACGTTTCCTTTCACATTCTGTGATTATTATTTTACCATTGATATGTTCTGAGCCATTTTGACACCTTAAAGGGGCATCAAGTACAGCAGGTCTACCAATGGCAGGTCTACCAATGCATCACTTTGCAAAACATTTATAAAGAATGAACAGCAATCGCTTTAGATGAGGGGTTGCAAAAACACTTTACTAGTGATTAGTAAATGGTTAATAAATGGAAATTAGATTAAAAAGTGGTGGAATTTCCCTTTTTATTTTCAAGTTCAGTTTAACCAATGTTATTTATTGATTTAACTGTTTTGTTAGAAATTGGAAGATGTTCAACAGCCTTTGTCCGATGATGAGTCAAAACCAGAGACCGATGGCTCTTCAGAAGGAAACAGAGAAACAACCAAAGGTATTGTCTCCTGTTTTAAAGTTCTTTACACCACCTTTAATTGCCCTTAAACGTCATGTCTGTTAAAACCTCTTAAGGATGACGCGTATTGTTGTTCCTGTACAGGAACCAAAATCAGCGGAAATTTCAGAGCGCCACCTGTAGTCCTCGATAAAACTCAAACTTTCATTAAAACACACATGCAAGGTACTCAATTAAAGCTACACTCGTTGTGAATCTAGCCAACATGTCAGATTTGTAAAATGCTTTTCGGCGAAAGCATGAGAAGCTATTATCTAATAGCATGCACCCCCCGAAATACCTGAACGAGACCTAAACGAAAGATTTAGCGGTAGCCGGCGCTACACAAAACGCAGAAATAAAATATAAAACATTAATTTCTTTGTTGGCACTCCTATATGTCCCATAAACATCACAATTGGGTATTTTTCCCGATTAAATCCGTCATTGTATACCTAAAATGTCTATTTATAAAGCCCGTCTGATCCAGAAAAAAAAAAAATCACCTTTACAAGACGCAACGTCACTTTTTAAAATTAAACAAGTTGCCTATAAACTTTTACAAATCACTTCAAACTACTTTTGTAAACCAACTTTAGGTATTAATAAACGTTAATAATCGATCAAATTGATCACGGAGCGATCTGTATTCGATAGCAGCAAGTCTTGAAATCGTCGTCCATTTTTTCACTTTCATAAACTTCCTCGGTGCACCACAAGACAGGAAGTGCCTACACGTCATCCCACCAAGGATAAACCTGCAATAAAATGCCAGTATTGGCGACATCGTGTGGAAGCTGTAGGCATTGTAATGGGAACCTCATCTATTTTCTATCGCCTTAGACAATTCAAAGACTGGCTGATTAATATTTTTTGTGTGTTTTTGGTGAACAGTTTTCCCTGGGATTTTTACTCCTGAACACGTTCTGTTATAGCCACAGACATGATTTAACCAGTTTTAGAAACTTCAGAGTGTTTTCTATACACACATACTTATCATATGCATATACTATATTCCTGGCATGAGTAGCAGGACGTTGAAAAGTTGCGCGATTTTTCACAAAAAGCTGCAAAAATTCGCATGATCTCTAATGACTAAAATGTACATTTTGTCAATATAATAACTCAAACTATTGAAGTTGGCATAGTAATGGAACGTTATGTAGTAGTAGTAGGAGTCTCATAGTAGTAGAAGTTGAATCAGTAGTAGTAGTAGTATCAAATTATGTAGTAGTAGTATATACACTAATTATATAGTAGTAGTAGTATCAAATTATGTAGTAGCAGTAGTATTTAATTATATAGTAGTAGGAGTAGAAGTATCTAATTATATAGTAGTAGTAAGATCTAATTATATAGTAATAGTGGTATATACTTATATAGTATTAGTAGTAGTAGTAGAAGTATCTAATTATGTAGTATATACGTATGTAGTAGTAGTATATAATTATATAGTAGTCAATAATTATATACTAGTAGTAGTGTATAATTATATACTAGTAGAAGTATCTAATTATAAAGTAGTAGAATTATCGAATTATATAGTAGATGTATTATTAGTAGTAGTAGCTATTTATATAGTAGTATCTAATTATATAGTAGTAGTAGTAGTAATATCTAATTATGTATGTAGTAGTAGTATCTAATTATATAGTAGTAGTAGTATCTAATTATATAGTAGTAGTAGTATCTAATTATATAGTAGTAGTTGTAGTATCAAATTATATAGTAGATGTATTATTATTAGTAGTATATATTTATATAGTAGTAGTATCTAAATCTCTAGTAGTAGTTTGTAATTATATATTAGTAGTAGAAGTAGTATCACTAGTAGTAGTAGTATTTAATTATACAGTAGTATTAATGGTTGTAGTAGTGGTATCTACTTATATAGTTTTAGTTGTACTGATAGTAGTATATAATGTTATAGTCTTAGTTCTAGTAGTATTAGTATCTAGTTGTATAGTAGTAGAAGTAGCACTATTTAATTATATTGTAGTTGTAACGGTTCTTCCTGGGAAGGAGAGGACACACACACCATACATTTCATTGCAAAAAAATATGTTTTATTTTTTATATATATAATACGTATATATTTTTATATTTCATAAAATGGCATTAGCACTTACCCGTCCAGAAGTACGTCCTGTCCTTGCAGAAACAGCTCCTCAGTTCCTGTTTGAATCATAACACTTCAAGATTCCTCAAACAAAATATCTCACTTTCACTTTGCTTTACATGATTTATTCGCCTTTATATCTTCAATGAAATCGTTGAAACTACAACTTTCCGAAAAACAGCTGCGCATAAAAAGCCTTACAGCAACTCCTCTGATCGTCAAGGCGAAAATGGAGTTCCCTGCGCATGCGATTACAAACAAGGAATTGTGGTCCAACCCCAAACCATTACATAATGGCTTTTACCTCAGCTCATTGGCTATCTACCCAGCTAGATTTCAAGAAGATCAGTGGTCATTGGGCAGAAATAGTCAATCAATGAAGCTTCGCTAAAATTATTGGTGCGTAAGGCAGTCATTTATAGTTGTCTTCAAATCAGCTCACTTCGGTCAATTCTCCCTGCAAAAAAAAAGTGATGTTGGACTGTGTTGCAAACATCCAGAGGAATGCACTGAAACTCACCATGCCGAATGCTTCGTAAAAAATTGATAGAGATGGAATTCACGTCACAAACGGTTTACAAAATATTTCGATTTAGGCTATAAAAATGGATTTTATCAAAGAAAACGGCACTTCATTTGATCAACTATACAAAATAAGAAACCGTGGAAAAACCGACACAGTCCTAACTGGTGCAAACCACAGAGACAGGAACAATCACCCACAAGATACCTAAAGAATATGGCTGCCTAAATATGGTTCCCAATCAGAGACAACGATAAACACCTGCCTCTGATTGAGAACCACTCCAGGCAACCATAGACTTACCTAGAACACTCAACTGAACACAACCCCATAGACTACAAAAAACCCTAGACAAAACAAGACACATAAATCACCCATGTCACACCCTGGCCTAACCAAAATAATAAAGAAAACACAGAATACTAAGGCCAGGGCGTGACAGTAGTGGTAGTAGTAGTAATCGTATCTAATTATATAGTAGTAGTAGCAGTAGTAGTAGTAGTAGTATATCATTAAATAGTGGTAGTAGTAGTATTAGTATGTATTAGTAGTTGTAGTACTATTATAATAATTATTATTATGTAGTAGTAGTAGTAGTAGTGGTAGTAGTAGTATATAATTATGTATATAGTTGGTAGTAATAGTGGTATCTAATTAACCCTTTCACACGTACCATCACACGGGTGTGATCATTCCACAGTGGTCCCTGAAGCATACGATTACACCTGTGTGATTAGGACACTTATTTATAACTCTTATTTAGAACGGCCAGTTTCGAATGACGCAACAATCAGCGTTTGAGCTGGCCACATTTTTTCTGAAACTATTTACACAAACACAGTCCTTACAAAGTTATGTCCAAAATGTGAGCAGTTTATTTTTGGATGCATTGTTCAGTTAATCACAGAAGTAACTATAGCATAACACAATCATCCTAACCGGACAAATGTAGGCTACATTTGTCCTAACGCTAACTGAGGAAAGATTGAGCAACACAAGCGGTCATATTTTCTAACTCTCAGCTTACAAACTACAATATGAATTAGCTAATAGCAATTACTATGTACAGTTGAAGTCGGAAGTTTACATACACCTTAGCCAAATAAATTTAAACTCAGTTTTTCACAATTCCTGACATTTAATCATAGTAAAAATGCCCAGACTTAGGTCAGTTAGGATCTCCACTAAGAATGTGAAATGTCAGAATAATAGTAGAAAGAATGATTTATTTCAGCTTTTATTTCTTTCATCACATTCCCAGGGGGTCAGAAGTTTACATACACTCAAATAGTATTTGTTAGCATTGCCTTTAAATTGTTTAACTTGGGTAAAACGTTTTAGGCAGCCTTCCATAAGCTTCCCACAATAAGTTGGGTGAATTTTGGCCCATTCCTCCTGACAGAGCTGGTGTAACTGAGTCAGGTTTGTAGGCCTCCTTGCTCGCACACGCTTTTTCAGTTCTGCCCACAAATTTTCTATGGGATTGAGGTCAGGGCTTTGTAAGCCAGAGTCATAAACACGGTTTCACTGATCTCACTGCATCTCCCTTCCGCATCTGAGATACTGCCATCACTAAAGTATTATATCTCAACCTCTATTCCAGGTGCAGCAGAGGAGGTATTGGGGAATCACAATGACAAGAAGGAAGAGGCAGAGAGGGTAAGACACACTTTTACATCCTCAGTGATCATGCTGATCATGTTCCTGTAATGTGACATGTTTCATTTCAAGGTTAAAGCTAAATGTTATATAACGTTGCGTTCCAGCTTGTTTCTGTGTAATATACATTTTGAAAATAAGCTATGTAAAGTGAATAACAATAAAACAGTAAATTAACTCTGAATCTAGTGAAATCACTAATTTGTGGATGTATTCTTGACCCAAAGCCCCATCCAGAGATTCCATCTCCTTCCAAACCACTGAAGGGCTGGGAAGAGAAGATTCACCAGGGAGAACAAGGAAAACTAAAAGTGGGTGTTGACTAGGGTTGTGCTGTGTAGGCTACTATGAACATATTTACTTCCATAAAATCCAAGAGTGCAGCCAACCACTGTTGTTGTGCGATCACATTGTGTAATCTTGCTCTAATTAAGTCTAGTGGGTGAGATCTTGAACTTTCTAGGGGTTCACTTTGAAAAAGTTGAATAGTTTATCATGGATAGTTTGATGTTATGGCTGCTGCTTTAACAGGGATATACTGGATCTTCAAATATGATTTAATACCTGTGTTAACAAAAGGCTAAGCTTGTGTTTGAATATATTTAATTCGTTTCATTTGTGATTTTCATGAATAGGAAAAGTTTCTAGGGGTAGTTATGTCCCCTGCGTTATGCTAATTCGTTTGAGGCTATGATTACGATCCCGGATCCGGGATTGCTTGTCGCAAAAGGTTAAAATGGGAAGATACGGGACATATTTATTTAAAAAGTGTAAAGTAACTTTTCTTTTTCCAATCATACTGCCTATCCTGATGCAACATTGCCAATGTTTGTATGATAGGCATCACAACAGGGAAACCACATCCTTAATGTTAATTTAACAAAAGCTATGCATGCCAGACTAGACATTAATGTGCCATTATTCTAAATGGAAGCTATTGTGCTCTATCCTCAACAGACCAGAATTGTAGATTCAATGTCATAATAAATTAAACATGTTAACCTGTGAATTCAACTTTTTATAGAAAATTGAAGAGGAAGAGCCACTGCCAAAAGCCAGTGATGAGTCAAATCCAAAGAAGGAGGGTTCCTCAGGAGAAACACCCCAAGGTACCACAATACTTCACTTTCAATAGCATTATTAATAAGCATTTATAAACTATTTAAAAGGTTTTACATGTGTGCACTGTTCCAGCATTTCTACACATTTGTAATCATTATAAGTATTTGTAAGCATTGTAAATTTGTCTTTTCATTTCTGAATTCACATTTAAATGTTAGCTTCCTTTTTTTGTGAGTTATTGAGTCCAGAAATGGTCTGCCTCTGCCTTCTGTAACCTTATCCAAAGTACAGTGTAAAACACCTGTTAGTGCGCTTTTCTGCTATTCTTTGAGGAGGATTTGTAATCATGGCTCTCTTTTCATTTCTATTTACAGGACCTTGGCTCAGGGAGTTGTTGTCAAAGACTGGACTAGAAGATCATTATGAAAACAAGCTGACGTTAAGTACTGTCCTTGAGATAAATGCTGATACTACATCAGATGAACCTCTTACCACTATGCAGTCACTTCCAGGGGCCTTCCTGAATAAATTAATGATGGCAAATGTGAATGCTAGGAGTGTGAAATGTCTGACCACTGACCAGGAGGTTTCATATTATGGTGTAGACAACCTGGACACTGACTCTGATAGCAGCAATGTAATTAATCCACTGGACCTGATAACTGCCCTGTTTCTGTGTTCAGATGGTTTCCTGCAGCAGGAGATGGTCCAGAAAATGTCCATGTGTCAGTTTGCTGTTCCTCTGCTGCTGCCAAACTGTGACACAGAACAAAGCACTTTGATGCTGTGGGCCTTGAGGGACATAGTGAGGAAGTTCAGACCCTCTTCCCAAACATCCACAAAGACTTTTGTGGAGGACAGACTTGTTGTCTCTGATATTCCTATGGTGTCCTTTGTTAGGATAGGAGAGAGTAGCTTGTCCAAGTCTCATATTTTGAACAAGTTGCTTAGTAACCCTCAACAGTACCATGACACTTTTGTTCATCATGATATGGAATGTGGAGATGTCCCTTTGCAAATCTCAAATGGACTGGTTGAAATCAGCTGGTACTTTCCATCTGGGAACAAAAACACAGACATGTTCACAGAGCCTGTGGCGGTGGCCAATCTCAGAGGAGACATCAGGTCCTTTGAAACACAGTTCTCCTTTCTGTGTCAAACATCAGCTGCAGTTTACATTTTCACTGATGATTTCGAGGCAGATTTCAAGGTTTTGGAAGGCAAAATCACAAAAGCAGAGTTATTTCTGGTTGTCAACTCTCAGAATAAAACATTCAGGGTGGACACATTGAAGAAAATAATCACAAACTACAGTATCAACCCAACAAATGTGATTGTGAAGAAGAAGCAGAATGATGCAGAATTTGTCAAAATCCTGCAGTCATCTGTGGGTGACATCATCGAAAATAGAAAAAACAGATTGACAATTGAAAACATGGCTGACGTGGCTCATCAGATGGGGATTCTGGTTGATGAAGACAGTGATGACTGTCAGAGTGCCAGGAAGATGGCAGATGAAATCACTAGGAACATCAAAGACACAATTCAATTCAAAGACAAACAGCTACCCTTACAGGGAACAATCTGGAAAGAGCTTTCCCAGTTAGAAAAAGAGAAGTGTAGACTGAGAAAAGCAGGAGGTCAAGACATTGAACACTACAAGAGCTCTCTGAAGAGGAAGGAGGAAGAGCTGAGAAAGAAGCAAAATAAATGTGACATGTCAGATGTAATGACAAGCTTCATTTTAGGAATGTCAAGATCAGGACCTGAGCGTTCCTATTTCCTCAAATGGATGCGGATAAATCTGGACAATCTGTCACGTCAGAACCTGTCTGCTTTGAGGGGCCGGTACAAAGATCTTTGCCAAAATTCTCCGGAGAAAAAGGACGAAATTAAAGATTTGGATAAGCAATTATCTGACTGTTCCTTAGGCCTTGAACACTTCCTGCGTGAGTTGGGCCAGTTATATGAAGCTGCCTGCTCCCTCCCTGAAGACAGTCCTCAAAGGAAACAGATGGAGTATCTCCCTGGATTGTGTGCTCAGATGCTGTTGGATGGTTTCCCCGTTGAGCTTGTGGATGGAGATGCATCAAATATCCCTCTGAAATGGATATCAGCTGTTCTGACTCAGCTTCATGCTCTTGTGGACTCTAACAGCAAGATCCGTGTTGTGACAGTTTTAGGGGTCCAAAGCACTGGGAAGTCCACTCTCCTCAACACCATGTTTGGGGTCCAGTTTGCTGTCAGCAGTGGAAGATGCACCAGAGGTGCCTTCATGCTACTGATTAAAGTCAACAAAGAACTCAAGGAGGAGCTGAAATGTGACTTCATCATGATCATTGACACAGAGGGGTTGAAATCACCAGAGTTGGCTCAACTAGATGACAGCCATGAACATGACAATGAACTGGCCACACTGGTGATAGGACTCAGTGATGTCACTATCATCAACATCGCCATGGAGAACTCCACAGAGATGAAAGACATTCTACAGATTGTTGTTCATGCTTTTATCAGGATGAAGGAAGTGGGGAAGAAGCCGATATGTCATTTTGTGCACCAGAATGTGTCAGACATGTCTGCTCATGACAACAACATGAGGGACAGGAAGAAGTTGTTGGAACAGTTGAATGAAATGACCCAGGCAGCAGCCAGAATGGAGAAGAAGGAGAATATCACCAAGTTCACTGATGTGATGGAGTATGATCCAGACACTAGCAGCTGCTACATCCCAGGACTTTGGCATGGGACTCCCCCTATGGCTCCAGTCAATGTTGGCTACAGTGAGTCTGTGTATGATTTAAAAAAGAGCTTGATGCAAGATTTCAGAAAATGCCAGAAAAATGATGACTTGACACATTTCTTGAAGTGGACACAAAGCTTGTGGGAGGCAGTTAAATTTGAGAAATTCATCTTCAGTTTCAGAAACAGCTTGGTTGCAGATGCATACTCCAGATTATGCTCTGAGTACAATGGTTGGGAATGGACCTTCCAGAAGGAGATGTATAAATGGATGGTGAGTGCTGAAACTAAAATGTCCAATATTGGCATGTCAGATCAACATCCCCAGAGGTCCATAAGAGATGTGCTACAATACTTAATGATAGAAGCATCTGAGAAACTGTCATTGGGAGAAAAGAAAATCCAAGACAATCTAGTGAAATACTTTGAGAAGCAAGATGGCCATGTCAATCTTGTTGAAAAATTCAAGGAGGACTTTGTGTCCAGTGCAAAAACGCTGAGAAAAGAGATAGAAAACACAGTGAAGAACAAACTGCTAGGTGCTGTTGAGATCAAAGAGGGAATGACAGAACTGAACAACATCAAGAGCTCTCAGGCCAGTACAATGGAAAAGAAGGTTCTGACTCTGCTGCAGAACTGTAGAAAGAAAGAATCTGTTCTATCAGATGAGGCCCTCAGTGAAGAGTTTGACATCATGTGGAGGAACACTCTGTCTGAGATAACTTTCAAAGGACTCCAAAGAAGAGATGTGGCTCTTGATGCCTTCCTCATGTTACGTGATAATCTGACAATGAGGGGGGGTCTTGTCAACAAGATGTTGGTTGGAAACAGTCTGTTGGATTGTGGGAGAAAAGCCTTTGTTGTGGAATCAGAGAGTTTGTGGCAGCAGGCTAAAAACAAAGTACAGCACGGGTCTTCCGACTATCACAGGAAAAAACTACAAGACCTCTGTGATGACATCATAAAACAGTGTCTGGAGTTTATGACCCAGAGGGTGAGAAGCAAAACTGATTACCATGACACACACATCAAAGAACTGCTGAGAATAATTGACAAAACATTGCAACAACACACACAAATTCAAGCAAGTGAGGAATGTGAGGTTTCTCTGAAGCTACACATCTGTGGCAGAGCAGCCAGAGAGTTCCAGAAGATGCATGAAGATTTTATTGAAGTCAATGACCCAAGGAAGTGTCTGGAACTGTCTAAGAGCAAGTACCTTACTGAGTTCAGAGACTTATTTCATAACCGAGACCAGTGCCTAAAGAAAGCTAAGGACTTCACAAAGCTCTGTCTACAGCCAGCTGTACAGGACTATGTGACCAAAATGATTGGTCCTGATGTGGTTGATGAAGTAAAGACAGGTAAAGGGTCAGAGGATTACAGCACCCGAGGGGCTTTCCAGTTCTCCATTTTGAAACAGCTCCTGACAGATGAGAAATATGAAAAGTACATTGACAATTATGAAAGCTTTGTGAAGGACTGGCTGTTTGACCAAATTGTCCAACGACTTTCAAAGAACAACGGTCTGAATAAACTAGAGATAAAACATCTGTCAGATATAATCAAAATCATAATTGCTGCCATTTCAAATGTCAGCAATAAAACTACGGTAAATGATATCAAGATGTTCATTGGCATTATTTGCGATGCTCTTGGAGAGAAGCTTGTCTTTCCTAAAGATGCTCTGGATTCCATTCTGATGCTTATTCCTGAAGATGCAAACACAGAACAGTTTGCTGACTTCCTCACAGAGTTAGTGGGAGAAATGGAGCAGTCACTGGCAGCTGAGTACAACAAGGGAGGAGACATCAAAGAGAGACTCAGATCTCTTCCATTCAAGCCTCATGACAAGATGTTCACCAGTCTGTTTGGATGTGGGGAGGCATGTCCCTTCTGTGGTGTACCCTGTGATGCAGGGGGTACAGAGCACAAAACACACCATGCCTACATTCATCGTTCAGAAGGTATCAATGGTTATAGGTGGAGGGATTCAAAAAAATTAACGATTGATATATGTTCATCTCTTGTGGTTAGTGACTGTACATTCTCCAACGCCAAGACTGGAGGAACATTTCACCCCTACAAGGACTACCAGACACATTACCCTGACTGGGTGATAACTGGAGATTCCAGCATTGAGGCTTCAGACTACTGGAAGTATGTGATGGTCACATTCAATGAGAGAATCGCTGAAGCCAAACATGCACTCCCTGCTGATATCCCAGAGGACTGGAAGGCTTTAACACCTGATGATGCAATGAAGAGCTTGAAAAGGTCATTCAACATGAAATAAAGTGGAGTACTATGTAATGACTTGCTGAACAAAAACATACCCAATGCAATTTAGAAAAGAACAACTGCAGCAGGAAAAACCTATTTTCAGATGCATTCATAAACTATAAAACATCTTAGGAATTTACAGATCAGATGTTCCATAATGAAATTGCTAAAGGAGTAGGAATACAACATTTAACGTCAAAATGTAGATTTAAGCAAAACGCTTCAAGCTACATTCTGAACACCAACAAATCAGTAAATCTGAACACCAACAAGTTAACCAACAGATTCAGAGTACTTTACTTGCTAATGTCCATAAGTAAACACAATACACAGGCAAATAAGGAGCTAGTGTGCCATTGGTAATTTAATTTCTATTATAATAATTATATTTCTCTCATGTACTTACCATCAAATCAAATCAAATTTTATAACCTATGGCTTGATATGCCTTAATCACAGATGAATGATTAGAAGGGACTGCATGGTTGTTTAGTGGTAAACGGTTGGCTTGGCTTTGGTTTTTGTCATTTGACATTTAGCATTTTAATCTTAATGTAATTTTATTGGGAAAAAATGCATTAGTTTTTTTCATATAGAAGGTATTATACATTGATTATACTTTGAATAATTTATTTTAGCAACAATGATTACTAAGAATATTTAAAATCTGTTTTTGTTGGACCACATCTTATGAGTTGTTCAATGACGTGGCCGGTTTGGAAGGCATTTACCGACATCCTCAGGACATCCTCATTTCAAAGTCAATCTTGAGCGATCTGCCTGGATGATGATGTTGATGATGAGGATATAATTTTGTTGTTGATGATGAGGATAGAATTTTGTTGTTGATGACGATATAATTTTGTTGTTGTTGATGACGATATAATTTTGTTGTTGTTGATGACGATATAATTTTGTTGTTGTTGATGACGATATAATTTTGTTGTTGTTGATGACGATATCATTTTGTTGTTGTTGATGACGATATAATTTTGTTGTTGTTGATGACGATATAATTTTGTTGTTGTTGATGACGATATAATTTTGTTGTTGTTGATGATGAGGATATAATTTTGTTGTTGTTGATGACGATATAATTTTGTTGTTGTTGATGATGAGGATATAATTTTGTTGTTGATGATGACGATATAATTTTGTTGTTGTTGATGACGATATAATTTTGTTGTTGTTGATGACGATATCATTTTGTTGTTGTTGATGACGATATAATTTTGTTGTTGTTGATGACGATATAATTTTGTTGTTGTTGATGACGATATAATTTTGTTGTTGTTGATGACGATATAATTTTGTTGTTGTTGATGACGATATAATTTTGTTGTTGTTGATGACGATATAATTTTGTTGTTGTTGATGACGATATAATTTTGTTGTTGATGATGAGGATATAATTTTGTTGTTGTTGATGACGATATCATTTTGTTGTTGTTGATGACGATATAATTTTGTTGTTGATGATGAGGATATAATTTTGTTGTTGTTGATGACGATATAATTTTGTTGTTGATGAGGATTTCATTTTGTTGTTGTTGATGACGATATTATTTTGTTGTTGATGAGGATTTCATTTTGTTGTTGTTGATGACGATATAATTTTGTTGTTGATGAGGATTTCATTTTGTTGTTGATGATGAGGATTTAATTTTGTTGTTGATGAGGATTTCATTTTGTTGTTGATGATGAGGATTTAATTTTGTTGTTGATGTTTTTACTTTTTTCTTTTTGTTTTTGACAAGGATTTTGTTATTGATGTTTATCTGATTTCTGTAGTTGATGACAAACAAGTATGATGATGTGAGATGGAACTCTGTAGGGACTGGAGGGAATGACTTTCAGTTGGTCAAATTATAACCATGATGAAGACAAAAAAATTGATGTTGTATATGATGTCTTACAAATGTTTTTTTTTGTTCTGCAGTGAACACATACATACTTTACAGATATGTTGTGAGATTATGCATAATTTGCTTCCATTGAAACTAAAAATACTTTTTCAATTTGCATTATCTTGTGACTAGAGATGATGAATACAAATCAGTCAGTTAACAAAACATTATTTGTTTTAATAACATGGTTTGGTTCACTTGGAATCAGTTGTAGGCTATAACATTTTTATCAGCTATTAGACAAATAAAGGCCCACAATGTGAGCATCATGTGTCTCAGAGTAGAGTGCTGATCTAGGATCAGGTCCTCCCTGTCCATGTAGTCTTATTCAATGAGATCTAAAAGGCTAAACTGATCACAAATCAGCAATGTTACTCTGAGATGCTTAATACATTATTCGGTCCCTGGTGATCATAAACATCAGAATTGACCACTCGATGGTGATGTGGGTAAGGCATATGTGGAAATCTAAACAGACCAATTGCTTAAAAATCCCTTCTCTCCTTGTCTTGTTCCCTGAATCTGCACTGATTGGCAGATCAGTGAAGGAGAGGACTGATTTTCAGAGGACTGAGAAAGAGCCAGTGTATAAGTGTATAAGGGTTGTGTTGTGTGTTGAATAAAATAACTAGTCATTGGTTCTATATTTAACCTATATATATTCTCAATTATTATAATGCAATATATACCCAATATTTGTTTCCAGTATATTCTATATATTATTTGCGTTGGGTTGGGATCCTCACTCCGAAATCAGAATCCACATTTAAAACGGTCACAGACAAGCTGGCAGAGAAATTCCTCTATCTGCTCATTCTGGACCAGTGAAAACACTGACCAAGACATTCTGAAACCTGAGTTGTTGACCAGATAGTTTTAAGTACCATGTCAGTGCTCTTCGTACCATGTTAGCTGTCTGTAAAACATGTTTATGCCATATTTAAGTAATTTTGACCTGTCAACTCTATAATTATCGGTTGCAGTGACGGCCGAGGAACCTTCCAATGTCGACCAATCAAATGTATGGGTGGTTTTGGGCCCACCAATAGTGTGAGTTGGCAACATAGACATTGTCAAGGTGGTTGTTGAAGGCAACCCTTCCACTGTGTTGTATTAAAATAATATTGGACCTGGAGAACCTGTCATAGATTCCTTGAGTCGTCTCATCACTCGTCCTTGAATCTGAATTCAATATTTCATCTTCAGTTTAAATCTGGGATTGGAACAACAATCAAACCACTTCTGCACTACTTGTTAACAAGTTTAATTCTCTTTAATAATCACAACTAGTCATCACACCAGTAGTGGTGTGTAGGTAAAATCACTGTGGAAGTCAGGAAAAAATGCCATATTACAACCCTTGCTGTGATAATTATGTTGTTTGCTCTATAACCTGTTAGTTTCATATGCCTTGACACGGTGATATATAGGCCTAAGGCCGAGATAATAAGAAGACACAACTAAACCTTTGTTTCGTCACAAAACCGGAGAGAAACCTCTGTCTGGTGATCACACAGATAACTACGTTCAACACCATCACTGTTCTCCAGGTTTTCTGACATCTACACTACTATAACAGGTCAGTTATCTGGTGATAGTATAGTGTTGACATCTACACTACTATAACAGGTCAGTTATCTGGTGATAGTATAGTGTTGACATCTACACTACTATAACAGGTCTGTTATCTGGTGATAGTATAGTGTTGACATCTACACTACTATAACAGGTCAGTTATCTGGTGATAGTATAGTGTTGACATCTACACTACTATAACAGGTCAGTTATCTGGTGATAGTATAGTGTTGACATCTACACTACTATAACAGGTCAGTTATCTGGTGATAGTATAGTGTTGACATCTACACTACTATAACAGGTCAGTTATCTGGCAAAAATTGCTCAGATACACGAATACGATATAAGATTCAAAATGTGTGAATCTTGCCTTTAACATTCCAGAATCCTTCCTGAATCACACTAGTGTTCTGGTCCATATTCAGCCATAGACATGTTCCACAGACAGCAAGACTGGTTTAAATAAACAGAGTGAACAGATTGCAGCACACTGTGTTCATTATTAACACAATAAACATGTTTTAACAATACAATGTTTATTATACATTGACTACAGATCATTACTTTTTCTGTCCCAATGACATAGGATTTGACTAATTACCGAACAGTCCCCATAACCTGGTTTATACTGTAGTGACCTTAACCCAACACCTAGCAACCTCATAACCTGGTCTGTACTGAGTTTATACTGTAGTGACCTTAACCCAACACCTAGCAACCTCATGACCTGGTCTATACTGAGTTTATACTATAGTGACCTTAACCCAACACCTACTGTAGCAACCTCATAACCTGGTCTATACTGAGTTTATACTGTAGTGACCTTAACCCAACACCTAGCAACCTCATAACCTGGTCTATACTGAGTTTATACTGTAGTGACCTTAACCCAACACCTAGCAACCTCATAACCTGGTATATACTGAGTTTATACTATAGTGACCTTAACCCAACACCTAGCAACCTCTTCAATGGTTTCATATCTCTTGGTGTAACAACTAAGGTGTTGGGTTGACAGTTGCTGGATGAGGGACTAGTCCCCACATTCACTACAATACATTACACAATGGTGTACATGTATTCTTCACGACTTATATAACACCTGCTAACTTCTATTATATATTTAGTGCACTAGATTACATACATTTCTGATATGCCAGTTTAATTACAAATAAAAACAAACTGCTTAAAACTTGAAATTGATATCCATAAGATGAGGTGTCCCATCAACCCACTATTTATACATTTTCTTTTGATACTTAACTATATTCAGAAGCAAATGCATTTTTACTTTTACTCAAGTAGTATTTTACTGGATTACTTTTATTTGAGTCATTTTCTATTAAGGTATCTTTACTTTTACTCAAATATGATAATTGGGTACTTTTTACACCACTGGTGCCATCAACCCACTCCCAAACTCCCTCTGTATGGCTGAAGTCCAATCTAGACCTCCCTGCTCAAGCCATTGATAAATATACCTGTCATTTTGGCGCAAGGAAAATATAACACATCCAGGTAGACTCCGTGAAATGACGATGCCACGGGCCGCACCGGAGATATTGAGATTAACGAGATGCAACACTTCGCAGTCACACACAGTATCTGCGCATGTGCACAGGTTCGCATCACGCTGTTTAAAGTGTGGTATCCAGGGCACCAAAACAGCAGAGAAGAACACTCTTAGTGGTTGTTGAAATTGACCCACTATGCGGTTTACTTTCTGCATCTACGTCATATTGCTGAGTCTACTTTTTTAGTTAACATTTCACAACAGAAATGCGTTCAAACCATTTTTCTAACACATTCAATCACATCGATGCATTTTGTAATTATAAACATAAAAATAAACATTTAGTATGAGACGCAGTGTAATGATGTTAGGAATGGAGGTAGATATGTGGATTATGCGACAGGATGCGTGCCAATATCTCCCTTCTCCTGTAGTGTGCACTTGTTCACTTCCCTTCTTGGATACCTCATTTGCGCACACTGTAAATAGACTTTTCTATTGTGTGACTGTATGTTTGTTTATTCCATGTGTAACTCTGTGTTGTTGTTTGTGTCGAACTGCTTTGCTTTATCTTGGCCAGGTCGCAGTTGTAAATTTGAACTTGTTCTCAACTGGCCTACCTGGTTAAATAAAGGTGAAATAAAATTTACAATTGGAAAGAAAATGCCAGGTATGGAAACTTGTTCCATGGCCTATGCCTAAACCAATCCAATGCTTTTAAACTTGTCGGGAGGAGAGAGATTGGGACGAATCAAGTCTATTTCCACGTCTCACATCCTACCACTAGGGGGCAGCAGCAGCCAGGGCCAAGTTCCTGTTGGACTGGGCCTTTAAGAAAGTGATTTCGCACCAGGTTTAGGGTCAATTCCATTTCAATACAGTGAATAAACTGAAATACATTTTCCTCAAAGCTTGTCTATGTAATGAGAATGTTGAAATTGGAAGTTGGAGTTGTTTATGTAATGAGAATGTTGAAATTGGAAGTTGTCTATGTAATGAGAATGTTGAAATTGGAAGTTGGAGTTGTTTATGTAATGAGAATGTTGAAATTGGAAGTTGGAGTTGTCTATGTAATGAGAATGTTGAAATTGGAAGTTGGAGTTGTTTATGTAATGAGAATGTTGAAATTGGAAGTTGGAGTTGTCTATGTAATGAGAATGTTGAAATTGGAAGTTGGAGTTGTCTATGAGAAACAATGTTAAATAGGAATGTCTGTTTATTTCTTGAATTGACTGAATGGATATGAAGCGAAGCCAGTTCATGAAAGAAACCTGAGTGTGGTGACATCAGTTTATTGCATCAGCAGATATTGTGCCAATTGGATTCACACTGTACTTACATGTGGTCTATTCTACAGAACAGTTCTATATTATTAAGTTAATATGACACTTCACTCAGGCTCTGCTCCTTCAGGGTAGCTCACTGCCAACCTCCAAGACTATGCATTGTAATCTTTTCTAAGAAATGGTTAAACGTACATGTGGCGTTTCCTTTTTTAAATGGAATTGATCCCAACCCTGTTGCTCTCAGGCATGGATGATTGACAGGTAATTACTGATCAGAGAAGCTATATGAAAGTAGCCTCCCAACCCTGTTGCTCTCAGGCATGGATGATTGACAGGTAGGTAATTACTGATCAGAGAAGCTATATGAAAGTAGCCTCCCAACCCTGTTGCTCTCAGGCATGGATGATTGACAGGTAGGTAATTACTGATCAGAGAAGCTATATGAAAGTAGCCTCCCAACCAGGTTGGTTTGGTTTGGATAGTCTTTTTGTTTTCCTTGTTGTGATTTTGTTGAGCCCTTGGGATGGCCAACTGAAGAGCCTCAACGGGCCTCCATTGGGCCACGGTGAGTCGTGCGTAAGCTGTCTCTCCCTGTATTCTGCCTAACTCTCTGGCTGTGAGAGAATCCCAAATGACACCCCATTCCCTTTATAGTGCACTACTCACCAAAAGGAATGCAATACAAAGGGGATAGGGTATCATTTGGGATTCTATCCCTCCCTCTGAAATATAATACAACCATTAAACAACTACATTCACTTGCTAAATAATATCTGCTTTTCAAAACAGCTGAATGTAATCACTACCTGTATTAAAGGTCACCAGGGGTCATGACCTGTTTATTGCACTGACAGTCATTGCAACCTGTCTTACTGTAGTCAATGATTAGTCCCAGTTAGTTTAGTAACAAAACCTTAGACACTGTTTTGATAACTGATGGTTATTTATGATCCAACCCTACATTCTGGTGTTGCCTCCACAAACAGGAAGTGAACAAGATATGAGTTAAAATGTACACTGTAAAATTCACTCTGTCCTAAAGAGGCAGAGAGATGTCTTGTCCTTCTAGATTACAGATGTTATGCCCCTATTTATTCACACTTTTTGACATACAGTATGAATACATGATTGTGTGTCAGCTTGTGCTGCAGACATTAGTCAGTCATGTTGCTCCTGGTCACGTGATGCAGCAGCCCCACCTGCGACTTCAACAATCAATGTCAGCTCTCGGCCCAAGAGGGAATTACGTCCTTATCTAATTAAGAAGTTGGTTTCTCCTGTGGGAGACTCAGGTTCAGATCAGTGTCTTCTTGTGTGTGTGTGTCTGTCTGAATGTGAACATTTGTTTCTCTCCTACCTGTAGTTCAGAGTACCATTCTATCAAATCACACCAGTCTTCAGACCATCATTAACATACAGTAGAGTTCATTAAAAGTACCTATGAGAAGCCTATTTCTCACAGATCCATTCTTGTGAAAATGAACATCCCAAATCCCTCCATACGCCTTGGCCTGACGATATGTAATAGATTTCCCCACAGTTCTGGTACGTACCACCACCAGGCTCTCCACTCCACCAATACCTGCAGTAGAAACAACAGAGTTAGATTGACCACTCTCTCAGAAAGAGTATGAACAAAACAGATAATCAGTCCTACTCCTTCTACTGTGGTCAGTGTTATTAGATCAGTAGTCTCTTACCTTGAGGTGGTCAGTGTTATTAGAGCAGTAGTCTCTTACCTTGGGGTGGTCAGTGTTATTAGAGCAGTAGTCTCTTACCTTGGGGTGGTCAGTGTTATTATAGAGCAGTAGTCTCTTACCTTGGGGAGGTCAGTGTTATTAGATCAGTAGTCTCTTACCTTGGGGTGGTCAGTGTTATTAGAGCAGTAGTCTCTTACCTTGGGGTGGTCAGTGTTATTAGAGCAGTAGTCTCTTACCTTGGGGTGGTCAGTGTTATTATAGATCAGTAGTCTCTTACCTTGGGGTGGTCAGTGTTATTATAGATCAGTAGTCTCTTACCTTGGGGTGGTCAGTGGGGTGCCGTCCACCCATTTCCAGGTCCCCTCAGTAACAGAGTCAGTCAGACCAATCCAGGCATATTTGACTGATTTAAACCCATTGATGAATGTCTGTTGTGACACAGAAAAAGCATTGTTACTAACACATGATGGAATAATAAATAAAGTATCTCTCTCTGTCTCTCACCTGTTCCTCTTCACTGTTAATGATCACCAGATCTGCTTCTCTCTCCAGACAGTCCTGTCTACTCTCCTCCCAGGATTTCTTCTCAGTAGAGAGGTAGTAACAGCTGCAGCCAAACCTTCTCCATCCTTCAGGACAGGACCCTAGAAGTTTCACATTAAACCTCTCACTAAAGGCTTCAGTCATACTAAAGTTATACTTAAATCTGAAGTGGTTCTCCATCAGATTAGTAATAATGTCTCACCCCATGTTCAAAAATGACATTTTTCTCTTTATTCAGATTACAACCTCTCACTTTTGGTTATTTTAAAATGAAAAAAAATCTCAAAAATATCATTATTTTTAAAACAAGCCATAAAAAGTTGGTTGTAATTTCAGTTTATTCCAAATATTATGGTTAAACTCAAATATACTAATTGATTAAGAATAACTTTATTTTTTATGTAAAGCGTTATAATCTTTCTACGTTCTAGAAATAGGACTGGTAGAGTTGTTACACATGCAGCTAACAAAAATATATGGAAATGTCTGTTCTACTCAAAATGAAAACCAACGTTGGGGAAGAGATTTTCCATGTACATATTAAGTTAAAATTATTACACACAATTCTTGCAACCAATAGAAGGTTATATACAGTGCATTCAGAAAGTGTTAAATGTAAAAATAAATCCCCCGTCATCAATCCACACACAATACCCCATAATGACAAAGCAAAAACAGTTAAAAAAACATTTTTGCAAATGTATTAAAAATAAAAAACGGAATTATTACATTTACATAAGTATTAAGACAGTTTACTCAGTACTTTGCTGAAGCACATTCGGCAGTGATTACAGCCTTGAGGTCTTCTTGGGTATGACTCTACAAGCTTGGCACACCTGTATTTGGAGAGTTTCTTCCATTCTTCTCTGCAGATCCTCTCAAGCTCTGTCAGGTTTTATGGGGAGTGTCGCTGCAAAGCTATTTTCAGGTCTCTCCAGAGATGTTGGATCGGGTTTAAGTCCGTGCTCTGGCTGGGCCACTCAAGGACATTCAGAGACTTGTCCCGTAGCCACTCCTGTGTTTTCTAGGCTGTATGCTTAAGGTCGCTGTCCTGTTGGAAGGTGAACCTTCGCCCCCAGTCTGAGGTCCTGAATAATACCATGCTATTGTTTAAAGAGAGTGAACAGTTATGAACTTAAATGTATTCATAAACCAATTAGGCACATTTGGGCAGTCTTGATACAACATTTTGAACAGAAATGCAATGGTTCATTGGATTAGTCTAAAACTTTGCACATATACTGCTGCCATCTAGTGGACAAAATCTAAATTCCGTAGTCATATATTTGCCTTTCTTTGCATTATAAAGATGGAGAAAACAAACATTGTTTTTGTATTCTCTTTTACCAGATCTAATGTGTTATATTATCCTACATTCATTTCACATTTCCACAAACTTCAAAGTGTTTCCTTGCAAATGGTATCAAGAACATGCATATCCTTGTTCAGGTCCTGAGCTACAGGCAGTTAGATTTTGGTATGTCATTTTAGGCGAACATTTAACAAGAAAAAGGTCAGACACTTCAGAGGTTAAGTAAACAAGGTATCTGTTTTATTCAATTTGCACACCCCCCAAATAACTGTTTCGCTTTGTCATTATGGGATATTGTGTGTAGATTGATGAGGATAGCCATTCTAAAATCCAATTTAGAATAAGGCTGTAACTTAATAAAATGTGGAAAAAGTGAAGGGGTCTGAATACTTTCTGAATGCATTGTATATGGAGGGGATACAACCATCCCAGCTCCACAGATTTAGCTGCTTAGAGAAAGAATCATTAGATCAATTGTTTTGGTACTGTCCATATGTAGCTTGTTTTTGGTCGCAGGTTCAGGAATGACTGAATAATTGCAACATTTACCCGGAGCTAACTCTGCAGATAGCCCTGCTGGGTGATTTAAAAAGCCATAGTCAATCGATCAATATTATAATAATACTCCTAGCAAAACGTTTTTACTTTATTGTTACAATATGTGGAATCTGTGAGACTAGAAAGGTTCCAGATGTTTGTGAAACGTCACAGCACAATTGAAAAATATGACAAATATGAATCAAAACTGGATGGTGTTCAGATATAGATGGGAGGGGTTGAGTGGAGCTGAAGGATGGGACTAAAAACAAGCTAAATATAATTATTGTAAAATATGCTCAGTCCATAATATGTTTATAGTATGCACAAGCTGGAAGTAGAAGACTAAGTGTTGTTTTCAGTTGGTTTACAACAATTAGGGGACGGGCGGTAGGGTATGTGGAATTAATAAGTAAAATATATATATTTTTTAAATATATATACTACCAGTCAAAAGTTTGGGCACACCTACTCATTCAAGGGTTTTTCTTTAGTTTTACTATTTTCTACATTGTAGAATAACAGTGAAGACATCACAACTATGAAATAACACATGCTATTGAACAAATCAAAATATATTTTATATTTGAGAATCTTTCAAGTAATGATGGAATGTGGTTTCTCTTTGCTTATTTGAGCTGTTCTTCCCATAATATGGACTTGGTCTTTTACCAAATAGGGCTATCTTCTGTATACCACCCCTACCTTGTCACAACACAACTGATGGGCTCAAACACATTAAGGAAAGAAATTCCACAAATTCACTTTTAAGAAGGCACACCTGTTAACTGAAATGCATTCCAGGTGACTACCTCATGAAGCTGGTTGAGAGAATGCCAAGTGTGAAAAGCTGTCATCAAGGCAAAGGGTTGCTATTTGAAGAATCTCAAATATAAAATATATTTAGATTTGTTTAACACTTTTTTGGTTACTATATGATTCCATATGTGTTATTTCATAGTTTTGATGTCTTCACTATTATTCTACGATGTAGAAAATAGTACAAATAAAGAAAAACCCTTTACAGACAATATAAATGGGGGATTGGAAATGGTGCAGACAATTACATGTTTTTATATTTAATTATTTACCTAGGCAAGTCAGTTAAGAACAAATTCTTATTTTCAATGACGTTCTAGGAACAGTGGTTTAACTGCCTTGTTCAGGGGCAGAACGACAGATTTCTACCTTGCTAGCTCGGGGATTCGATATTTCAACCTTTCGGTTACTTGTCCAACACTCTAACCACTAGGCTACCCTGCTGCCCCTACCCTGCCGCTCCACATTGAAGGAAGCCACAATCTATCTGCAACATTAAAGCTGATCTACCCCCTAAAAAATAATACAATCTGAGTTCTAGGTAGTTCTGATGACCTCTGATCTCCTGTGGCGTGTGTTGAGCGCAAAGGCACAACACAGCTCCAGTCAACTTAATTTGTTTCTGGTCCTAATGGTCATGGATAGCATTGACAATACTTCTTGAATATGCTTGTGTGTGAGATAACAGGTCAACTACAGAAACTGTGGATCAGGAAGCAAATAAAAAGGTGGGCCCTTTGTACACATTTACCTTTGTTCTCCCAGTTCAGTCTTTCTATCTCCTTCTGTAGCTGGTCACGCTCCATAGTTGTAGTGTTCAGACTCTTCTTCAACTTGTCTATTTCAGTGGTTCTGGTATTTAGACTACTCTGTAGCTGGTCTCTCTCTATAGTCAGGGTGTTGTAACTTATCTGTAGCTGGTCTCTCTCTTTAGTCAGGGTGTTGTAACTGGTCTGTAGCTGGTCTCTTTCTGTGGTCCTGGTATTTAGAAGATTCTGTAGCTGGTCTCTCTCTTTAGTCAGGGTGTTATAACTTATCTGTAGCTGGTCTCTCTCTTTAGTCGGGGTGTTGTAACTGGTCTGTAGCTGGTCTCTCTCTGTGGTCCTGGTATTTAGACTATTCTGTAGCTGGTCTCGCTCTGAAGTTGCATCTGTAAAATGGAAAAGTCAATCAAAATGTGTAACTGTCACAACATTGACTACAAATGTTTTAGTAAAAAACAATGTTCACTTACAGGAATCCCACAGGCCTATGATCACAGCCAGTAGAACAAACACTGCAGCAACTGTGGAGGGTCTCTTCCACCACTGAACATGTTCTGAATAACAAGTTATTAAAGTCAGATCTTTGGTAATGTGGTAATGTGTTTTACTGTATCAGTGTTTTATTTGAGCTGGATTCTGCAGGAACAGGATCCGTCAGCTCTCAGTTTTGGACTGATGGATTCCACAACCTATTTGGTCGGATCCGCTACCTCTCGTGGCATAGAAAATAATTGTTACTGTTTGCAATGAAAGAATTTGAATTAAAGAGCTCAAAGTTAATTTGAGTTTCCTCCTCGTTAATTCTCCTGCCCCCTAAAATAAATGCAATGTAAAAACGTAGATTTCTATCCCGGGACTGATTTTCTGAGAATACTAAACTTTTCACAATTTTATTACTCATTACGCTGTTATTTCTAACCCGATATGGATGACAATACCTTCAAATTAAAGCTGACGAGTTGCACTTTAACCCCATAGTCATTATTTAAAATCCAAACTTTTGGAGTATAGAGCCATAAGAAGAAAACATGCTTCACTGTCCCAATAACTACGGAGGGTCTGTAGGTAGGGGTAAGGTAGAGACTGGTAGCCTCAATATTAACAGAGGGTACTGTAGGTAGGGGTAAGGTAGAGGCAGGTAGCCTCAATATTAACAGAGGGTACTGTAGGTAGTGGTAAGGTAGAGACAGGTACACTCAATATTAACAGAGGGTACTGTAGGTAGGGGTAAGGTAGAGACAGGTAGCCTCAGTATTAACAGAGGGTACTGTAGGTAGGGGTAAGGTAGAGACAGGTAGACTCAATATTAACAGAGGGTACTGTAGGTAGGGGTAAGGTAGAGACAGGTAGCCTCAGTATTAACAGAGGGTACTGTAGGTAGGGGTAAGGTAGAGACAGGTAGACTCAATATTAACAGAGGGTACTGTAGGTAGGGGTAAGGTAGAGACAGGTAGCCTCAATATTAACAGAGGGTACTGTAGGTAGGGGTAAGGTAGAGACAGGTAGACTCAATATTAACAGAGGGTACTGTAGGTAGGGGTAAGGTAGAGACAGGTAGACTCAATATTAACAGAGGGTACTGTAGGTAGGGGTAAGGTAGAGGCAGGTAGCCTCAATATTAACAGAGGGTACTGTAGGTAGGGGTAAGGTAGAGACAGGTAGCCTCAATATTAACAGAGGATACTGTAGGTAGGGGTAAGGTAGAGGCAGGTATCCTCAATATTAACAGAGGATAATGTAGGTAGGTGTAAGGTAGAGACAGGTAGTCTCAATATTAACAGAGGATACTGTAGGTAGGGGTAAGGTAGAGACAGGTAGCCTCAATATTAACAGAGGATACTGTAGGTAGGGGTAAGGTAGAGGCAGGTATCCTCAATATTAACAGAGGATACTGTAGGAAGGGGTAAGGTAAGAGACAGGTAGCCTCAATATTAACAGAGGATACTGTAGGTAGGGGTAAGGTAGAGACAGGTAGCCTCAATATTAACAGAGGGTACTGTAGGTAGGGGTAAGGTAGAGGCTGGTAGCCTCAATATTAACAGAGGGTACTGTATGTAGTGGTAAGGTTGAGGCTGGTAGCCTCAATATTAACAGGGGGTACTGTATGTAGGGGTAAGGTAGAGGCTGGTAGCCTCAATATTAACAGAGGGAACTGTATGTAGTGGTAAGGTTGAGGCTGGTAGCCTCAATATTAACAGAGGGTACTGTATGTAGTGGTAAGGTAGACTCAATATTAACAGAGGGAACTGTAGGTAGGGGTAAGGTAGAGGCTGATAGCCTCAATATTAACAGAGGATACTGTAGGTAGGGGTAAGGTAGAGGCTGGTAGGCTCAATATTAACAGAGGATACTGTATGTAGTGGTAAGGTAGAGGCAGGTAAACTCAATATTAACGGGCACTGTAGGTAGGGGTAAGGTAGAGGCAGGTAGCCTTGAGGTTACAGTGTTGGGCCAGTAACCAAACGGTTGCTGGTTTAAATACCGGAGCAGACAAGGTGAAAAATCTGTTGTTGTGCCCTTCAACAAGGCACTTCATCCTAATTGCTCCGGGAGCGCTGTACGTTGGAGACATTGTGATCATTGTCACAAAGTCCCACTGGCATTAGAAATGTAATTCCCTCGACCTCATGGCACCTGAGCTCAATTTCGAGTCTCATAGCAAAGGATCTGAATACTTATGTAAATAAGGTATCTGTTTTTTATATATTTGCAACAATTTCTAAACCTGTTTTCACTTCGTCATTATTGGGTATTGTGTGTAGATAGACGAGGAAAAAACATTTGATCAATTTTAGAATAAGTTTGTAACAGAACAAAATGTGGGAAAAGTCAAGGTGTCTGAATATTTTCTGAATGCATTATAAATCCTCTCCACAATAACAAGAGTTTTACACTGTAGTGCTGATAAAGTTAAAGCAAGCAGAGGCAGATCAACTCCTTGACATAATGACCCACAGGAACAGAAACAAGCAGGAACATCGCAACACATTCATTACATTAACACCAGGCACAATACTTAAGTATGGTACTTCCTTACTTGTGGTGAAGGTTGTGGACACCAGTTGACTTTGCTTTCCATTTTCCAGCACAGTGCAGACAGTGACAGAGTACTGAGTAGCAGGTTGCAGGTCAGAGAGAGTGATGCTGTGTGAAGATGTGGTAGTGATGTGTGGTTCTGTCCCTGGACAGTGGTAGGAGATCTGGTAATGATGTTGGGTTTGGTCTAATCCTGGTGGCTGGTTCCAGCTAACAGCAGCTGATGTGGTATCCACTGAGTCAACAGTCGGCTGGTCTGGAGCAGGAAGTACTAAGGGAAAATAGATTATTGTCAGGGCTACAGTTTAACTCCAGAAATATACTACAGGAGGGAAAGTAGAATAGTAGAATAGTAGCTTAAAAGTAGAAAAGGTCAGCTTGCAAATCCTTTTGATATTTATTTTTTTATTTCACCTTTATTTAACCAGGTCGGCCGGTTGAGAACAAGTTCTCATTTACAACTGCGACCTGGCCAAGATAAAGCAGAGCAGTAAGACAAAAACAACACAGAGTTACACATGGAGTAAACAAACATACAGTCAATAACACAATAGAAACATCTGTATACAGTGTGTGCAAATGAAGTAAGGAGGTAAGGCAATAAATAGGCCAATAGTGGCAAAGTAATTACAAATGAGCAATTAACACAGGAGTGATAGATGTGCAGAAGAGGATGTGCACGTAGAAATACAAAAACAGATATTGGATGAGGTAGGTAGTTGGTTGGATGGGCTATTTACAGATGGGCTGTGTACAGCTGCAGCGATCGATAAGCTGCTCTGACAGCTGATGCTTAAAGTCAGTGAGGGAGATATAACTTCAGTCATTTTTGCAATTCGTTCCAGTCATTGGCAGCAGAGAACTGGAAGGCAACGCAGCAAAAAGAGGTGTTGGCTTTGGGGGTGACCAGTGAAATACACCTGCTGAAGTGTGTGCTACGGGTGGGTGTTGCTATGGTGACCAGTGAAATACACCTGCTGAAGTGTGTGCTACGGGTGGGTGTTGCTATGGTGACCAGTGAAATACACCTGCTGAAGTGTGTGCTACGGGTGGGTGTTGCTATGGTGACCAGTGAAATACACCTGCTGAAGTGTGTGCTACGGGTGGGTGTTGCTATGGTGACCAGTGAAATACACCTGCTGAAGTGTGTGCTACGGGTGGGTGTTGCTATGGTGACCAGTGAAATACACCTGCTGAAGTGTGTGCTACGGGTGGGTGTTGCTATGGTGACCAGTGAAATACACCTGCTGAAGCGTGTGCTATGGGTGGGTGTTGCTATGGTGACCAGTGAAATACACCTGCTGAAGCGTGTGCTATGGGTGGGTGTTGCTATGGTGACCAGTGAAATACACCTGCTGAAGTGTGTGCTACGGGTGGGTGTTGCTATGGTGACCAGTGAAATACACCTGCTGAAGCGTGTGCTATGGGTGGGTGTTGCTATGGTGACCAGTGAAATACACCTGCTGAAGCGTGTGCTACGGGTGGGTGTTGCTATGGTGACCAGTGAAATACACCTGCTGAAGTGTGTGCTACGGGTGGGTGTTGCTATGGTGACCAGTGAAATACACCTGCTGAAGTGTGTGCTACGGGTGGGTGTTGCTATGGTGACCAGTGAAATACACCTGCTGAAGCGTGTGCTACGGGTGGGTGTTGCTATGGTGACCAGTGAAATACACCTGCTGAAGCGTGTGCTACGGGTGGGTGTTGCTATGGTGACCAGTGAAATACACCTGCTGAAGTGTGTGCTACGGGTGGGTGTTGCTATGGTGACCAGTGAAATACACCTGCTGAAGTGTGTGCTACGGGTGGGTGTTGCTATGGTGACCAGTGAAATACACCTGCTGAAGTGTGTGCTACGGGTGGGTGTTGCTATGGTGACCAGTGAAATACACCTGCTGAAGTGTGTGCTACGGGTGGGTGTTGCTATGGTGACCAGTGAAATACACCTGCTGAAGTGTGTGCTACGGGTGGGTGTTGCTATGGTGACCAGTGAAATACACCTGCTGAAGCGCGTGCTACGGGTGGGTGTTGCTATGGTGACCAGTGAAATACACCTGCTGAAGTGTGTGCTACGGGTGGGTGTTGCTATGGTGACCAGTGAAATACACCTGCTGAAGTGTGTGCTACGGGTGGGTGTTGCTATGGTGACCAGTGAAATACACCTGCTGAAGTGCGTGCTACGGGTGGGTGTTGCTATGGTGACCAGTGAAATACACCTGCTGAAGTGTGTGCTACGGGTGGGTGTTGCTATGGTGACCAGTGGAATACACCTGCTGAAGTGCGTGCTACGGGTGGGTGTTGCTATGGTGACCAGTGAAATACACCTGCTGAAGCGTGTGCTAGGGGTGGGTGTTGCTATGGTGACCAGCAAGCTGAGATAAGGCGGAGCTTTACCTAGCAAAGAGTTAAAAATGACCTGGAGCCAGTGGGTTTGGCGACGAATATGTTGCGAAGACCAGCCAACGAGAGCATACAGGTCACAGTTGTGGGGAGTATATGGGGCTTTAGTGACAAAACGGATGGCGCTGTGATAGAATGCATCCAATTCGCTGAGTAGAGTGTTGGAGGCTATTTTGTAAATGACATCGTGGAAGTCAAGGATCGGTAGGATGGTCAGTTTTATGAGGGTAATGGGAAGGGAAGAAATAAACTAAAGCATAAGTCACAACAGAGGTTATATATGCATTTATCAACTTCACTGCTACATTGTTGTCACCATGGCAACAAAGCAAAAAACACTGCAGTTCTAAATCCTCTCCGCAATAGTGTTTAACACTGCACTACTGATAAAGTTATAGTAAGCAAAGGCAGATCAACTCCTTGACATAATTATTCACACTAATCGAAGAAAGCAAGAATTCAGACACTATAAAAAACTTTGATTAATTTCAGCACCAAACTGCATGTTGAGATCTGGGGAATTCACCATCATATTTCTCATCAGGAAGGATACTGGACCTTAACATCCCATGCTGACATATCCATTATGATTAGTTCATAGTTATTTTATAACTAGTTAAGGTTCGATAATTTTATGTCTGGTGACAAACTTGACGTATTTGACTTCCTTACTTGTGGTGAAGGTTGTTGACACCAGTTCACTTTGCTTTCCATTTCCCAGCACAGTGCAGACAGTGACAGAGTATTCAGTCGCAGGTTTCAGGTCAGAGAGAGTGATGCTGGGTGAAGATGTGGTAGTGATGTGTGGTTCTGTCCCTGAACAGCGATAGGAGATCTGGTAATGATGTCGGGTTTGGTCCAATTCTGCTGGCTGGCTCCAGCTAACAGCAGCTGATGTGGTGTCCACTGAATCAACAGTCAGCTGGTCTGGAGCAGGAAGTACTAAGGGAAAATAAACACATTATTGTCAGTGTTATCGTTTAACTACAGAAATAGACTACAATAGGAAAAGTAGAATAGTAGTTTAAAAAATAGAAAAAGCCAGTTTGCAATTCCTTTTGATATGGGAAGAAATAAGCTAAAGCAGAAGTCACAAGAGACGCTGATTTGTAATGTAACAAAAATGAAGTGTTTCTGCTATTCCGGCACCATTTCTTCCGGCGCCGTCCCACGCCTGGACTTCCTGACGCCCCCCCACCCCCCCGGACTTCCTGACGGGCCGTCCCACGCCTGGACTTCCTGACGCCCCCCCCGGACTTCCTGACGGGCCGTCCCACGCCTGGACTTCCTGACGGGCCGTCCCACGCCTGGACTTCCTGACGGGCCGTCCCCCACGCCTGGACTTCCTGACGGGCCGTCCCACGCCTGGACTTCCTGACGGGCCGTCCCCCACGCCTGGACTTCCTGACGGGCCCCCAGGTGGTGAGGGTAGGTAGCAACACATCTGCCACGCTGATCCTCAACACTGGAGCCCCTCAGGGGTGCGTGCTCAGTACCCTCCTGTACTCCCTGTTCACCCGTGACTGCAGGCCAGGCACGTCACCAACAGCATCATTAAGTTTGCAGATGACAGATAAAAAAAACGTCTAATCTATTGTTTACCTAATATATTTTTTTTACTTAAAAATGTCACTGTTGGTTAAGGGCTTGTAAGTTTATTTATTTATTTATTTATTTTACCTTTATTTAACCAGGTAGGCAAGTTGAGAACAAGTTCTCATTTACAATTGCGACCTGGCCAAGATAAAGCAAAGCAGTTCGACAGATACAACAACACAGAGTTACACATGGAGTAAAACAAACATACAGTCAATAATAAAGTATAAACAAGTCTATATACAATGCGAGCAAATGAGGTGAGAAGGGAGGTAAAGGCAAAAAAGGCCTTGGTGGCAAGGTAAATACAATATAGCAAGTAAAACACTGGAATGGTAGTTTTGCAATGGAAGAATGTGCAAAGTAGAAATAAAAATAATGGGGTGCAAAGGAGCAAAATAAATAAATAAATTAAATACAGTTGGGAAAGAGGTAGTTGATAGGGCTAAATTATAGGTGGGCTATGTACAGGTGCAGTAATCTGTGAGCTGCTCTGACAGTTGGTGCTTAAAGCTAGTGAGGGAGATAAGTGTTTCCAGTTTCAGAGATTTTTGTAGTTCGTTCCAGTCATTGGCAGCAGAGAACTGGAAAGAGAGGCGGACAAAGAAAGAATTGGTTTTGGGGGTGACTAGAGAGATATACCTGCTGGAGCGTGTGCTACAGGTGGGAGATGTTATGGTGACCAGCGAGCTGAGATAAGGGGGGACTTTACCTAGCAGGGTCTTGTAGATGACATGGAGCCAGTGGGTTTGGCGACGAGTATGAAGCGAGGGCCAGCCAACGAGAGCGTACAGGTCGCAATGGTGGGTAGTATATGGGGCTTTGGTGACAAAACGGATTGCACTGTGATAGACTGCATCCAATTTGTTGAGTAGGGTATTGGAGGCTATTTTGTAAATGACATCGCCAAAGTCGAGGATTGGTAGGATGGTCAGTTTTACAAGGGTATGTTTGGCAGCATGAGTGAAGGATGCTTTGTTGCGAAATAGGAAGCCAATTCTAGATTTAACTTTGGATTGGAGATGTTTGATATGGGTCTGGAAGGAGAGTTTACAGTCTAACCAGACACCTAAGTATTTGTAGTTGTCCACGTATTCTAAGTCAGAGCCGTTCAGAGTAGTGATGTTGGACAGGCGGGTAGGTGCAGGTAGCGATCGGTTGAAGAGCATGCATTTAGTTTTACTTGTATTTAAGAGCAATTGGAGGCCACGGAAGGAGAGTTGTATGGCATTGAAGCTTGCCTGGAGGGTTGTTAACACAGTGTCCAAAGAAGGGCCGGAAGTATACAGAATGGTGTCGTCTGCGTAGAGGTGGATCAGAGACTCACCAGCAGCAAGAGCGACCTCATTGATGTATACAGAGAAGAGAGTCGGTCCAAGAATTGAACCCTGTGGCACCCCCATAGAGACTGCCAGAGGTCCGGACAACAGACCCTCCGATTTGACACACTGAACTCTATCAGAGAAGTAGTTGGTGAACCAGGCGAGGCAATCATTTGAGAAACCAAGGCTGTTGAGTCTGCCGATGAGGATGTGGTGATTGACAGAGTCGAAAGCCTTGGCCAGATCAATGAATACGGCTGCACAGTAATGTTTCTTATCGATGGCGGTTAAGATATCGTTTAGGACCTTGAGCGTGGCTGAGGTGCACCCATGACCAGCTCTGAAACCAGATTGCATAGCAGAGAAGGTATGGTGAGATTCAAAATGGTCGGTAATCTGTTTGTTGACTTGGCTTTTGAAGACCTTAGAAAGGCATGGTAGGATAGATATAGGTCTGTAGCAGTTTGGGTCAAGAGTGTCCCTCCCTTTGAAGAGGGGGATGACCGCAGCTGCTTTCCAATCTATGGGAATCTCAGACGACACGAAAGAGAGGTTGAACAGGCTAGTAATAGGGGTGGCAACAATTTCGGCAGATAATTTTAGAAAGAAAGGGTCCAGATTGTCTAGCCCGGCTGATTTGTAGGGGTCCAGATTTTGCAGCTCTTTCAGAACATCAGCTGAATGGATTTGGGAGAAGGAGAAATGGGGAAGGCTTGGGCGAGTTGCTGTTGGGGGTGCAGTGCTGTTGACAGGGGTAGGTGGAAAGCATGGCCAGCAGTAGAAAAATGCTTATTGAAATGTTCAATTATGGTGGATTTATCAGTGGTGACAGTGTTACCTATCTTCAGTGCAGTGGGCAGCTGGGAGGAGGTGTTCTTATTCTCCATGGACTTTACAGTGTCCCAGAACTTTTTTGAGTTAGTGTTGCAAGAAGCAAATTTCTGCTTGAAAAAGCTAGCCTTGGCTTTTCTAACTGCCTGTGTATAATGGTTTCTAGCTTCCCTGAACAGCTGCATATCACGGGGGCTGTTCGATGCTAATGCAGAACGCCATAGGATGTTTTTGTGTTGGTTAAGGGCAGTCAGGTCTGGGGAGAACCAAGGGCTATATCTGTTCCTGGTTCTAAATTTCTTGAATGGGGCATGTTTATTTAAGATGGTTAGGAAGGCATTTTTAAAAAATATCCAGGCATCCTCTACTGACGGGATGAGGTCAATATCCTTCCAGGATACCCCGGCCAGGTCGATTAGAAAGGCCTGCTCGCTGAAGTGTTTCAGGGAGCGTTTTACAGTGATGAGAGGAGGTCGTTTGACCGCTGACCCATTACGGATGCAGGCAATGAGGCAGTGATCGCTGAGATCTTGGTTGAAGACAGCAGAGGTGTATTTAGAGGGGAAGTTGGTTAGGATGATATCTATGAGGGTGCCCGTGTTTAAGGCTTTGGGGAGGTACCTGGTAGGTTCATTGATAATTTGTGTGAGATTGAGGGCATCAAGTTTAGATTGTAGGATGGCTGGGGTGTTAAGCATGTTCCAGTTTAGGTCGCCTAGCAGCACGAGCTCTGAAGATAAATGGGGGGCAATCAGTTCACATATGGTGTCCAGAGCACAGCTGGGGGCAGAGGGTGGTCTATAGCAGGCGGCAACGGTGAGAGACTTGTTTTTAGAGAGGTGGATTTTTAAAAGTAGAAGTTCAAATTGTTTGGGTACAGACCTGGATAGTAGGACAGAACTCTGCAGGCTATCTTTGCAGTAGATTGCAACACCGCCCCCTTTGGCAGTTCTATCTTGTCTGAAAATGTTGTAGTTTGGAATTAAAATGTCTGAATTTTTGGTGGTCTTCCTGAGCCAGGATTCAGACACAGCTAGAACATCCGGGTTGGCAGAGTGTGCTAAAGCAGTGAATAGAACAAACTTAGGGAGGAGGCTTCTAATGTTAACATGCATGAAACCAAGGCTATTACGGTTACAGAAGTCGTCAAAAGAGAGCGCCTGGGGAATAGGAGTGGAGCTAGGCACTGCAGGGCCTGGATTCACCTCTACATCGCCAGAGGAACATAGGAGGAGTAGAATAAGGGTGCGGCTAAAAGCAATAAGAATTGGTCGTCTAGAACGTCTGGAACAGAGAGTAAAAGGAGGTTTCTGGGGGCGATAAAATAGCATCAAGGTATAATGTACAGACAAAGGTAAGGTAGGATGTGAATACAGTGGAGGTAAACCTAGGTATTGAGTGATGAAGAGAGAGATATTGTCTCTAGAAACATCATTGAAACCAGGAGATGTCATTGCATGTGTGGGTGGTGGAACTAATAGGTTGGATAAGGTATAGTGAGCAGGACTAGAGGCTCTACAGTGAAATAAGCCAATAAACACTAACCAGAACAGCAATGGACAAGACATATTGACATTAAGGAGAGGCATGCTTAGTCGAGTGATCAAAAGGGTCCAGTGAGTGGAGAGGTTGGTTGAGGGTCACGGCGATTTAGACAGCTAGCCAGGCCAACCGGTAGCAAGCTAGCATAGGATGGAGTCTGTTGTTAGCCACCTCTTGCGTTCGGTCAGTAGATTAGTGGGGTTCCGTGAGGTAGAGGGGATTAATCCAAATCACACAACAACAACAAAAATAAGAACAATAGATATAGTTATAGAGGCCCGAGAAGAAAACATAATAATAATAAAAATAAATAAATTGTCCGATTGTCTATTCAGATAGCAGCCGGTAAGACAGCTAACGGTTAGCGGGCCGCAGATGGGCGTTCAGGTAACGTCGCGACAGAGGAGCCAGCCGGATCTCATTCAGGTAGATAACGTTGGCAGTCCAGTTGTGAAGGCCCGGTGGGGCTCCGCGTAGGCAGTGAAACGGGTCCAGATAGGTGACTGCAGCCCAGGAGTGAATGATGGAACTCAGGAGTGATTGACGGAGCTGGCTAGCACCGGAACAATCGATGTTTGCTCCGGAATCGACGAAAGCCGACTGTCACACGGATAGCAGCTAGCTAGCTGTGAGATCCGGGTATGAATGTCCAGAGAGCAGTTGAAATCCAGGGACATGGAGAGAAAAATTGGTCCGGTATGTTCCGTTCCGAGCCGCGCTGCGCCGTACAAAACTGGCGATAGATTTTCGATGGATTTTCGAGCTAAAGGATAGCTGATGACCACAAACCGTGGTTAGCTGAATACTAACGATTTGCCAGTAAAGAAGCTAACTAGCTTCTGATTAGCTTCTGGATTAGCTTCTGGGCTAGCTCCTGGCTAGCTTCTGGCTAGTTTCTGGCTAGCTTCTTGGAGTTTCTGGCTAGCTTCTTGGAGGATTACAGATCTGAGGTAAATAATACTTTTTTATAAATATAAATTGGTGAGGCTGGTTGCAGGAGAGTGTTTAGAAGATGAGTTGATGGAAAATAAAAATAAAATGTATGTGAAAAAAGTTGTAAATATATATATATACAGGACACGACAAGACGAGGACAAAAGACGTCTGAACTGCTATGCGATCTCTTGGAGAAGTATTCGGCGCACGTGACAAATAAACTGATTTGATTTATATTCATAAATTCATATAAATTAAAAGAATGCTGTGATTATAAATCCTCTCCACAATAACAAGTGTTTTACGCTGTACTTTGGATAAAGTTAAAGCAAGCAGATCAACTCCTTGACATAATGACTCACAGTGGTGTAACGTACTTACATAAAAAATACTTGAAAGTACTAATAAAAATACTTGAAAGTACTAATAAAATTACTTGAAAGTACTACTTAAGTAGTTAAGGTATCTGTACTTTACTTTACTATTTATGTTTGACTACTTTTACTTCACTACATCCCTTAAGAAAATAACATACTTTTTTACTCCATACATTTTCCCTGATACACAAAAGTACTCGTTACATTTTGAATACATAGAAGGACAGGAAAATATTCTAATTCACACACTTATCAAGTGATCATCCCTACTGCCTCTGATCTGGCGGACACCCTAATCTGAAATGATGTCTGAGTGTTGGAGTGTACCACTGGCTATCTGTAAAAAAATAAAAATGGTTCCATCTGAAATTATTTATACTTTTACTTTTGAGTATCTTTAAAACCAAATACTTTTAGACTTTACTCAAGTAGTATTTTACTGCGTGACTCTATACTCGAGTCATTTTCTATTATCTTTACTTTTACTCAAGTATGACAAATGGTTACTTTTTCAACCTGTCACAACTCCCACCGAAGGTGTCTCCCCTGCCTGTTCGGGCGGTGCTCGGCGGTCGTTGTCACCGGTCTACTAGCCGCCACCGATCCCTTTTTCCTTTTCTGTTAGTTTGGTCTTATTAGTTGCACCTGTTCCTTTCTGTGTTTCTTGATGTTTGTCTATTTAAGCCTGTTAGGCCCGCCTAGGTTTGTGCGGGATTGCTATGCTGTTAGTTTGTGGATGTTCCTTTGTGTTTTGTTTCTCCAGACAGTTTTGGGTCCTGTGTATGGTCCTGTTTATGGTCCTGTGTATGGTCCTGTGTATGGGCCTGTGTATGGTCCTGTGTATGGTCCTGTGTATGGTCCTGTGTGTATGGTCCTGTGTATGGTCCTGTGTATGGTCCTGTGTATGGTCCTGTGTATGGTCCTGTGTATGGGCCGGTCAGTTAATGCGCCTTGTGTTTTTGGCGTGACCGTTTTTTCCCGGTAATAATAAATATACATTTATTCGAACCCTCTGCTCTCTGCACCTGACTCCAAACCCACTGTTCTTGAAGGACTCTGACACCACCACTGATGACTCACAGAAATGGAATAAAGCATGAACTCAGATATTATAAACATTCATTGTTTTCAGCACCAAACTGCATTTTGAGGTCTGGGGAATTCACATACAGTCATTTTAATAACCAGAACTAATACTTAAGTAGGGTAGTTACCTGTGGTGAGGGTCGTTAACACCAGTTGACTTTGCTTTCCCTTTTCCAGCACAGTGCAGACAGTGACAGAGTATTCAGTAGCAGGTTGCAGGTCAGAGAGAGTGATGCTGGGTGAAGATGTGGTAGTGATGTGTGGTTCTGTCCCTGAACAGCGATAGGAGATCTGGTAATGATGTCGGGTTTGGTCCAATTCTGCTGGCTGGCTCCAGCTAACAGCAGCTGATGTGATGTCCACTGAATCAACAGTCAGCTGGTCTGGAGCAGGAAGTACTAAGGGAAAATAAATACATTATTGTCAGGGTTACAGTTTAACTCCAGATATACACTGAGTGTACAAAACATTAAGGATACCTGCTCTTTTCATGACAGACTGACCAGTTGAATCCACATTAAAGTTATGATCCCTTATTAATGTCACTTGTTAAATCCACTTCAATCAGTGTAGATGAAGGAGAGGAGACAGGTTAAAAAAGGAGACAGGTTAAAGAAGGAGACAGGTTAAAGAAGGAGACAGGTTAAAGAAGGATTTTGTGTGTGTGCCATTCAGAGGGTGAATGGGCAAGACAGAAATATTTAAGTGCCTTTGAACGGGGTATGGTATGTGCCAAGAGCATAAGTTTGGGTCAAGAACTGCAACGCTGCTGGGTTTTTCACGCTCAACAGTTTCCCGTGTGTATCAAGAATGTTCCACCACCCAAAGGACATCCAGCCAACTTGACAACTGTGGAAAGAATTGGAGTCAACATGGGCCAGAATCCCTGTAGAACGCTTTCAACACCTAGTAGAGTCCATGCCCTGATGGATTGAGGCTGTTCTGGGGGCAAAATGTGTTGTACACTCAAATGTAATTAAATGTTTAACAGATGTCCCACTTAACATTTCTCATAAGTTAAATAATCTGAAAAATGTAAAAGTTGTAAAAAAAGAAAGTCCCCCAGCTTTCAATAAAGAGATACATAACTTCCTCTCAGATAATGTCTGAACTATGCCTCTTTCAGCCTCCACAAAAGGCCAACATCTCTTGATTAGGCTGCTAGGTGTTGCACTAAGGATTGCCATAATGTTTTAAGAAGATGTTTTACCTAGAGCTGTGGAGGTCATGACATTTAGTCAGCTGTTTATTGTCATGCAATAGACAGCCGGTCTCATGGCAATTGACCGTGAATTCGTGAATTATTTACAATGTTTAATGTTTGATTCGATACATTAAATAATTCATGAATAATTCGCCAGTAAGAAACTGCTAGCCATGGGCTGTTAACAGCTGACCACTGCTAACTGGCAAGCACAAAAACAGTGAAGTTCGGGAGTACAGACCACAAGAAATCAGCTGCCGAAAATGCACAGTCAAAGAAGAGAATATTCTGTCAAGGAAGTTATTTTTTTATTTGAAATAAAGGCATACTAAGACAAAATACATGTGACGGGTAAATTATAACACATTAGTATATTTATTAAAATGCTGGAAGTGAATGCTGGAATTAAACAATTAACTATGCAAATGAGCAAAAGGTGTGTGCATTAAGGAAATAGACGGCTGGCTCAAATAGAAACCTGTCTCTAATAAGCGCCTGTTGTTTCCAGTGATTTATGCAAATAAACCCCTGGAATATTAATTTCACTTTTATGGTAAACACGTTTAACATCTCCAGGCCTCAACACCTACAAGCCGCTGATACGTGCCATTGGAGTATCTACATTTTTTAAAGTGTAAAAAATAATTTAATATACACAATCACAATAAATCAATGATGTATTTTAGGCAGGACTAAATGAACATAATATGAAGAAAATGTATTTCAGAAGAACAGAAGTTCTGCTGTATATTATCTGGCTATGCGCCATGCCATAGCATGTAGACTTGTTCATTTTAGCAGACAAGATATGCTTAAGTCCCGTGCGATTATTTTATATAATTTTATCGTAAGAAGAATACATAATCATTATTTTAATTCAGTTTTACTTTTGGGGGGCTGGGGCTCATATAGGCCTCTACGTAAAACCTAATGCTCATGTGTGTTTTGAATGAATTATCACCTTAGAAAGGGCTGTTAATTTCGTTGTGTTGCGCTTTGAAACTACATCCACAATTACCATGTTTTCCATTCAGTTTCAACCTGTTATTGAACTTCTTTCTTCAAATTGGTCATCACAGTGAGGTGAGTTTTAAAAGCACATACTGTTTAAGTGTTTGATGTGATTTTCGATTGCATTGACGTCAGAGGGACAATAGAACCCTGAGTACCAAGCCATTAGGACCTGCTGGTAGTTTGCAAGTTGGGTACTACCAAAGCATGTCCAGAGTGCAAAAAATAGATGACCTTAACTCAGTAGTCATGTGGAATATTACTGAGGTCATGACCCATGACTGCCGGTAATATGTGACTGACCGGCTCGATTCGGTCTTATGCAGCAAAATAAATTGTGTTTTTTCACATTGGATAAAAATAGAGACTCAGAGCTACAAAGTTGTATAACTTACACTACATAAACTTGTAACCTCACTTTTGAGAAAATGGTCTTTGAATACTCTTTGTCTACTCCCATTCAGCATCGTTCACCCCCTGTTAAGCTTTAGCCTCACCCATCTCTTTAGGGATTCACATGTGAGGCCATGTGCTAACCATTTCAAGACTAAAAGCTGGTTTATACTACGGTGTGTTCATAAATTTTTATCTAGAGTGCCAGAGTGTGCTCTGGGTGTTCGTAAACTCAGAGCGTTGCCAGAATGTCCGTTTGTAAATTCAGAGCGCACACTGGAAGCTATGGCCCTAAAGTAGGATTGATCCGAGCGTTCTGACCTAACAGCAGCAGTCAAGCACCCAAGCTAACTGGCTAACGTTGGCTAGTTTAGGAGCTACATCCAGATATTAATGAGAGAACACCACACTGTGACCATTTCACTCGCCCTAGCAGAGCTGGTTAGGTTGTTTTTATGTTATCCAGAACATTGGTGACTGTAACTGTGCTGCTGGTAACAATTTAATTATGTTTAAATGACCAACGTTTACTGACACATTCAACAAGTGTAGAGCGTTCGTAAATTGGTCAGTTATTCTGCCCTCTGGCACACAGACGAGAGTGCTCTGAAATCGGAGTAGACAGCTAGAGGGAATTTGCCAGCTACATCTATCAACAGTTGTCGCAGTGACATGACCATTCTATTTAAATGGTAACTTGCATAGTGGAGTCTTTCGTATCGAAGACTTGTAGCTAGCTAAAGAATGAACCATAACCCCAACGCATGACGTTACTACCCTGCATGAATCTGCAGATAGCTAACCAACCAGGTTCATAACTAGCTATAACCAGCAAAGGCTCTGATATACGAATATTATAACTACACACAGATCATACGTAACGTTAGCTAGCTAAAAGTACACTAACTCGAAATGAAAACGACTGACAATATTAGAAACGTGTACTATATGAGAATATAGCTGTATACTTGGATGGATACTAACTCTTGGTATAGATTTAACCATTTCATGGTCACCACATCACTCTACTTTTCCACCGGTAAAAGTTTTATTTTATTAAATGTTTATAACCCTCCAGATGGAAAAGTAGAATAAATCCAGGGCTTTTGATATGGGAAGAAATAAGCTAGAAACAGAACAGAAGCAACAAAATGTATATTTGTAATGTAACAATTGTTGTAGTTCGTTTATTTTTTATTTGTTTAACTAGGCAACTTAGTTAAAAACATTCTTATTTACAATGGCGGCCTACTAAAAAGAAAACGCCTCCTGCGGGGGCTGGGATAAAAATATATTTATATAACACAACACACACGAGACAACACTACATAAAGAGAGACAACACTACATAAAGAGAGACAACACTACATAAAGAGAGACAACACTACATAAAGAGAGACCTAAGACAACATAGCAAAGCAGCAACACATGGCAACACAGAATGGTAACAATACAACATGGTACAAACATTATTGGGCACAGACAACAGCACAAAGGGCACGGTAGACACAACAATACATCGCAGAAATCAGCCACAACTGTCAGTAAGAGTGTCCATGACTGAGTCTTTGATTGAAGATACCAGTTTGAGTGTTTGTTGCAGCTCATTCCAGTCGCTAGCTGCAGCGAACTGAAAATAGGAGTGACCCAGGGATGTGTGTGCTTTGGAGACATTTAACAGAATGTGACTGGCAGAACAGGTGTTGTATGTGGAAGATGAGGGCTGCAGTAGATATCTCAGCTAGGGAGGGGGGGAAGTGAGGTCTAAGAGGGTTTTATAAATAAGCATTGAGACAGGTATACAGAGATGATATAGAGTGCAGTGATGTGTCCTGTAAGGAGTATTGGTGGCAAATCTGATGGCCGAATGTTAGAGCATATCTAGCTGCTCGAGACCACCCTTGCCTGCCGATCTATAAATGATGTCTCCGTAATCTAGCATGGGTAGGATGGTCATCTGAATCAGGGTTAGTTTGGCAGCTAGGGTGAAAGAGGAGCGATTACGACAGAGGAAACTAAGTCTAGATTTAACCAAGTCTAGATTTAACTTTAGCCTGCAGCTTTGATATGTGCAGAGAGAAGGACAGTATACCGGCTAGCCATACTCCTAAGGACTTGTATGAGGTGACTACTACCTCTGAGGGTTTAGAGCTTGACA
Source organism: Oncorhynchus clarkii lewisi (assembly GCF_045791955.1). Lineage (NCBI taxonomy): Eukaryota > Metazoa > Chordata > Actinopteri > Salmoniformes > Salmonidae > Oncorhynchus > Oncorhynchus clarkii. The sequence goes on along the minus strand of NC_092165.1, from coordinate 4,852,313 downwards.
CCTGTGGGGAGAGGGGCATTCTTCTTATCAAACCACATTTGTTTTGGAGATGTTCAGAACAAGGTTAAGGGTAGAGAAAGCTGTTCTGACTTTATACACTGCACTCTTTGAGAGAGGTAGTTAGCAAACCAGACCAAAGACTCCTCGGAGACACCAGGCCAAAGACCCCTCGGAGACACCAGGCCAAAGACCCCTCGGAGACACCAATACTCCTTAGCTGGCCCACAAGAATGGAATGGTCTACCGTATCAAAAGCTTTGGCCAAGTCAAAAAAGATGGCTGCACAACATTGCTTAGAATCAAGGGCGTGATGGTGACATCATTAAGGTTGCAGTGACACATCTATAACCTGAGCGGAAAGCAGATTGCATACCAGAGGATACCACAGACATCAAGAAAGTCAGTCAGCTGATTATTGACAAGTTTTTCCAACACTTCTGATAAACAGCACAAAATGGAAATAGGCCTATAACAGTTAGGATCAGCTTGATCTCCTTTAAATAAAGGACAAACCGTGGCTGCCTTCCAAGCAATGGGAACCTCCCCAGAAAGGAGCGACTGGATAAAAGGTTGGAGAGAGGCTTTAGTGGTAAAGAGATGATGAGCTGTAATTAGGGGAAGATCTCTTACTAGTGCAGACTGTTGTAGAGACAGGTTCACTCTGTTCCCCATTGCTCAGCACAGTTGCAACACTAACAGTGTACTCGGTGCCAGGATGCAGGTTTGAGAAGGTTTTGTGGCAGTCGTCAGTAACGGCTGTGAGGGGGTCTGTTCCTGGGATGCAGTTGGATATGAAGAAGCGCTGTGGGACTTTCTCCATCCCTTCAGCCTTGGACCAGTGGAGAGTGAAGGAGGTCTCTTCCAAATGGTCTATCTTTAAATCTCTGGGTGGGACCACTGGAACAAAATCCAAGATTAGTTTAGAATAGAGAATGTGCTGTTTTTGACAGAGACCAAAAATGTCTCTAGTAATGAATGACTGATGTAGTCTGGATAAAAACACAAGTTAGCCTACTGTACCTGTGGATAGGGTTGCTGAGACCTACTGTACTTGTGGATAGGGATGCTGAGACCTACTGTACCTGGATAGGGATGCTGAGGCCTACTGTACCTGTGGATAGGGATGCTGAGGCCTACTGTAACTGTGGATAGGGATGCTGAGGCCTACTGTAACTGTGGATAGGGATGCTGAGGCCTACTGTACCTGTGGATAGGGATGCTGAGATCCACTGTACCTTTGGATAGGGATGCTGAGATCCATCTGCTTTGTCTTCCATCTTCTCCCTCTGTTGCCATGTTGAACTGGTACTTTCATCAGGTTTGAGACTGCTTATTTTAAGATGATGCCCACCTTTCACTCTTGTTGAGCTTGTTTCACCGTCACACCCCCAGGTCACTGAATGTCTGTGGTCCTGTCAGCCACTGAGGACAACTACAGCTCAGAGACACAAATACTTCTGTCAAATATTGATGTCAGCAGCAGGACATGGATTCACCAGGAGGGGGCAGCACTGGTGATGGAATAATGAGAGAGAGAGAGAGAGAAAAACAGACTTTATTGACAGTAAAATTACAAAAACAAGTGTATTATTCATCCCAGCAGTTAACACATGTTAAAAACAACTACATCCACTGAAGAAAAGTGTTCAAAATACAAAATATTCCCCTTAAAGAGCCATATTTTTGTTTTTAAGGACACCGGACCTCATATTTAAAGACTTTTGGAATCCACATTTAAACTAATAAGAAGTTATATTTTCTGGGGGCAGAAAACACACCGCGTTGTAGAAATGACCCAGGCTTAGGTTGGACACCAATCTGCCTGAACCTGGTCATGGCTAGACGGGATACAGTTGATGTCTAATTGACGTCAGCCGTTGATTTCTTTTTGCATTTAAGTTAACCCTAACCCTTTTCCTAACCTTAACCCGATTATCCTAACCTACTATGTTAATTGTCCTAACTTGCTGCATAATTTCTCCTTATCAACCTGCTACAAAAAGTAAATCCTGAGCTGCGTTTGAATACCCCATACAGGCTATTCCCAAACTGGGATACGGGCAATGCTGTCGGGGTTATGCCAAATAAAAATGTGTTTCACATTTTCAAACTGTCCATTTAGATTCTCCAATAGGGCTGTACATTAGGGTGGTGTTTTTCCCCTCGCCTGAATAGCTTCGGTTCACTGCCAAAAATAAAATGAAACCATCTAGTGTTCAGCGAAATAATGTCAAATACAGTGCCTTGCGAAAGTATTCGGCCCCCTTGAACTTTGCGACCTTTTGCCACATTTCAGGCTTCAAACATAAAGATATAAAACTTTATTTTTTTTGTGAAGAATCAACAACAAGTGGGACACAATCATGAAGTGGAACGACATTTATTGGATATTTCAAACTTTTTTAACAAATCAAAAACTGAAAAATTGGGCGTGCAAAATTATTCAGCCCCTTTCATTTCAGTGCAGCAAACTCTCTCCAGAAGTTCAGTGAGGATCTCTGAATGATCCAATGTTGACCTAAATGACTAATGATGATAAATACAATCCACCTGTGTGTAATCAAGTCTCCGTATAAATGCACCTGCACTGTGATAGTCTCAGAGGTCCGTTAAAAGCGCAGAGAGCATCATGAAGAACAAGGAACACACCAGGCAGGTCCGAGATACTATTGTGAAGAAGTTTAAAGCCGGATTTGGATACAAAAATATTTCCCAAGCTTTAAACATCCCAAGGAGCACTGTGCAAGCGATAATATTGAAATGGAAGGAGTATCAGACCACTGCAAATCTACCAAGACCTGGCCGTCTCTCTAAACGTTCAGCTCATACAAGGAGAAGACTGATCAGAGAGGCAGCCAAGAGGCCCATGATCACTCTGGATGAACTGCAGAGATCTACAGCTGAGGTGGGAGACTCTGTCCATAGGACAACAATCAATCGTATTTTGCACAAATCTGGCCTTTATGGAAGAGTGGCAAGAAGAAAGCCATTTCTTAAAGATATCCATAAAAAGTGTCGTTTAAAGTTTGCCACAAGCCACCTGGGAGACACACCAAACATGTGGAAGAAGGTGCTCTGGTCAGATGAAACCAAAATTTAACTTTTTGGCAACAATGCAAAACGTTATGTTTGGCGTAAAAGCAACACAGCTGAACACACCATCCCCACTGTCAAACATGGTGGTGGCAGCATCATAGTTTGGGCCTGCTTTTCTTCAGCAGGGACAGGGAAGATGGTTAAAATTGATGGGAAGATGGATGGAGCCAAATACAGGACCATTCTGGAAGAAAACCTGATGGAGTCTGCAAAAGACCTGAGACTGGGACGGAGATTTGTCTTCCAACAAGACAATGATCCAAAACATAAAGCAAAATCTACAATGGAATGGTTCAAAAATAAACATATCCAGGTGTTAGAATGGCCAAGTCAAAGTCCAGACCTGAATCCAATCGATTCAGTTTTTAAACAATTACTGCTTCGCATACAAGCCAGTGAACTCTATGCGTTACAGCTGGATGAGTCAACAGACGTGGCGTGCCTGGCACAGCTCCTGTTAAATGTCTGTTACGTTTATGGGGGGTCAATTAAGGAAGACATCCTCTTCTGCAAACCACTGGAAACCAGGGCAACAGGAGAGGATATTTTTTAAGTACTGGACAGCTTTGTGACATCAATTGGACTTTGGTGGTCAAGATGTGTTGGTATCTGTACTGATGGTGCAAAAGCCATGACAGGGAGACATAGTGGAGTGGTAGCGTGCGTGCAAGTGGTTGCTCCCTACACCACTTGGGTACACTGCAGCATCCACCAAGAGGATGATTGACAGCTTGAAATACATTTTGGACACTACAGTGAAAATGGTTAACTTTGTTAAAGCAAGGCCCCTGAACTCTCGTGTATTTTCTGCACTATGCAATGATATGGGCAGCGACTATGTAACGCTTTTACAATATACAGAAGTGCGCTGGTTATCAAGGGGCAATTTTTTTTAAATTGAGAGACGAGCTTAAAGTTTTTACTGACCATAATTTTCACTTGTCTGACCGCTTGCATGATGATGAGTTTCTCACACGACTGGCCTATCTGGATGATGTATTTTTTGTACAATTTGATGAACAAATAAGGTTTTATATGTAAGATGGCTAAATAAAGAGCAAAATGATTTATTATTATTTGTTCCCTGGTCCTGTAAGAGCACTTTGTCACTTCCCACAAGCCAGGTTGTGACAAAAACTCACACTCATTCTTATGTTTAATAAATGTATCATATAGAGTGTGTGTGGCAGGCTTACAATGATGGCAAAAACAACATTTGAGAGTGCACTGACACTGGTGCTAGAGGGGGTAGAGCTGGAGGTTGAATGTTTGAAGGGGTACAGGACTATAAAAAGTTTGGGAACCAGTGCCGCATACTAACATACTGTATAATACTTACCTAGGGTGTGTTCGTAAATTTAATCTGGAGTGCCAAATTTCGGTCCGGGCGACAGTAAATTCAGAGCGTTGTCAGATTGCCCATTTGTAAATTCAGAGCGTTTCGCTCCCGGAGAGTTCAGAGCGCACACTGGACGCTCTGGCCAGGGTGTAGTAGGGTTGATCAAAGCGTTCTGGCCTCACAACGGCAGTCAAGCTCCCAAGCTAACTGACTAACGTTGGCTAGCTTGCTACAGTAGCTACTCCCAGACATAAATGAGAGAACACCTCACTCTGGCCATTTTATTCACTCTAGCTGAGCTGGTTAGGCTGTTTTCATGTTATCCAACTCATTGGTGACTGTAGCTGTGCTGCTGGCAACAACTTAATAACGCCTTTTCGCCTAAGATTACTTACACCGGTCATATTCAAGGGGTGTTCAGCCTTCGTAAATTCATCAGTTATTCTGCGCTCAGGCACACTCAGAGGAGAGGGCTCTGAAATCAGAGTAGATAGCCAGAGCGAATTTACAAACACACCCGAATTAACAATGTCTATTGAGAATGTGCAAAGACTATAGCACTTAACTTAGCATGATGTGAGTAATCAAGCCAATGAATGTTGGGTAGTTAGATAGCATATAGGGGTGGGTATAGTTTGTGGAACGTTCCAACAGGAATCTGTTCCAAAAACTTAGCAAATAACAAGGTTGCCAACAAACAACGCATATAAAGTTTTATAGCGGCAAAATAAAATACCGGGTGGGGACTGGGCTATTTCATTAAGTTTTTCACTCACCATGTTTATTCTGAAAAAAGTATTTCCTCACTCTGGTAGCCTGTGGACAAACATAAAGAATAAGCTACGTGGTGAGTTGATTCCTATTCGCCAGCTAATTAGCTACGTGAATTGACCATGCTACTTTGAACATGTTTGTTGACAACCGTGTACTTGAAGTCTTTGGAACAGATTCCTGTTGGAACGTTCCACAAATTATACCAACCCTGCCGTTATTGTAAATAAGAATTTGTTCTTAACTAACTTGTCTAGTTAAATAACGGCTAAATAACAAATAAATACATTTGTAGCCAACAAACAAAATTTCAACCAACGTGTAACTTATTTCAAAAGTCACTACATTGTTCAACAGTTTCTTAAAACATGTCATTAATAAAAACAATGAATTTGTATCCTTAGTCGCCTGACTTCGGCTACATATTTTTCCTTCAAATCTGATGGGTATTCGGACACTACAAATGTAATAGAACTCAATAAGGCCTATAGAGCACTCAATGACATGACCGCCTATCAAAGTTAGCAAGAAATACACTAACACTATCGCTTATTGTTTCTTTCAACATAAGCATGTATTATTTTAGGATAAATATAATATATCGGCTTAACAAAACACATCTCAGCGTCTGATCGCGTGTAAAAGAGAAAACCTTTTGTAGACTTTGTGGCCACACCGCCATAGTGGGCCTAGTTGGGTGTTTGTGTTTTTACCTGACGTTTATTAGAAAGAAGTTGAAAATCGGGCTATTATCTTCACGTTTCTTTGGGATAAATAAAAATGGACTCCTATAGAATGTTACACCTGACTTATATAATAGAAATATTATTAACCTACCATTTATCCCGCTGTCGAGAAGCCTCAGGTAGAGCTACATAAAATAGTTGTCAAATGTACCTTCTTCTTTGTCTTAATGGCATTCGCAACAATTATATGTGCATTCCGCCACCTACTGTACAGGTGGATAATAATAATATTTTTTTAACAGGTATCCCTACACTGGCTCAGAAGGATCATGTGATTGCGGGACATTTCCAGGCGAGAGTAGTCCTTGCACTGCAAGGAGACCCAAAAACGTATCGGCTGCGGATATAATGATGTCCAGCTTCTTGGACACTTGTGGAGGACATTTAATAACAGTGGCGATACATTCTACAAAATCCACCTTTTTCACAATACTTTATCCAGATCACTTGATTGAAGTATAACATTTGCAACTGGTTGTGGTGCATCTTCTTCAGAACTGTGGCCTCTTGCCCTTTCAATGTTCTTCACCACCACCACAAAATAGATTTGCTTGACACCTCAACTCTTTCACCCTTAACATTGTTATCCAAAAAAGCGTATTCCAACAAGGAACGATTCATCAGACTCGTTTTCCACAACAATCTTAGCACTTTTTGTTCCATTCTTGGACTGTTGTCCACTCAACTGTCTCGTTAACTGTAACCGACGCACTTTCAGCTTCAAACGACTCTTTAAAAAACAGTTCTACGTTTTCTAAGAGCCAGAGTATGTAGTTCTGATAATTGTCATTTTTCTGGTGTCAAATAAATTAAAAACATCTGGAAATAACAACGCATCTGATAAATCTTGGCATACGCCGCAAGCTTTATTTAAAATATTTATTCTACATTCAAATGGTTCACCAAGTTGAAATGTCTTCAGCTCGTGGTTAAATGCTGTTAACATACCAACAAACATAGACCAGAAAATGTACAGTATTCCTATTCTCTTTTTTGTCATCCCTGCGACAGTTGTAATCACTCCTTTGTTCCTCCAGGTAAAAGCAGAGGTCTTTGTGGAGCTGATGGTCCTAAAACGTTGTCAGAAAGCAGACATGACGAGAGTGAAGGAGCTCAGGGATGAGTTCAGAGGTACAGAGACCCAGTGTGAATTATATTCAATGCGTTTATGATATGAAGAGATTGGTTTTGTGTGTATCTGAAGAGCACAAAGATTAAATGCCAGAACGTATTTTCTCTCAACCTGCTCTTTCTACACCTCTCGCTCCTCGCTCTCTCGCCTCTTCGCTCTCTCGCCTCTCTCGCTCTCCTTTTGCTTTCCATTTCCTCTCTATGTGTTCATACTTATTGTAGTTTATTTGGGAGAAATCACCACAATTAGAAATAATGTTCATTCAATGAGTTGTATTTATTTTTTATGTGTTAATTAATTTTTCTATAAACAATTATTTTAAAAAGTATTTAATGATGAAGTGTTACATATTTATTCATTAAACTGAGATATGTTGCATCCATTTTTATACAATTAAAGAATGCAGAGATTTTAAAAAAATAATCAGAAGTCATTCTTTACATTGTGCATCTTTAACAAAGATGCAATACACTTTTCTCTCCTGTACTGAAAAGTTGTGTCATTATGTTTATATGAATGAGTCCTATCAGCAATAATCAGTATATGATAACAGTGCTATAATCCCAAACACAGTAGTTCACATTTAGTTGTATTACAGCCTGAATTCAAAATGAATTATGTTTTACAAATCTACACACAATATCCTATAATGACGAAGTGAAAACATGTTTTTAGAAATGTTTGCCAACTTATTGAAAATGAAATACAGAAATATCTCATTTACATACGTTTTCAGCCCCCTGAGTGTTAAAATCACCTTTGGCAGCAATTACATCTGTGAGTATTACTGAGTAAGTCTCTAAGATCTTTGCACACCTGGATTGTACAATAGTTGCACATTATTATTTTTTTAATTCTTCAAGCTCTGTTAAGTTGGTTGTTGATCATTGCTGGACAGCCATTTTCAAGTCTTCCCATATATTTAAGTCAAAAATGTAACTAGGCCACCCGGGAACATTTAATGTCATCTTGGTAACAATTACAGTGTATATTTGACCTTGTGTTTTAGGTTATTGCTGAAAGGTGAATTTGTCTACTGATGTCTGTAGGATAGCAGACTCAACCAGGTTTTCATCTAGGATTTCACCTGTCCTTAAAGCTGCATTCCATTTACTTTTATCCTTATTCTTTTACAATGACAAGGATACCCATAGCATGATGCAGCCACCACCAGGCTTGACAATATGAAGAGGGATATACAGTTATGTGTTGTAATGGATTTGCCACAAACATAATGCTTTGTACTTGTACTTTCTATTTCATTTCTTTGCCACATTTTTTGCAGTTTTACTTAAGTGCCTTATTGCAAACAGGATGCATGTTTCGGAATATTTTGTATTCTGTACAGGCTTCCTTCTTTTCAGTCTGTCATTTAGGTTAGTATTGTGGAGTAACTACAACGTTGTTGATCCATCCTCAGTTTTCTCCTATCACAGCAATTCAACTCTGTAATGGTTTTAAATTCACATTTGGCATCATGGTAAAATCACTGAATGGTTTCCTTCCTCTCTGGCAACTGAGTTAGGAAATAACGCCTGTATTGTAGTGACTGGGTGTATTGATACACTATCCAAAGTATCCTTAATAACTTCACCCGACCTCAAACCAGTTGAGATGGTTTGGGATGAGTTGGACCGCAAGGTGAAGGAAAAGTAGCCAACACAAGTGCTCAGCATATATTGGAACTCCTTCAAGACTCTTGGAAAAGCATTCCTTGAGATACAGTGCCCTTTTTAATGATTGGGACAGTGAATATTTTTTTATTCTTTTGACTCTTTATTCTAAAAGTTTGCATTTGAAATCAAACAATGTCACCTTTAATTTGAGGGTATTTTCATCCATTTAGGAATGACAGCACTTTTTGTACATAGTCCCCCATTTTCTAGCTAGAACACCTAGGGCTCTATTTTAACAAACCTTAAGCGATGGGAAACCTAAGCTCAGGTGGTAGCGCTACACTGTAGGTTCAGGGGTCAGAAATACTTTGGCTATTTTCACTATTTCTAATCAAACAAAATGACATGGGGAAAAAACATAACCATATAGCATTTTTCAGGGAGATTTTCTGAATAACAAGGCCCTCAAAGAAAGGCCTTATATACTGGATGTAGTATATTGTCATAAATAATACAAACTGTACGGCTAATAAGGATTGTGAGTGCTTTTATCGGTGACTTTCAACGTGGCCATGTGCAATGCCAAGCATCGGGTGGAGTGGTGTAAAGCTTGCTGACATTGGACTCTGGAGCAGTGGAAACGCGTTCTCTGGAGTGATGAATCACGCTTCACCTTCTGGCATTCTGATGGACAAATCTGAGTTTGGGGGATGACAGGAGAACACTACCTGCCTCAATGCATAGTGCCAACTGTAAAGTTTGGTGGAGGAGGAACAATTTTCTTTGCTGTTTGAGCATGACAATGCCCCCGGGCACAAAGCGAGGTCAATGCAGAAATTGGTTGTTGAAATCTGTGTGGAAGAAATTGACTGGCCTGCACAGAGCCCTGACCTCAACCCCATCTTAATTTAATATAATTTTAAAGTATGCTTTAAATGATCTAATATAATAATTGCCATTTGAATGTAGACATTAATAAATGCATTTCTGTATCTTCCAAAATCTTTACAATGGAGTAGCACCAAAATGAATGTGCAGAGGCTTCAAAACAGCGCCCCCTGTCAGTTGTCAAGGGGTAATGCATATCTTTGTTAGAAACTAGTCAATGAGGAAAGTTTTAGCAGTATAATAATTGACCAGTAGATGGTGGACTTGGTACGTAATCTATGGACATGTGACCAGACCAGAGTCCCGTTCAGCAGGATGCAACGTTTTAGGAACTTAAATATAGTATGTAGTAAAAAAAAAACACGCCTCTCTGACATGTAGAATAAGGAATCAATTCCGCTTTATTGATATAATTTATATCTGCAACTTTTGACCAAGTTTGACATCTGAATGTGGCCAGAGGCTCTTTCACTATAGTCTCCCTGTCCTTGTCTCCTCCCCTACCTCTGCACTGATTGGCTTAACAGGTGAAAACAATATGGTGGAAGGAAGCTCATTAGATTTGCTTAACTTTCACCTGGTCAACTCTTCCAGATCAGTGAAGGAGAAGACAGATGTTTAGAAGACTGAGAAAGAGCCCAGGTGTATTGGGTTAGTGTTGTGTAGTGTAGTGTTGAATTAGCACAGGCTGCAGCTCCTCTAGGCCGGTCACACATGTTTATTGGTGGACCCTTAATTGTGGAGGACGGGCTTGTCATGGCTGGTGAAGAATTAGTGGAATGGTATCAAATACATCAAGCGTATGGTTTCTGTGTTTGATGCCATTCTATTTGCTCTGTTCCAGACATTATTATGAGCCGTCCTCCTCAGCAGCCTCCAATGATTTATACCCTATTAGATGAATCTCATGCATTCTGTCAATTTCATGCACACACACCAACAAAACCCTGCCTAAGGCTGTCTCTCTGATAACTGGAGGTATTTGCCACCTGTTCTACTGTAGTCAATGATTAGTCCTAGTTAGTTTAGTAACAAAACCATAGACACTGTTTTGATAAATGATGGTGATTTATGATCCAACCCTACATTCTGGTGTTGTCACCACAAGCAGGAAGTTAACAAGATATGAGTCCAAATGTAAACAGTAACATTCACTCTCTATCCTAAAGTGGCAGAGAGTGTCTTGTCCTTCTAGATTCCATGTTAGCTTAAACATAGTAGAGAACAATAATGTACTAGACAGGAAATGTCTTTAATCTCGGTTGAATGATTTATTGAATTAGCAGGAAGAACACATAGTTTATGTTCAGAATGATAAAGCACAAGAAGCAAACATACTGTTTACCTGAAACATATAGTCATTTTAAATGTATTTGAAGTGTAAAACAACAGTAATTGATTGACAGCGGCAATTGAATGATATTACACCCCTATTCTACACATCATTGTTTGACAAATTAATTATGTGAAAGCTTGTGTAGAGGACATGACTCGGTCATGATTGGTTGCTCATAGTCATGTGATGAGGTAGCCCTGCCTGCAACTTCAAAATCAGTGTCAGCTCTCGGCCCGAAAGGGAATTTCCTCTTTGTCTAATTAAGACGTTGGCTTCTCCTGTGCGAGACTCTGGTTCAGATCACTATCTTCGTGTGTGTGAATGTGTTTGTATGTGTTTCTCTCCTAGCTGTAGTTGAGTACAATTCTATCAAATCAAACCAGTCTTCAGAACATCATTAACATACAGTAGAGTTCATTAATCAGCAGTGCAGAGAAAGTACCTATGAGAAGCCTATTTCTCACAGATCCATTGTTGTGAAAAGGTACAATCATAATCCCTCCATACTCCTTGGCCTGACAACATGTATATTTCCACACAGTTCTGGTCTCTCCAACCATCAGGCTCTCCACTCCACCAATACCTGTAGTAGAACAACACATAGTTAGACTGACCTCTATTTCAGAACCTAGAGTATGAACAACACAGAGTTAGACTTACCACTCTCCCAGAACCTAGAGTATGAACAACACAGAATCAGTCCTACTTCTTCCACTGTGGTCAGTGTTATTATAGAGCAGTAGTCTCTTACCTTGGGGTGGTCAGTGTTTTATTAGAGCAGGAGTCTCTTACCTTGGGGTGGTCAGTGGTATTAGAGCAGTAGTCTCTTACCTTGGGGTGGTCAGTGTTATTATAGAGCAGTAGTCTCTTACCTTGGGGTGGTCAGTGTTATTAGAGCAGTAGTCTCTTTCCTTGGGGTGGTCATTGTTACTATAGCGCAGGAGTCTCTTACCTTGGGGTGGTCAGTGTTACTATGGAGCAGGAGTCTCTTACCTTGGGGTGGTCAGTGTAATTATAGAGCAGTAGTCTCTAACCTTGGGGTGGTCAGTGTTATTATAGAGCAGTCATCTCTTACCTTGGGGTGGTCAGTGTTATTAGAGCAGGAGTCTCTTACCTTGGGGTGGTCAGTGTTATTATAGAGCAGTAGTCTCTAACCTTGGGGTGGTCAGTGTTATTATAGAGCAGTAGTCTCTTACCTTGGGGTGGTCAGTGTTATTAGAGCAGTAGTCACTTTCCTTGGGGTGGTCAGTGTTACTATAGAGCAGTAGTCTCTTACCTTGGGGTGGTCAGTGTTACTATAGAGCAGTAGTCTCTTACCTTGGGGTGGTCAGTGGGGTGCCGTCCACCCATTTCCAGGTCCCCTCAGTAACAGAGTCAGTCAGACCAATCCAGGCAAAAGTGACTGATTCAAACCCATTGATGAATGTCTGTTGTGGAACAGAAAAAACATTGGTACAGTTTAACTCATTTATGTTTTATTCAATCGGGCAAATCAGCTGAGAACAAATTCTTATTTACAATGACGGCCTACACCGGTCAAACCCAGACGACGCCGGGCCAATTGTGCGCCGCCCTATGGGACTCCCAATCACGGCTGGTTGTGATACAGCCTGGATTCGAACCAGAGTGTCTAGTGAGATGCAGTGCTAGATACATGTCTGTCTCTCACCTGTTCCTCTTCACTGTTAATGATAACCAGATCTGCTCCTCTCTCCAGACAGTCCTGTCTACTCTCCTTCCAGGATTTCCTCTCAGTAGAGAGGTAGTAACAGCTGCAGCCAAACCTTCTCCATCCTTCAGGACAGGACCCTAGAAGTTTGACATTTACCATAGGTGTTACTTGAATGACATTTACTATGACTTTGACACTCAAATGTTATTTAAAATAAAAAGAACATGGCCTCCCGGGTGGCGCAGTGGTTAAGGGCGCTGTACTGCAGTGCCAGCTGTGCCACCAGAGACTCTGGGTTTGCGCCCAGGCTCTGTCCTTGCGGAGATGGTGCAAAATCTATCAACACGGTCGGTCCCTGGGATTGGGCTGGCTAACACGAGTCGGTTTGCTTGGAAGGAAAAGGAGTTGGAGCCTTTAGGACGGGAAACTTTTGGAAGGACAATTTTGATGGGGATTCTAAAGCTGACGGTGAAGGACGTGTTTTGTTTCCAAGGCAACTCCAACGGGAGGGAGCATACGACGTGGCACTACATACAGAGGAGAAACACGATGATATCCTGAGAAGGGCAAGAGCAGTGGGAGGTGAGAGGCCGATGAGCCACTATGAAATAACAAGCCTGGCGAGGAACAACATTAGGGTTGTAACTGTCAACATTTACAACCCATACGTTAAGAACGAAAAGGTGAGGGCCTTTCTGGGGAGATACATGGATAACGTCTCCTCAGCAAGGCACCTCAAAGACTCCCTTGGGTTTTGGAATGGGAGGAGAGGCTTCCAGGCCCTCCTCAGGGAGGACCCAAAGGGACATGGTGGCTACCTCCATCCTCCTGCTATGTTCTCCCTGGGGGCTGACAGGGGGACGTTGTTTTATGCACGTCAGCCTCCATTTTGCAGGCGCTGTATGGCCTACGGCCACATCCTCGCCTCGTGCAGCGCAAGAAAATGCAGATTTTGTGGATCTGGGGAGCACAAGGCGAAGGATTGTGACGAGCCTAAGGCGTGCCACGGGTGTGGCACACCTGTGGCGGGGGTGCCCGGCTTGTCAGAGGTCATACGCGTCTGTGGCTGGGGGGGGGAGCAGGAGCGGGGGAAGAAGAGGAGGGGAAGGAAGCACGCCTCATGACCAGAGTACAGGTCCAGAGGGGAGGGTCGCAAGGAAGGAGGAGGATCAAGAAGCGGCGGATGGAAGAGAGAAGGAAACGGAAGGCACGGGAGTAGGAGAACCAGGAAAAGCGGCGGAAGAAGGCAACTGAGTGGAGGAGCATGAGAGAGAAGAAAGCGAGGGAGGGGCGGTGGAGAAGGATAGGAGATGGTGGATATGCCACACCTTTCAGGTGGACCGGATCATCTTGGCAAAGGAGAAATGCTCACTAACAGAGATGAAAACAAATTTGAGCATTTGAGAGAAACTGGCTTTTGGAGCATTTCTGGTATCTTTTATTTCTGCTCATGAAACATGAGACCAACACTTTACATGTTGCGTTTATATTTTTGTTCAGTGTATCTGACATTTACACGTTAAACATAACTTTTGCAACTATTATTTATTCACACATTCAATAAGTAGCTTTGCATGAGCCTTGGCTTATGAGGGGCCAGAACAGCTCATAGGATCTAGTCTCCTGTTTCTGTAGAGGCAGCTTGATGTTCAAGTAAACACTCTCAGTCTCTAGTCTCTAGTCTCTTCTAGAATTACTCATTATAAAACTGGGTCAATTAATTACATTACACTTCAGATCCCCAGTTTCTACACAGATCAGAAAATGTCCCTTCAGTTGTGATGCACCTTACATGTGGAACAGTTTTTAACTGTTCATTGTGATTGTTTTCTTAAGGTGTATATGTCTTGTGTCTAAGTAGTTGTGCATGTATGTGTTTTATTTATTTGTATTGAAAACAGGGCTCTACTGCAAATGAGACATTGGTCCTAGTTGATCCTGTTTAAATAAAATAAAAATGTAAGTACACCCGCTGGACACTAGTCTATCGTAGGACCTCTGCTTTATCTCCTTTATGCTGAGTGCCAATCAGACACTCATCGGGTAACATTTTACAGCCTTTCATATGACTCGGTCGGGGATCAAACTCCCAGACTTCCAATCTCAGGGCGGACTAACCACAAGGCCACTGGTGAATTATAAAAAAATGTCCAACAACAATTTATCTAACTTCCTTGACTGACAAACCTAAATCTGAGGGTGTTCGAGGTAGGTAGTTCTGATTAACTCTGATCTCCTGTGGCATGTGGGGGACAGGTCTATCCTTACCTATATCCTTCTGTAGCTGGTCATGCTCCATAGTTATAGTGTTCAGTCTCTTCATCAACTTGTCTATTTCAGTGGTTTTGGTATTTAGACTATTCTGTAGCTGGTCTCTCTCTGTGGTCCTGGTATTTAGACTATTCTGTAGCTGGTCTCTCTCTGTGGTCCTGGTAGTTAGACTATTCTGTAGCTGGTCTCTCTCTGTGGTCCTGGTATTTAGACTATTCTGTAGCTGGTCTCTCTCTGTGGTCCTGGTATTTAGACTATTCTGTAGCTGGTCTCTCTCTGTGGTCCTTGTATTTAGACTATTCTGTAGCTGGTCTCTCTCTTTAGTCAGGGTGTTGTAAATTGTCTGTAGCTGGTCTCTCTCTGCAGCTGCATCTGTAAAAGGGAAAACTCAATCAAAATGTGTAACTGTCACAACATTGACTACAAATGTTTTAGTAAAAAACAATGTTCACTTACAGGAATCCCACAGGCCTATGATCACAGCCAGTAGAACAAACACTGCAGCAACTGTGGAGGGTCTCTTCCACCACTGAACATGTTCTGAATAACAAGTTATTAAAGTCAGATCTTTGGTAATGTGGTAATGTGGTAATGTGTTTTACTGTATCATTGTTTTATTTGAGCTGGATTCTGCAGGAACAGGAACAGCACCTCAGTTTTGGACTG
Organism: Oncorhynchus clarkii lewisi; assembly: GCF_045791955.1. NCBI lineage: Eukaryota > Metazoa > Chordata > Actinopteri > Salmoniformes > Salmonidae > Oncorhynchus > Oncorhynchus clarkii. Next base: position 4,836,780 of record NC_092165.1, on the reverse strand, counting down.
ATGGATTCCAGAACCTATTTGGCTGGATCCGCTACCTCTCATGGCATTAAAAATAGTTACAATTTGCAGTGTAAAAAAATTATAATTAAAGCAATCAAAGTTATTTTGAGTTTTCTCCTCGTCAATTCTCCTACCCCCTAAAACAAATGCAATGTGAAAACGTAGATTTTCAGCTCGCACCTGAAAAAGGGCACTGTAGGTAGAGGCAGGTAGCCTCAATATTAACGGGCACTGTAGTTAGGGGTAAGGTAGAGGCAGGCAGCCTCGAGGTTACAGTGTTGTGCCAATAACCAAAGGTTGCAGGTTTGAATACCGGAGCGGACAAGGTGAAAAATATGTTGTGCCCTTGAACAAGGCACTTCATCCTAATTGCTGCAGGTTGGAGCCATTGTGATCGTTGTCAAGAAGTCACACCCTTCCCACTGGAGTTAGAAGTTCAGAGTGAGAAAGTATAGACTATATAGAAATAATTACGCTAAAATTATCAATGAAATTCTGAGGATTTCTATACTCTTGAACAGGAGGAAAAGTAGAATAGTAGTCAAAGAAAATGTACCTTTACATCCCATGCTGACACATACATTATGATTACTAAAGTATTTATTTATTTATTTCACCTTTATTTAACCAGGTAGGCTAGTGGAGAACAAGTTCTCATTTGCAACTGCAACCTGGCCAAGATAAAGCATAGCAGTTCGACACATACAACAACCCAGAGTGACACATGGAACAAACAAAACATACAGTCAATAATACAGTAGGAAAAAAAAGTATATACTGAGTGCAAATGAGGTAAGATAAGGGAGTTAAGGCAATAAATAGGCCATGGTGGCGAAGTAATTACAATATAGCAATTAAACACTGGAATGGTAGATGTGCAAAAGATGGATGTGCAAGTAGAGATACTGGGGTACAAAGGAGCAAGATAAGCAAATAAATACAGCATGGGGATGAGGTAGTTGGATGGGCTTTTTACAGATGGGCTATGTCCAGGTGCAGTGATCTGAGAGCTGCTCTGACAACTGGTGCTTAAATCTAGTGAGGGAGATAGGAGTCTCCAGCTTCAGTGATTTTTGCAGTTTGCTCCAGTCATTGGCAGCCGAGAACTGGAAGGAAAGGTGACCAAAGGAGGAATTGGCTTTGGGGGTGACCAGTGAAATATACCTTCTGGAGCGCGTGTTACGATTGGGTGCTGCTATGGTGACCAGCGAGCTGAGATAAGGCGGGGCATTACCTAGCAGAGACGTGTAGATAACCTGTAGCCAGTGGGTTTGGTGACGAGTATGAAGCAAGGGCCAGCCAACGAGAGCGTATGGGTCGCAGTGGTGGGTAGTGTATAGGGCTTTGGTGACAAAACGGATGGCACTATGATAGACTGCATCCAATTTGTGGAGTAGAGTGTTGGAGGCTATTTTATAGATGACATAGCCGAAGTCGAGGATTGGTAGGATGGTCAGTTTTACGAGGGTATGTTAGGCAGCATGAGTGAAGGATGCTTTGTTGCGAATTAGGAAGCCGATTCTAGATTTAATTTTGAATTGGAGATGCTTAATGTGGGTCTGGAAGGAGAGTTTACAGTCTAGCCTGACACCTAGGTATTTGTAGTTATCCACGTATTCTAAGTCAGAGCAATCCAGTGATGCTGGATGGGCGGGCAGGTGCGGGCAATGATCGGTTGAAGAGCATGCATTTAGTTTTACTTGCATTTAAGAGCAGTTGGAGGCCATGGAAGGAGAGTTGTATGGCAATGAAGCTCGTCTGGAGGTTAGTTAACACAGTGTCCAAAGAGGGGCAAGAAGTATACAGAATGGTGTCGTCTGTGTAGAGGTGGATCAGATAATCACCAGCAGAAAGAGCGACATCATTGATGTAGACAGAGAAGAGAGTCGGCCTGAGAATTGAACCCTGTGGCACCCCCATAGAGACTGCCAGAGGTCCGGACAACAGGCCCTCCGATTTGACACACTGAACTCTATCAGAGAAGTAGTTGGTTAACCAGGCGAGGCAATCATTTGAGAAACCAAGGCTGTTGAGTTAGCCAATAAGAATGTGGTGATTGACAGAGTCGAAAGCTTTGGCCAGGTCGATGAACACGGCTGCACAGTAATGTCTTTTGTCGATGGCGGTTATGATATTGTTAAGGAGCTTGAGCGTGGGTGAGGTGCACCCTTGACCAGCTCCGAAAACAGATTGCATAGCGGAGAAGGTACGTTGGGATACGAAATGGTCGTTAATCTGTTTGTTAACTTGGCTTTCGAAGACCTTAGAGAGGTAGGATAGATATAGGTATGTAGCAGTTTGCGTCTAGAGTGTCTCCCCCTTTGAAGAGGGGGATGACCGCGGCAGCTTTCCAATCTTTGGGAATCTCAGACAATATGAAAGAGAGGTTGAACCGGCTAGTAATAGGTGTTGCAACAATTTCGAGAGATCATTTTAGAAAGAGAGGTTCCAGATTGTCCAGTCCGGCTGATTTGTAGGGGTCCAGATTTTGCAAGCTCTTTTAGAACATAAGCTATCTGGATATGGGTGAAGGAGAAATGATGGGGGCTTGGGCGGGTTGCTGTGGAGGGTGCATAGAGAAATGCTTATTGAAATTCTCAATTATACTGGATTTATTGGTGGTAACAGTGTTTCCTAGCCTCAGAGCAGTGGGTAGCTGGGAGGAGGTGCTCTTATTCTCCATGGACTTTACAGTGTCCCAGAACATTTTGGAGTTTGTACTACAGGATGCACATTTCTGATTGAAAAAGCTAGCCTTAGCTTTCCTAACAGCCTGTGTATATTGGTTCCTAACTTCCCTGAAAAATTGCATATCACAGGAGCTATTCGATGCTAATGCAGAACGCCACAGGATGTTTTTTTGCTGGTCACGTCTGGAGTGAACCAAGGGCTATATCTATTCCTGGTTCTACATTTTTTGAATGGAGCATGCTTATTTAAGATGTTGAGGAAGGCACTTTTAAAGAATAACCAGGCATCCTCTACTGACGGGATGAGGTCAATGTCATTCCAGGATACCCTGGCCAGGTCGATTAGAAAGGCCTGCTCGCTGAAGTATTTTAGGGAGCGTTTGACACTGATGAGGGGTGGTCGTTTTATCGCAGACCCTTTACGGATGCAGGCAATGAGGCAGTGATCGCTGAGATCTTGATTGAAAACAGCAGAGGTGTATTTGGAGGGCGAGTTAGTTAGAATGATATCTATGAGGGTGCCCGTGTTTACGGATTTGGGGTTGTACCTGGTAGGTTCATTGATAAATTGTGTGAGATTGAGGGCATCAAGCTTAGATTGTAGGATGGCCGGGGTTAAGCTCAGAAGATAGATGGGTGGCAATCAATTCACATATGGTGTCGAGGGCACAACTGGGGGCAGAGGGTGGTCTATAGCAAGTGGCAACGGTGAGAGACTTGTTTCTGGAAAGGTTCATTTTTAGAAGTAGAAGCTCGCATTGTTTGGGTACAGACCTGGATAGTAAGACAGAACTCTGCAGGTTATCTTTGCAGTAGATCGCAATACCGCCGCCTTTGGCAGTTCTATCTTGGCAGAAAATGTTATAGTTAGGGATGAAAATTTCAGGGGGTTTTGTGGTTTTCCTAAGCCAGGATTCAGACATGGCTAAGACATCCGGGTTGGCAGAGTGTGCTAAAGCAGTGAGTAAAACAAAATTAGGGAGTAGGCTTCTAATGTTAACATGCATGAAACCAAGGCTTTTACGGTTGCAGAAGTTAACAAATGAGAGCACCTGGGGAGTGGGAGTGGAGCTAGGCACTGCAGGTTCTGGATTAACCTCTACATCACCAGAAGAACAGAGGAGAAGTAGGATAAGGGTACGGCTAAATGCTATAAGAACTGGCCGTCTAGCACATTCGTAAACAAAGAGTAAAAGGAGCAGGTTTCTGGGCACGATAGCATAGATTCAAGGCAAAATGTACAGACAAAGGTAAGGTAGGATGTGAGTACATTGGAGGTAAACCTAGACATTGAGTAATGAAGAGAGTGATATAGTCTCTAGAGATGTTTAAACCAGGTGATGTAATCGCCTATGTAGGAGGTTATTTTGATATCTAGTTAAGATCTTATAAACTTTGACACCAAACATAATACTTTAGTAGGATAATTCCTTACCTGTGGTGAGAGTTGTTGACACCAGTTGACTTTGCTTTCCATTTTCCAGCACAGTGCAGACAGTGACGGAGTACTGAGTACCACATTGCAGGTCAGAGAGACTGATGCTGTGTGAAGATGTGGTAGTGATGTGTGGTTTTGTCCCTGGACACTGGTAGGAGATTTGGTAATGATAATGATGTTGGGTTTGGTTCAATCCTGGTGGCTGGCTCCAGCTAACAGCAGCTGATGTGGTGTCCACTGAGTCAACAGTCAGCTGGTCTGGAGCAGGAAGTACTAAGGGAAAATACATTATTGTCAGTGCTACAGATTAATTCTAGAAATAAACTACAGAAGGGAAAGTAGAATAGTTGTAATGAAGTAGAAAAGGCCAGCTTGCAATTCCTTTAGATATGGGAAGAAATAAGTTAAAAACAGACGTCACACAACAGCAGTTGGATTTGTAAAGTAACACAAATGAAGGGTTTCTGCTCTATTCATTTAGTAACGGTGCTGTGCCGCTGCCAGATTGTTGCCACACCAAAGATAAATCAATATAAATGAAAAGAATGTTGTGATTATAAATCCTCTCCACAATAACAAGTGTTTAATACTGTACTACTGATAAAGTTAAAGCAATCAGAGGCAGATCAACTCCTTGATATAATGACTCACAGGAATAGAAGACAGCCTGAATTCAGACACTGTATTATAAACAATGTTTAATGATATCAGCACCAAACTGCATGATAAGATCTGGGAATTCACCATCATATATAACTCATCAGGGAAGATACTGGACCTTTACACCCCATGCTGACTGTTACGGGTTTCGGTTCTGTTACGAGTTTCAGTTTCTCTATCCATTTAGAGGTTGACTAGGCTGGGCACTCTGATTGGAGTCACCTCGTTAGTCAGTATGTGTTACAGCTGTGCTGGCCCTGCTGGTATTTAAGAGCTGCTGGTCCTGCTGGAATTTAAAACTTATTTGGGATCGGTTTCCCTTCCATGGGAAGGTTGAGCTAACATAGGCCAATGAGATTAGCATGAGGTTGAGCTAACATAGGCCAATGAGATTAGCATGAGGTTGAGCTAACATAGGCCAATGAGATTAGCATGAGGTTGAGCTAACATAGGCCAATGAGATTAGCATGAGGTTGCGCTAACATAGGCCAATGAGATTAGCATGAGGTTGAGCTAACATAGGCCAATGAGATTAGCATGAGGTTGCGCTAACATAGGCCAATGAGATTAGCATGAGGTTGAGCTAACATAGGCCAATGAGATTAGCATGAGGTTGAGCTAACATAGGCTAATGCGATTAGCATGAGGTTGTAAGTCACAAGAAAATTTCCCAGGACGTAGACATATCTGATATTGGCAGAAAACTTAAATTATTGTTAATCTAACTGCACTGTCCAAATTACAGCAGCTTTTACAGTGCAATAATACCATGCTATTGTTTGAGGAGAGTGTATAATTTTGAACATGAAAAGTTATTAATAAACAAATGAGGCACATTTGGGCATATTGGGATACCTACACCTCATGTTAGGATGGCCACGGCATTTAGCGAGAAACTCCTGTTTATTTAGCTCCATATCCCTTTTAACTTCAGATCCTAAGTTGGTGTTTGCTTATCTGAGACAAACCTTAAGGGGCATCCATGGAGGGTGGCTTTTAGAACCCGTTACTAGTGGCTTTGCCATCTTTCAGTGGGAACCCCCATGGTGTCTTTTAGAACCCGTTACTAGTGGCTTTGCCATCTTTCAGTGGGAACCCCCATGGTGTGTTTTAGAACCCGTTACTAGTGGCTTTGCCATCTTTCAGTGGGAACCCCCATGGTGTCTTTTAGAACCCGTTACTAGTGTCTTTGCCATCTTTCAGTGGGAACCCCCATGGTGTCTTTTAGAACCCGTTACTAGTGGCTTTGCCATCTTTCAGTGGGAACCCCCATGGTGTCTTTAGAACCCGTTACTAGTGGCTTTGCCATCTTTCAGTGGGAACCCCCATGGTGTGTTTTAGAACCCGTTACTAGTGGCTTTGCCATCTTTCAGTGGGAACCCCCATGGTGTCTTTTAGAACCCGTTACTAGTGTCTTTGCCATCTTTCAGTGGGAACCCCCATGGTGTCTTTAGAACCCGTTACTAGTGGCTTTGCCATCTTTCAGTGGGAACCCCCATGGTGTGTTTTAGAACCCGTTACTAGTGGCTTTGCCATATTTCAGTGGGAACCCCCATGGTGTCTTTTAGAACCCGTTACTAGTGGCTTTGCCATCTTTCAGTGGGAACCCCCATGGTGTCTTTAGAACCCGTTACTAGTGGCTTTGCCATCTTTCAGTGGGAACCCCCATGGTGTCTTTAGAACCCGTTACTAGTGGCTTTGCCATCTTTCAGTGGGAACCCCCATGGTGTCTTTTAGAACCCGTTACTAGTGGCTTTGCCATCTTTCAGTGGGAACCCCCATGGTGTCTTTAGAACCCGTTACTAGTGGCTTTGCCATCTTTCAGTGGGAACCCCCATGGTGTCTTTAGAACCCGTTACTAGTGGCTTTGCCATCTTTCAGTGGGAACCCCCATGGTGTCTTTAGAACCCGTTACTAGTGGCTTTGCCATATTTCAGTGGGAACCCCCATGGTGTCTTTTAGAACCCGTTACTAGTGGCTTTGCCATCTTTCAGTGGGAACCCCCATGGTGTCTTTAGAACCCGTTACTAGTGGCTTTGCCATCTTTCAGTGGGAACCCCCATGGTGTCTTTTAGAACCCGTTACTAGTGGCTTTGCCATCTTTCAGTGGGAACCCCCATGGTGTCTTTTAGAACCCGTTACTAGTGGCTTTGCCATCTTTCAGTGGGAACCCCCATGGTGTCTTTAGAACCCGTTACTAGTGGCTTTGCCATCTTTCAGTGGGAACCCCCATGGTGTGTTTTAGAACCCGTTACTAGTGGCTTTGCCATCTTTCAGTGGGAACCCCCATGGTGTCTTTAGAACCCGTTACTAGTGGCTTTGCCATCTTTCAGTGGGAACCCCCATGGTGTCTTTTAGAACCCGTTACTAGTGGCTTTGCCATCTTTCAGTGGGAACCCCCATGGTGTCTTTAGATCCCCTTACTAGTGGCTTTGCCATCTTTCAGTGGGAACCCCCATGGTGTCTTTAGAACCCGTTACTAGTGGCTTTGCCATCTTTCAGTGGGAACCCCCATGGTGTGTTTTAGAACCCGTTACTAGTGGCTTTGCCATCTTTCAGTGGGAACCCCCATGGTGTCTTTAGAACCCGTTACTAGTGGCTTTGCCATCTTTCAGTGGGAACCCCCATGGTGTGTTTTAGAACCCGTTACTAGTGGCTTTGCCATCTTTCAGTGGGAACCCCCATGGTGTCTTTTAGAACCCGTTACTAGTGTCTTTGCCATCTTTCAGTGGGAACCCCCATGGTGTCTTTAGAACCCGTTACTAGTGGCTTTGCCATCTTTCAGTGGGAACCCCCATGGTGTGTTTTAGAACCCGTTACTAGTGGCTTTGCCATATTTCAGTGGGAACCCCCATGGTGTCTTTTAGAACCCGTTACTAGTGGCTTTGCCATCTTTCAGTGGGAACCCCCATGGTGTCTTTTAGAACCCGTTACTAGTGGCTTTGCCATCTTTCAGTGGGAACCCCCATGGTGTCTTTAGAACCCGTTACTAGTGGCTTTGCCATCTTTCAGTGGGAACCCCCATGGTGTCTTTAGAACCCGTTACTAGTGGCTTTGCCATCTTTCAGTGGGAACCCCCATGGTGTCTTTTAGAACCCGTTACTAGTGGCTTTGCCATCTTTCAGTGGGAACCCCCATGGTGTCTTTAGAACCCGTTACTAGTGGCTTTGCCATCTTTCAGTGGGAACCCCCATGGTGTCTTTAGAACCCGTTACTAGTGGCTTTGCCATCTTTCAGTGGGAACCCCCATGGTGTCTTTAGAACCCGTTACTAGTGGCTTTGCCATATTTCAGTGGGAACCCCCATGGTGTCTTTTAGAACCCGTTACTAGTGGCTTTGCCATCTTTCAGTGGGAACCCCCATGGTGTCTTTAGAACCCGTTACTAGTGGCTTTGCCATCTTTCAGTGGGAACCCCCATGGTGTCTTTTAGAACCCGTTACTAGTGGCTTTGCCATCTTTCAGTGGGAACCCCCATGGTGTCTTTTAGAACCCGTTACTAGTGGCTTTGCCATCTTTCAGTGGGAACCCCCATGGTGTCTTTAGAACCCGTTACTAGTGGCTTTGCCATCTTTCAGTGGGAACCCCCATGGTGTGTTTTAGAACCCGTTACTAGTGGCTTTGCCATCTTTCAGTGGGAACCCCCATGGTGTCTTTAGAACCCGTTACTAGTGGCTTTGCCATCTTTCAGTGGGAACCCCCATGGTGTCTTTTAGAACCCGTTACTAGTGGCTTTGCCATCTTTCAGTGGGAACCCCCATGGTGTCTTTAGATCCCCTTACTAGTGGCTTTGCCATCTTTCAGTGGGAACCCCCATGGTGTCTTTAGAACCCGTTACTAGTGGCTTTGCCATCTTTCAGTGGGAACCCCCATGGTGTCTTTAGAACCCGTTACTAGTGGCTTTGCCATCTTTCAGTGGGAACCCCCATGGTGTCTTTAGAACCCGTTACTAGTGGCTTTGCCATCTTTCAGTGGGAACCCCCATGGTGTCTTTAGAACCCGTTACTAGTGGCTTTGCCATCTTTCAGTGGGAACCCCCATGGTGTCTTTAGAACCCGTTACTAGTGGCTTTGCCATCTTTCAGTGGGAACCCCCATGGTGTCTTTTAGAACCCGTTACTAGTGGCTTTGCCATCTTTCAGTGGGAACCCCCATGGTGTCTTTTAGAACCCGTTACTAGTGGCTTTGCCATCTTTCAGTGGGAACCCCCATGGTGTCTTTTAGAACCCGTTACTAGTGGCTTTGCCATCTTTCAGTGGGAACCCCCATGGTGTCTTTAGAACCCGTTACTAGTGTCTTTGCCATCTTTCAGTGGGAACCCCCATGGTGTCTTTAGAACCCGTTACTAGTGGCTTTGCCATCTTTCAGTGGGAACCCCCATGGTGTCTTTAGAACCCGTTACTAGTGGCTTTGCCATCTTTCAGTGGGAACCCCCATGGTGTCTTTAGAACCCGTTACTAGTGGCTTTGCCATCTTTCAGTGGGAACCCCCATGGTGTCTTTAGAACCCGTTACTAGTGGCTTTGCCATCTTTCAGTGGGAACCCCCATGGTGTCTATCAGAAGCCCTTACTAGTGGCTTTGCCATCTTTCAGTGGGAACCCCCATGGTGTCTTTAGAACCCGTTACTAGTGGCTTTGCCATCTTTCAGTGGGAACCCCCATGGTGTCTTTAGAACCCGTTACTAGTGGCTTTGCCATCTTTCAGTGGGAACCCCCATGGTGTCTTTTAGAACCCGTTACTAGTGGCTTTGCCATCTTTCAGTGGGAACCCCCATGGTGTCTTTAGAACCCGTTACTAGTGGCTTTGCCATCTTTCAGTGGGAACCCCCATGGTGTCTTTTAGAACCCGTTACTAGTGGCTTTGCCATCTTTCAGTGGGAACCCCCATGGTGTCTTTAGAACCCGTTACTAGTGGCTTTGCCATCTTTCAGTGGGAACCCCCATGGTGTCTTTTAGAACCCGTTACTAGTGGCTTTGCCATCTTTCAGTGGGAACCCCCATGGTGTCTTTTAGAACCCGTTACTAGTGGCTTTGCCATCTTTCAGTGGGAACCCCCATGGTGTCTTTTAGAACCTGTTACTAGTGGCTTTGCCATCTTTCAGTGGGAACCCCCATGGTGTCTTTAGAACCCGTTACTAGTGGCTTTGCCATCTTTCAGTGGGAACCCCCATGGTGTCTATCAGAAGCCCTTTTGAAACCCTTTCTGTGTTTGGTTGTTGAAGTGATTATCTTTGTTAGTTCCCTTTTCTGGGAGTGACGACTGTTTGTCTTTTGGGAACATAAAACAGACACATAATTATGATTTGTTAAATTACATTTGTCTTTTTGATATCTAGTCAAAATGTGACACCAGACAGAAAACTTAAGTAGGGTACTTCCTTACTTGTGGTGAGGGTTGTTGACACCAGTCGACTTTGCCTTCCATTTTCCAGCACAGTACAGACAGTGACAGAGTACTGAGTACCACATTGCAGGTCAGAGAGAGTGATGCTGTGTGAAGATGTGGTAGTGATGTGTGGTTCTGTCCCTGGACAGCGGTAAGAGATCTGGTAATGATGTTGGGTTTGGTCCAATCCTGGTGGCTGGCTCCAGCTAACAGCAGCTGATGTGGTGTCCACTGAGTCAACGGTCAGCTGGTCTGGAGCAGGAAGTACTAAGAAAGATAAATAAGAAATAAGCTAAAAAATAGAAGTCACACAGAAGTTGGATTTAGGGGTTTCTGCTGTATCCATTTATCAACGGTGGTCTGCTGCTGCTACATTGTTGTCGCCACTCCAATTTCTTTAAATATAAAATAAAATAATGGTGTCATTATAAATCCTCTCCACAATAACAAGTGTTTAACACTGTACTACTGATAAAGTTGAAGCAATCAGAGGCAGATCAACTCCTTGACATAATGACTCACACTAATGGGAAGCAAGCAAGAATTCACACACTATAAAAACCTTTATTAATTTCAGCACCAAACTGCATGATGAGGTCTGGGGAATTAACCATCATATATTTCTCATCAGGGAAGATACTGGACCTTTACATCCCATATTGACACATCCATTATCATTAGTTCATAGTTATTTCAATAACTAGTTCAAGTTTAATCAGCTTTGACACTAAACAGAATACTTAAGCAGAGTACTTCCTTACCTGTGGTGAGGGTTGTTGACACCAGTCGACTTTTCTTTCCATTTTCCAGCACAGTGCAGACAGTGACAGAGTACTGAGTACCACCTTGCAGGTCAGAGAGAGTGATGCTGTGTAAAGATGTGGTAGTGTAGTGTGGTTCTGTCCCTGGACAGTGGTAGGAGATCTGGTAATGATGTTGGGTTTGGTCCAATCCTGGTGGCTGGCTCCAGCTAACAGTAGCTGATGTGGTGTCAACAGTCAGCTGGCCAGGAGCAGTGGGTACTAAGGGGAAATAAACTTTTGTCAGGGCTATTGTTTATCTCTAGAAACTACAGAAGGAAAAGTAGAATAGTACTTGAAAAATAAGCTTGAAATTCCTTTTAATATGGGAAAAAATAAGCTAAAGCAGAAGTCAGAACAGAGGTCAGATATGTAATGTAAAAAAAATGAAGAGTTTCTGCTATATTCATTAATAAAAATAAATGAAAAGAATGGTGTAATTATATCTCCACAATAACAAGTGTTTAATACTGTACTAACTGATCAAGTTAAAGCAAGCAGAAGCAGATCAACTCCTTGACATAATGACTCACACTAATGGAAGAAAACAAGAATTCAGACACTATAAAAACGTGTATTCATTTCAGCACCAAACTGTATGATGACTCACAGGAATGGAATAATATACAGTGCCTTCCGAAAGTATTCGGCCCCTTGAACTTTGTGACCTTTTGCCACATTTCAGGCTTCAAACATAAAGATATAAAACTGTATTTTTTTGTGAAGAATCAACAACAAGTGGGACACAATCATGAAGTGGAACGACATTTATTGGATATTTCAAACTTTTTTAACAAATCAAAAACTGAAAAATTGGGCGTGCAAAATTATTCAGCCCCTTTACTTTCAGTGCAGCAAACTCTCTCCAGAAGTTCAGTGAGGATCTCTGAATGATCCAATGTTGACCTAAATGACTAATGATGATAAATACAATCCACCTGTGTGTAATCAAGTCTCCGTATAAATGCACCTGCACTGTGATAGTCTCAGAGGTCCGTTAAAAGAGCAGAGAGCATCATGAAGAACAAGGAACACACCAGGCAGGTCCGAGATACTGTTGTGAAGAAGTTTAAAGCCGGATTTGGATACAAAAAGATTTCCCAAGCTTTAAACATCCCAAGGAGCACTGAGCAAGCGATAATATTGAAATGGAAGGAGTATCAGACCACTGCAAATCTACCAAGACCTGGCCGTCCCTCTAAACTTTCAGCTCATACAAGGAGAAGACTGATCAGAGATGCAGCCAAGAGGCCCATGATCACTCTGGATGAACTGCAGAGATCTACAGCTGAGGTGGGAGACTCTGTCCATAGGACAACAATCAGTCGTATATTGCACAAATCTGGCCTTTATGGAAGAGTGGCAAGAAGAAAGACATTTCTTAAAGATATCCATAAAAAGTGTTGTTTAAAGTTTGCCACAAGCCACATGGGAGACACACCAAACATGTGGAAGAAGGTGCTCTGGTCAGATGAAACCAAAATTGAACTTTTTGGCAACAATGCAAAACGTTATGTTTGGCGTAAAAGCAACACAGCTGAACACACCATCCCCACTGTCAAACATGGTGGTGGCAGCATCATGGTTTGGGCCTGCTTTTCTTCAGCAGGGACAGGGAAGATGGTTAAAATTGATGGGAAGATGGATGGAGCCAAATACAGGACCATTCTGGAAGAAAACCTGATGGAGTCTGCAAAAGACCTGAGACTGGGACGGAGATTTGTCTTCCAACAAGACAATGATCCAAAACATAAAGCAAAATCTACAATGGAATGGTTCAAAAATAAACATATCCAGGTGCTAGAATGGCCAAGTCAAAGTCCAGACCTGAATCCAATCGAGAATCTGTGGAAAGAACTGAAAACTGCTGTTCACAAATGCTCTCCATCCAACCTCACTGAGCTCGAGCTGTTTTGCAAGGAGGAATGGGAAAAAAATGTCAGTCTCTCGATGTGCAAAACTGATAGAGACATACCCCAAGCGACTTACAGCTGTAATCGCAGCAAAAGGTGGCGCTACAAAGTATTAACTTAAGGGGGCTGAATAATTTTGCACGCCCAATTTTTCAGTTTTTGATTTGTTAAAAAAAGTTTGAAATATCCAATAAATGTTGTTCCACTTCATGATTGTGTCCCACTTGTTGTTGATTCTTCACAAAAAAATACAGTTTTATATCTTTATGTTTGAAGCCTGAAATGTGGCAAAAGGTCGCAAAGTTCAAGGGGGCCGAATACTTTCGCAAGGCCCAGTATATTTTTATTTATTTAACCTTTATTTATCCAGCTAGGCCAGTTGAGAACAAGTTCTCATTTACAACTGCGACCTGGCCAAGATAAAGCAAAGCAGTGCGACACAAACCACAGCACAGCGTTACACATGGAATAAACAAACATACAGTCAATTACACAATAGACAAATGTATATACAGTGTGTGCAAATGAGGTAAGATTAGGGAGGTAAGGCAATAAATAGGCCATATTGGCAAAATAATTACAATTTAGCAATTAAACACTGGAGTGATAGATGTGCAAAAGATGGATGTGCAAGTAGAGATACTGGGGTGCAAGTAGAGATACTGGGGTGCATAGGAGGAAAAAATACAATATGGGGATGAGGTAGTTGGGTGGGCTATTTACAGATGGGCTATGTACAGGTGCAATGATATGTAAGCTGCTCTGACAGCTGGTGCTTAAAGTTAGAGAGGGAGATATGAGTCTCCAGCTTCAGTGACTTTTGCAGTTCGTTCCAGTCATTGGCAGCAGAGAACTGGAAGGAAAGGTGGCCAAAGGAGGAATTGGCTTTGGGGGTGACCAGTGAAATATACCTGCTGGAACACGTACTACGGGTGGGTGCTGCTATGGTGACCAGTGAGCTGAGATAAGGCAGGGCTTTACCTAGAAAATACTTATACTACCCACCACTGCGACCTGTATGCTCTTATTGGCTGGCCCTCGCCTCATATTCGTCGCGAAACCCACTGGCTCCAGGTCATCTATATGGGGCTTTGGTGATAAAACGGATGGCACTGTGATAGACTGCATCCAATTGCTGAGTAGAGTGTTGGAGGCTATTTGGTAAATGACATTGCCGAAGTCAAGGATCGGTAGGATAGTCAGTTTTACGAGGGTATGTTTGGCAGCATGAGTGAAGGATGCTTTGTTTGCGAAATAGGAGGCCGATTCTAGATTTAATTTTGGATTGAAGATGCTTAATATGCGTCTGGAAGGAGAGTTTACAGTCTAACCAGACACTTAGGTATTTGTAGTTATCCACGTATTCTAAGTCAGAACCGTCCAGACAGGTGATGCTAGACGGGCGGCAGGTGCGGGCAGCGATCGGTTGAAGAGCATGCATTTAGTTTTACTTGCATTTAAGAGCAGTTGGAGGCCACGGAAAGAGTGTTGTATGGCACTGAAGCTCATCTGGAGGTTAGTTAACACAGTGTCCAAAGAAGGGCCAGAAGTATACAGAATGGTGTTGTCTGCGTAGAGGTGGATCAGAGAATCACCAGCAGCAAGAGCGACATCATTGATGTATACAGAGAAAATAGTCGGCCCGAGAATTGAATAGAGACTGCCAGACGTCCAGACAACAGGCCTTCTCATTTGACACACTGAACTCTATCTGAGAAGTAGTTGGTGAACCAGGCGAGACAGTCATTTGAGAAGCCAAGGCTATTGAGTCTGCCGATAAGAATGCGGTGATTGACAGTCGAAAGCCTTGGCCAGGTCGATGAATACGGTAGCACAGTATTGTCTTTTATCGATGGCGGTTATGATGTCGTTTAGGACCTTGAGCGTGGCTGAGGTGCACCCATGACCAGCTCGGAAACCAAAATGTAAACGCAGAGAAGGTACGGTGGGATCCGAAATGCTTTGTTAACTTGGCTTTCGAAGACATTAGAGAGGCAGGGTAGGATAGATATAGGTCTGTAACAGTTTGGGTCTAGGGTGTCTCTCCTTTTGAAGAGGGGGATGGTCGCGGCAACTTTCCAATCTTTGGGGATATCAGACGATATGAAAGAGAGTTGAACAGGCTAGTAAAAGGGGTTGCAACAATTGCGGTGGATAATTTTAGAAAGAGAGGGTCCAGATTGTCTAGCCCAGCTGATTTGTAGGGGTCCAGATATTGCAGCTCTTACAGAACATCAGCTATCTGGATTTAGGTGAAGGAGAAGCTGGGGAGGCTTGGGCAATTGCTATGGGGGGTGCGGAGTTGTTGACCGTGGTAGGGGTAGCCAGGTGGAAAGCATGGCCAGCTGTAGAAAAATGCTTATTGAAATTCTCAATCATCTCAGATATATCGGTGGTGACAGTGTTTCCTAGCCTCAGAGCAGTGGGCAGCTGGGAGGAGGTGCTCTTATTCTCCATGGACTTTACACTGTCCCAGAACTTTTTGGAGTTTGTGCTACAAGATGCACATTTCTGTTTGAAAAAGCTAGCCTTTTCTTTCCTAGCTGCCTGTGTATATTGGTCCCTAACTTCCCTGAAAAGTTGCATATCGTGGGGGCTATTCGAAAGTGTGAAAGCGTGAACTCTGATATTAGTGCTTTCGCAAAGTATTAAGACCCCTTAACTTTTCCACACTCTGTGACGTTACAGCCTTTTTCTAAAATGTTTTAAATAATTTTCCCCCCCATGTCAATACTCCATAGTGACAAAACATTTGTATTTTTTTTATATTGCAAATTTGATTTAAAACATCACATTTACATTAATACTCAGACCCTTTACTCATTACTTTGTTGAAGCAGCTTTGGAAGCGATTACATCCGTGAGTCTTCTTGGGTATGACGCTACAAGCTTGGCATACCTGTATTTGGGAAGTTAATCCCATTCTTTTTCGATCTTCTCAAGCTCTGTCAGGTTGGATGGGGGCGTCAAAGCACAGATATTATCAGGTCTTTCCAGAGATGTTTGATCGGGTTCAAGTTCGGGCCCTGGCTGGGCCACTCAAGGACATTCACAGTCTTGTCCCGAAGCCAATCCTGAATTGTCTTGTCTGTGTGCTTAGGGTCATTGTCCTGTTGGAAGGTGAACCTTCCACCCAGTCTGAGGTCCTGAGCGCTCTGGGGCAGGTTTTCATCAAGGATCTTTCTGTACTTTGCTCCGTTAATCTCTTCCTCGATCATGACTAGTCTCCCAGTCCCTGCCGCTGAAAAATATCCCCACAGCATGATGCTGCCACCAACATGCTTCACCGTAGGGATGGTGCCAGGTTTCCTACATACGTGACGATTCACATTCAGGCCAAAGAGTTCAATCTTGGTTTCATCAGACCAGATAATCTTGTTTCTCATGGTCTGAGAGTCCTTTAGGTGGCTCTTGGCAAACTCCAAATGGGCTTTCATTAGCCTTTTACTGAGTAACAGTTTCCGTCTGGACAATCTAACATAAAGGCCTGATTGGTGGAGTGATGCAGGGCTGGTTGTCCTTCTGGAAGGTTCTTCCATTCCACAGAGGAACTCTGGAGCTCTGTCAGAGTGACCATCGGTTTCTCGGTCACTTACCTGACTAAGGCCCTTCTCCCCTGATTGCTCAGTTTTGGCCAGCTCTAGGAAGAGTTTTGGTGGTAACAAACTTCTTCCATTTAAGAATGATGGAAGCCACTGTGTTCTTGGGGACCTTCCATCCACCAAATGGCTTGGTGGCTTTGCTCTGACATGCACTGTCACCTGTGGGACCTTATATAGACAGGTGTGTGCCTTTCCAAATCATGTCCAATCAATTGAATTTACCACAGGTGCACTACAATCAAGTTGTAGAAACATATCAAGGAGGACCAATGGAAATAGGATGCACAACTTTTATTGATTTCACTACCAAACTGCATTTTGAGATCTGGGGAATTCACATATAGTCATTTTGATAACCAGACTTAATACTTAAGTAGGGTAGTTACCTGTGGTGAAGGTTGTTAACACGAGTTGACTTTGCTTTCCATTTTCCAGCACAGTGCAGACAGTGACCGAGTACTCAGTAGCAGGTTTCAGGTCAGAGAGAGTGATGCTGGGTGAAGATGTGGTAGTGATGTGTGGTTTTATCCCTGGACAGCGGTAGGAGATCTGGTAATGATGTTGGGTTTGGTCCAATCCTGGTGGCTGGCTCCAGCTAACAGCAGCTGATGTGGTGTCCACTGAGTCAACAGTCAGCTGGTCTGGAGCAGGAAGTACTAAGGGAAAATAAACACATTATTGTCAGGGTTACAGTTTAACTCCAGATATACACTGAGTGTACAAAACATTAAGGTTCCATGCTCTTTCCATGACAGACTTTCTATGACAGACCAGGTGAATCCAGATGAAAGCTATGATCCTTTTTGATGTCACTCGTTAAATATACTTTCTGTCTTGAATGAGCAAGACAGAAATATTTAAGTTTGGGTCAAGAACTGCAACGCTGCTAAGTTTTTCACACTCCACAGTTTCAAGTGTGTATCAAGAATGTTCCACCACCCAAAGAATATCCAGCCAACTTGACACAACTGTAGGAAACATTGGAGTCAACATGGGCCAGCATCCCTGTGGAACGCTTTCGACACCTTGAGGAGTCTATGATCCAACAGATTGAGGCTGTTCTGAGGGCAAAATGTGTTGTACACTCAAATGTAATTAAATGTTTAATAGATGTCCCACTTAACATTTCTCAAAAATTGTATAATCAGAAAAATGTAAAACTTGTAAAAAAAAAAAGAAAGTCCTCAAGCTTTTGATGAAGACATACATAACTTCCTCTCAGATAATGTCTGAACTAGGCCTCTTTCAGCCTCCCCAGCAGTACAACATCTCTTGATTAGGCTGCTAGGTGTTTCACTAAGATTGCTGTAGTATTTTAAGATGTTCTCGCTAGGGATGTGGAGGTCACGACATTTTGTCAGCTGGTTATTGTCATGCAATCATTATGGCAATCATCCATGTTTATAGCCAGTAAGAAACTGCTAGCCATTGGCTGCTAACAGCTGACAACTGCTAACTGGCAAGCACAAAAAGTGAAGCGCTTCGGGAGTACAGACTACAAGAAATCGGCTGATCGCCCTCTAGTGGTGCAAGTAAGAACTGCTGAAAATGCAGTCAAAGACAATTATTCTGTCAAGATTATTCTGTCAAAATAAGTATTTTTTTAGAATCGAAATAGAGGAATACTAAGACCAAATAAATGTGACGGGTAAATGATAACTCATTTAGTATAGGAAATGAATACATGTATTACAATGCTGGAAGTGAATCCTGGAATTAAACAATTAACTATGCAAATGAGCAAAAGGTGTGTACATAAAGGAAATAGATGCCTGGCTCAAATAGAAGCCTGGCTCTGATATTTGCCTGTTGTGTCCAGGGATTTATGCAAATAAACGCCTGGGATATGATGCATAGCTTTGCAATATCTATATATTTGTTTAAAGTCAATTGAATATACACCATCACAATAATCAATGATTTATGTTAGGCAGGACTAAAGAAACATTATGATATGAAGACAATGTATTTCAGAAGAACAGAAGATTTGACCTACTGTATATTATCTGGCTATGTGCCATGCCATAGACTGTAGGCTTGCTCATTTAGCAGACAATATATGAAGAGTTCTACTGTATGTTATCTGGCAATGTGCCATGCCATAGACTGTAGGCTTACTCATTTAGCAGACAATATATGAAGAGTTCTACTGTATGTTATCTGGCAATGTGCCATGCCATAGACTGTAGGCTTACTCATTTAGCAGACAATATATGAAGAGTTCTACTGTATGTTATCTGGCAATGTGCCATGCCATAGACTGTAGGCTTACTCATTTAGCAGACAATATATGAAGAGTTCTACTGTATATTATCTGGCAATGTGCCATGCCATAGACTGTAGGCTTGCTCATTTAGCAGACAATATATGAAGAGTTCTACTGTATGTTATCTGGCTATGTGCCATGCCATAGCATGTAGACTTGCTCATTTAGCAGACAATATATGAAGAGTTCTACTGTATGTTATCTGGCTATGTGCCATGCCATAGCATGTAGACTTGTTCATTTAGCAGACAATATATGCTTAAGTCCTGTGCGATTATTTTATATTATATACATTTATAGTAAGAAGAATATAATGGAACTTAGCTGAATAAAATAGAGAGGATATTTTTCCCAATCCAGAGCTGGTGCGCATACCAAGTGTCTATGTTGAGTGTAAAAGTGATAATTTGAAACAGGTCCTATATGCTAGATTAAAAGTTATTTGGCAACCTTAGTTTTGAATTATGGAAACCTTCAGAATGTCTTAGAAATCAAAACATATATGGGCTGCATGATAGGACTATAGGGACCGAGTGCAAGCAAAAAAGCTTCAGACTGCACACACTGTTCTCTCATCAAGTGATCATATTTTCACCCATCAAACTATTCTCAATTTAATTGTGTCTTTACTAGACTGAACAAAATTATAAAAGCAACATGTAAAGGGTTGGTCCCATGTTTCATTCGTTGGAATAAAATATCCTAGAAATGTTCCATTTGCACAAAAAGCTAATTTCTCTCAAATTTGTTTACATCCCTGTCAGTGAGTGTTTCTCCTTTGCCAAGATAATCCCTCCACCTGACAGGCATGGCATTAAACAGCATGATCATTACACAGGTGCTGGGGGAAATATTGGGCCACTATAAAATGTGCAGTTTTGTCACAACACAATGCCACAGATGACTTTTGAGGGATTGTGCAATTAGCATACTGACTGCAGGAATGTCTACCAGAGATGTTGACAAATAATTGAATGTTCATATTTCTACCATAAGCCGCTTCCAACATCGTTTTAGAGATTTTTGCAGTACTTCCAACCGGCCTCACAATCACAGACCGCGTGCAACCACGTTAGCCCAGTGCCTCCACATCTGTCTTCTTCAACTGCGGGATTGTCTGAGACCAGCCACCAGGAGAGCTGATGAAACTGAGGAGTATTTCTGTCTGTAATAAAGCCCTTTTGTGGGAGAAAACTCATTCTGATTGGCTGGGCCTGGCTCCCATTGTGAAATGCATAGATGAGGGCCTAATTAATTTATTTAAATTGACAGATTTCCTTATATGAACTTTAACTCAGTAAAATTATATAAAATGTTGCGTTTATATTTTGTTCAGTATAATACGTCAAATCTGTTTTCAATTTCAGTAGCTGTGTGTGGGTAAAATCACAGGGGAAGCCCCCCCCCCCCCCCCCACTAAACAACTATTGATCAAAGTTGTAATTCTGCTAGGGACCTGTTTTCATCACATTATGTCTCCAGTCAATAACCTGTACAGTGGTTGTGTTTTCACCTGTGTTCCCATTTAATTAGCATCTAAATAAATAATTAAACCAATTTCCGTAGTTCTGAAACATAAGTAAGACTCAGGTTTTTGCAGATGCAACGAGTTTACGAATGGTGATATGATACGAGGTCATGGTTCATAAGTTGACTGTTTATAGATGTGATAGGTAAAGACCTTGAAGAGTTTAATTCGGGAGATGGTAACTCTTTAAAGAACCGCTCTCGTGGTGCCCCAAATCCTAATGAGTTAAGTGTTACATGATTCATTTTAGTACATAGTTCATTGATTAGTTTAACATTAATCTGAGGACTGTTATTTAAAGTCACTACACTGTCCATGGTTCTGATTTGATGATGTTGAAAGGTCATGTAACTGTCTGTTACTGTTCATGCAATATGCCGCAACAGCCCTATTTCTACCTTAACATTTTAGTTCACCTCATTTTCAAAAATATTTATCACTTAAACATTTAATCAAATGTTTATAGCCTTAAGGGTGGAAAAGTAGAATAAAGCCAGGGCTTTAGATATGAGAGAAAAACACACACACACAAAAAAGAAACAGATCACTAACAACAAAACAAAAATGTTATTTGTAAAGTAACAAAATCTCTCCAGTTACTGGTAAAGAGATGATGAGCTGTAATTGGGGGAAGATCTCTTACTAGTGCAGACTGTTGTAGAGACAGGTTCACTCTGTTCCCCATTGCTCAGCACAGTTGCAACACTAACAGTGTACTCGGTGCCAGGCTGCAGGTTTGAGAAGGTTTTGTGGAAGTCGTCAGTAACGGCTGCTAGAGGGTCTGTTCCTGGGATGCAGTTGGATATGAAGAAGCGCTGTGGGACTTTCTCCATCCCTTCAGCCTTGGACCAGTGGAGAGTGAAGGAGGTCTCTTCCAAATGGTCTACCTTTAAATCTCTGGGTGTGACCACTGGAACAAAAACCAAGATTAGTTTAGAATAGAGAATGTGCTGTTTTTGACAGAGAGTCCAAAAATGTCTCTAGTAATGAATGACTGATGTAGTCTGGATAAAAACACAAGTTAGCCTACTGTACCTGTGGATAGGGATGCTGAGACCTACTGTACCTGTGGATAGGGATGCTGAGACCTACTGTACCTGTGGATAGGGATGCTGAGATCTACTGTACCTGTGGATAGGGATGCTGAGACCTACTGTACCTGTGGATAGGGATGCTGAGACCTACTGTACCTTTGGATAGAGATGCTGAGACCTACTGTACATGTGGATAGGGATGCTGAGGCCTACTGTACCTGTGGATCGGGATGCTGAGACCTACTGTACCTGTAGATAGGGATGCTGAGGCCTACTGTACCTGTAGATAGGGATGCTGACACCCATCTGCTTTGTCTTCCATCTTCTCCCTCTGTAGCCATGTTGAACTGGTACTTTTCACCAGGTTTGAGACTGCTTATTTCAAGATGATGCACATCTTTCACTCTTGTTGAGCTTGTTTCACCGTCACACCCCCAGGTCACTCTGAATGTATGTGGTCCTGTCAGCCCCTGAGGAGAACTCCAGCTCAGAGACACAGAATCTAATTTCAGCAACAGGACCTGGATGTCACCAGGAGGGGGCAGCACTGGTGAAGGAATAATGAGAGAGATAAACCGACTTTATTCAAAATAAAATTACTAAACACAAAGTGTACTATTCATCCCAGCAGTAAAGGGACAACAATTGATATCTCAGTAAATGTATCCTCTTAAATGTAGATTTAAATGAAATACTTTTGTTTGTCAGTTTATTCTGTGTTTCCATACCTACCATCATCTGAGGACTGCATTGTGTGCTGGTCGCCATCACAACTCTTAAAGTGTGAGAACAAAATAAGAATGAGTCATTTCTATAACAACATAGAAATAGTTATTTTGCTAAATGTACAACAAATATTTTAAAGTCAAGATACATCAACTGCTTTTGACCTACTGGTAACCTACAAAACAATGGAAACACTGGAGTAAATGAGGGATACAAAGTATATACACACAGGTGTGGTTCCTGAGTTAATTAAGCCATTAAAACATCCCATCATGCATTGGGTCATGTATAACTACTTCCAGTTGCCCATTATTTTGGCTAACAGGGCTAGAAGAGATCTCAGTGACTCTGAAAGAGGGCTCTCAAAAGGAGCATAAGGGCTTTAAAGGGTGTGTCTGTCTCCAGATCTCAAACCAATGAAACACTTATAGGAGACTCTGGAGCCGAGCCTGAGGCAGCGTTTTACACCACAATCAACAAAACACCAAATGATGGAATTTCTCTTGGAAGAAAAGTGTTGCATCCCTCCAATAGAGTTCCAGACACTTGTAGAATGTATGGCAAGGTGTATTGAAGCTGTTCTGGCTCATGGTGGCTCCTTGTTAAGATACTTTATTTGGTCAGATACCTGTATATTATTTCACAGCATTCCCACTTATACGGGCACTGAAGTTCTCATGAATGATTTGCCACTGTGAAGGAGACGTGCAGTGTGCCAGGAAACAAGCACAACTGCACGTTTCATAGCATTCTAAAACCAATATCATGTTCGGATAAAACACTGACGGTGTGGTCACACATTGCAACAATAGTTCTGTTGATACGGTACCTGACCTAACTTTTCAGCACCTCAGAACTGTACTGTACAACCCTGAGTAATGAAACAAGATAAAACAGTAGCTACCTGTCTTGTAATGGTAACCTAGGCTATCTTGTAATGGTAGCCAAAGATGATATAAATCAATTATAGTCGTTATGTAACTAGGTTATTTCGTTGTCTTTTTCATGTCGTCATCTTTTAGGAAATTTTGTAGTATTCTATCAGAAAAAGGACATGTATGACTGAGCTAGTTTGAGCTAGTACAATGGTGGACACTTGAACAGGATTTGAACTTCTCTATCAAACATTTTTTAACATTTAGAAATGTTGTGATTTTTCTCTATTTAACCTAACAGGGTAGACATGTATGAGTGGGACATACAGATATGAGTGGGACATACAGTGGGACATACAGATATGAGTGGTACATACAGTGGGACATACAGATATGAGTGGGACATACAGATATGAGTGGAACATACAGTGGGACATACAGATATGAGTGGGACATACAGTGGGACATAGAGATATGAGTGGTACATACAGATATAAGTGGTACATACAGATGTGAGTGGGACATACAGATATGAGTGGGACATACAGTGGGACATACAGATATGAGTGGGACATACAGATATGAGTGGGACATACAGTGGGACATACAGATATGAGTGGGACATACAGTGGGGCATACAGATATGAGTGGGACGTACAGTGGGATATACAGATATGAGTGGGACATACAGATATGAGTGGGACATACAGATATGAGTGGGACATACAGTGGGGCATACAGATATGAGTGGGACATACAGTGGGGCATACAGATATGAGTGGGACATACAGATATGAGTGGGACATACAGTGGGACATACAGATATGAGTGGGACGTACAGTGGGACATACAGATATGAGTGGGACGTACAGATATGAGTGGGACGTACAGTGGGACATACAGATATGAGTGGGACGTACAGTGGGACATACAGATATGAGTGGGACGTACAGTGGGACATAGTGTACAGACTAACATCATGAAACATGAAAAATAGATAAAACTGAGTGTTTATATTTCTGTAGCTTAAAACCATTGTTTTCCCACCAAAGAAATTATGACACTTCCTGAATGTGGTGTCACTTTAGGAAATGGTTGTTTTCTTAAATGGAGATTTACAACAAACTAACAGGGTGGAAAGTGATATCAGGGACACACAGAACATCTTAAACACAATAATAATAATGCAATAATACAAATAATTTAAAAAACATTATTGATGAGAGAATTTAACTAGGAACTATAAAATAATGAAGAAAGATACAATAATGTATTGCTTATGTTTCCTGCGGAAGTTGATGAATAATGTTATGCCATCTGTGATGCCATCTGTTGGTAAATGTTCAGTACTGCAACTCTTGTGTTTTACCGGGGTGCTTGAGATACCCGGATGTGTTGTGATGTACTGAACAAGACTGGTTACTCGCATCAATGCCTCTGTCTCGTCATTAACATTCAAACAAATAACACCCAGGGACATGGCAAAAACACTTTCATCCACTGAAGAATAGTGTTCAAAAACATCCTTTCAGGATGAATATTTTAGTTTTTAAGGACCTTATATTTAAAGAATTTTGGAATCCACATTTGAAACTAAATAAAAAGTGATATTTCCTGGAGACAGAAAACGCACTGCGTTGTAGAAATGACCCAGGCCTAGGCTGGACACCTATCCGCCCGAACCTGGTCATGGCTAGATGGGATACAGTTTATGTATAATTGACGTCAAAGTTGTACCTTACTAGCCCAAATGTTCCAACCTACCCCAACCATAGAGAATAATAGAGGCCTCTAGTGGCCAAAGAACTATATTATAAATGAGCAGCGCCATTGAGGGATTTCATCGTATTAATGTAGTCAACTGGGTGGGATTTCCAACTTCACTGGCTGAAGAAGAAAATGTACTACTTTAAAATGGAGATACACTCATGGCGCTGCCCATGATTTCAGATGTTAAATGGCATAGATACAAAGTTGAGTCATCTATCTATCGCCATGGTCCCACCTTCAACCCCAAAATTGTCTGCATTTTTACAGTTTTTACGCATCCGTTTTGTATGGGTCGACTGGGAGCAGCTGCTACCGGAAGTCATAGGCCATGTCTGAAATCTACATACTATATAGAACGTACTGTTTAGTAAAAATGAATGCAGTAAGTAAATACCTGAGTATGTAAAGAAGATTATCTTGGTCGAAATCTACCACGGCAGAAATTAGTTTAATATCCTGGCATTTAAAGTACTCACTTTTTGAAATTGTACATTATTTTCCAAATTTCACATAATATAAAAGTCCCTATTTTCGCCCATCCTAAAATGCCTACTAATTAAAAGCAAGTATGGATATACACCGAACAAATGTAACGGAACTCAATTCTGCTTATAGCGCAATCAATGACATGACCTCCTTTCAAAGTGTGGAAGAAATACACTGAATACACTCGATCGCTGTGTAAAAGAGAACACGTTTCGTAGACTTCTTTGTGCGCCCCTCGCCATACTGGGCCTAGTTTGGTATTCTATATTTTTACCTGCCATTTATTAGCAAGACGTTGAACATCGGCCTTATTATCTTCACGTTTCTTTTGGATAAATAAGAAGTGACGCCAAAAGATCTGACACCTGACTTATATAATACAAATATTAACCTACCATTTCTCCTGCTGTTGAGCTGTCTCGTGTGAAGCTACATAAAATAGTTGTCGAATTTACTTTCAGTTTCACGACTACTTTCACTTACTATTTCAGTTAAACACTATTTAAAATATTTATTATACATGAAAACATTTGATCAAGTTGAAATGTCTTCAGCTCGTGGTTAAATGCTGTTAACATACAAACAAACAAACAGACCAGAAAACATATAGTATTCTTCCTTGTTTTTTTTGTCATTTTTGTGACAGTTGTAATCACTCCGTTGTTCCTCCAGGTGGAAGCAGAGGTATTTGTGGAGCTGATGGTCCTAAAACGTTGTCAGAAAGCAGACATGATAAGAGTGAAGAAGCTCAGGGATGATTTCAATGCGGTACGGAGACCCAATAAAATATTCATTATATTCAATGCTTTTATGAAATAAAGAGTGTGGTCACAGAGATTAAGTGACATAACTTATTTTCTCTCAACCTGCTCTTTCTATACCTTTCTCCCTCTCTCTTTCATCTCTCTTTCTACACCTCTCTCTCTACACCTCTCTTTCAACACCTTTCCCCCTCTCTCTTTCATCTCTCTTTCTACAACTCTCTCTCTACACCTCTCTTTCTACACCTTTCTCCCTCTCTCTTTCTACACCTCTCTCTCTACACCTCTCTTTCTACACCTCTCTCTACACCTCTCTTTCTACACCTTTCTCCCTCTCTCTTTCATCTCTCTCTCTACACCTCTCTTACTACATCTCTCTCTCTACACCTCTCTTTCTACACCTCTCTCTCTACACCTCTCTTTCTACACCTTTCTCCATCTCTCTCTCTACACCTCTCTCTCTACACCTTTCTCCATCTCTCTCTCTACACCTCTCTTTCTACACCTCTCTCTCTCTCTCTACACCTCTCTTTCTACACCTTTCTCCATCTCTCTTTCTTATTGTAGTTTATTTGGGATCATTCACCACAATTAGAAATAATGTTACAGAGTTGTACTTAATTTTTATGTGTTCATTTATTTTCCTTTAAACAATTGTTATTTTAAAAAGTATTCAATTATAAATCGTGTACATCTTTGTTTGTAAATGTTTAACAGATTAATCGAAATAGGTTCCATGCACTTTTCTACGATAAAAGAATGCTGAGATTTTGAACAAAGAATCAATCCACTTTTCTCTCCCATTCTGTGTCGTTGTGTCATTATGCTTATATAATTCAGTTCTTGCAGCAATAATCTGTATATTCAAACAGCTCAGTGATTGCAGTGCTATAATACCAAACACAGTTGAATGTACAGTGCCTTCAGATATGATTCATAGCCCTTATTCCAAGCCCTTATTCCACATTGTGTTGAATTACAGCCTGAATTCAAAATGAATTTAAAAAATAATCTCACTAAACTACACACAATAATGACAAAGTGAAAATATGTTTTTAGAAATGTTTGCAAATGTATTGAATGTACAGAACTATCAAGTTGACATACGTATTTACACCCCTGATCTAGGGTGTCAGGTAGGGTGGAGGTGATATGATCCTTGACTAGTCTCTCAAAGCACTTCATGATGACGGAAGTGAGTACTACAGGGCGGTAGTCGTTTACAGTGCCTTGCGAAAGTATTCGGCCCCCTTGAACTTTGCGACCTTTTGCCACATTTCAGGCTTCAAACAAAGATATAAAACTGTATTTTTTTGTGAAGAATCAACAACAAGTGGGACACAATCATGAAGTGGAACGACATTTATTGGATATTTCAAACTTTTTTAACAAATCAAAAACTGAAAAATTGGGCGTGCAAAATTATTCAGCCCCCTTAAGTTAATACTTTGTAGCTCCACCTTTTGCTGCGATTACAGCTGTAAGTCGCTTGGGGTATGTCTCTATCAGTTTTGCACATCGAGAGACTGACATTTTTTCCCATTCCTCCTTGCAAAACAGCTCGAGCTCAGTGAGGTTGAATGGAGAGCATTTGTGAACAGCAGTTTTCAGTTCTTTCCACAGATTCTCGATTGGATTCAGGTCTGGACTTTGACTTGGCCATTCTAACACCTGGATATGTTTATTTTTGAACCATTCCATTGTAGATTTTGCTTTATGTTTTGGATCATTGTCTTGTTGGAAGACAAATCTCCGTCCCAGTCTCAGGTCTTTTGCAGACTCCATCAGGTTTTCTTCCAGAATGGTCCTGTATTTGGCTCCATCCATCTTCCCATCAATTTTAACCATCTTCCCTGTCCCTGCTGAAGAAAAGCAGGCCCAAACCATGATGCTGCCACCACCATGTTTGACAGTGGGGATGGTGTGTTCAGGGTGATGAGCTGTGTTGCTTTTACGCCAAACATAACGTTTTGCATTGTTGCCAAAAAGTTCAATTTTGGTTTCATCTGACCAGAGCACCTTCTTCCACATGTTTGGTGTGTCTCCCAGGTGGCTTGTGGCAAACTTTAAACAACACTTTTTATGGATATCTTTAAGAAATGGCTTTCTTCTTGCCACTCTTCCATAAAGGCCAGATTTGTGCAATATACGACTGATTGTTGTCCTAGAGTCTCCCACCTCAGCTGTAGATCTCTGTAGTTCATCCAGAGTGATCATGGGCCTTTTGGCTGCATCTCTGATCAGTCTTCTCCTTGTATGAGCTGAAAGTTTAGAGGGACGGCCAGGTCTTGGTAGATTTGCAGTGGTCTGATACTCCTTCCATTTCAATATTATCGCTTGCACAGTGCTCCTTGGGATGTTTAAAGCTTGGGAAATCTTTTTGTATCCAAATCTGGCTTTAAGCTTCTTCACAACAGTATCTCGGACCTGCCTGGTGTGTTCCTTGTTCTTCATGATGCTCTCTGCGCTTTTAACGGACCTCTGAGACTATCACAGTGCAGGTGCATTTATACGGAGACTTGATTACACACAGGTGGATTGTATTTATCATCATTAGTCATTTAGGTCAACATTGGATCAGTCAGAGATCCTCACTGAACTTCTGGAGAGAGTTTGCTGCACTGAAAGTAAAGGGGCTGAATAATTTTGCACGCCCAATTTTTCAGTTTTTGATTTGTTAAAAAAGTTTGAAATATCCAATAAATGTCGTTCCACTTCATGATTGTGTCCCACTTGTTGTTGATTCTTCACAAAAAAATACAGTTTTATATCTTTATGTTTGAAGCCTGAAATGTGGCAAAAGGTCGCAAAGTTCAAGGGGGCCGAATACTTTCGCAAGGCACTGTAGCTCAGTTACCTTAGCTTTCTTGGGAACAGGAACAATGGTGGCCCTCTTGAAGAATTTGGGAACAGCAAACTGGGATAAGGATTGATGGAACACGTCCGTTAACACACCAGCCAGTTGGTCTGCGAATGCTCTGAGGACGCGGCTAGGGATGCCGTCTGGGCCGGCAGTGTACCATATCTGATCTCATAAATTGTTATTTTCATCTTTTTAATGACAAAATGTAGAAATGTACCCAGGAAGGTTGTGGGTGGTGGAGAACAGATCCCCTAATGCCGCGTTCAAAATACCTGGGAACTCGGAAATCTCCGACTTCAGGGCTTGCAAACTATCATGGATTACAAAGGGAAACCCAGCCGCGAGCTGTCCAATGACAACTAGACTCGATGCGAGCATAGACGGAATTTAGCTCTTCTGGTGGGCTCGCATCGAGTCTAGTAACACTGATCCATGCAAGCGCGCACTAGCCGTTCCGGACGACTGTGTTCAAGTTCTTTGTAGACAGTGTGAGTAAGACTTTACTACCCATCCCGCATGCGGGAGCGTAATCATAGCCTCAAACTAATTAGCATAACCCAGCGGACATAAATCTTCCTAGAAAATGTTCCTATTCATGAAAATCACAAATGAAATATATTGAGACACAGCTTAGCCTTTTGTTAATCACATGGTCATCTCAGATTTTTTAAATATGCTTTACAGCCAAATCAAATCAAATTTTATTTGTCACATACACATGGTTAGCAGATGTTAATGCGAGTGTAGCGAAATGCTTGTGCCAACGCTAGACATTTGTGTAAGTTTATCATGGCATAATGCTATGGCTAGGCTCTTCTAGCATTAGGCAACATTTTCACGAAAATAAGAAAAGCAATCAAATTAAATCATTTACCTTTGAAGAACTTCGGATGTTTTCACTCAGGAGACTCCCAATATTATTTTTGTAGGGAAAATAGCTCCGTTTGTTCTTCAGGTTTGGCTGAGAAATCGACCGGAAAATGCAGTCACTACAACGCCAAACTTTTTTCCAAATTAGCTCCATAATATCGACAGAAACATGGCAAACATTGTTTAGAATCAATCCTCAAGGTGTTTTTCACATTTATATTCGATAATATATCCGTCGGGACAATTGGTTTCTCATAAAGAAGCGATTGGAAAAATGGCTACTTGTGTACTTTATGCAAGATTTTCTGCCGGAGCCATCATGTGACCACTTGCTAAATGTGGTCCCTTACGGCTATTCTTCAACATAAATGCGTAAAAAGACGTCACAATGCTGTAGACACCTTGGGGAATACGTAGAAAATGTAAGCTCATTCGTAGCTCATTCACAGCCATATAAGGAGTCATTGGCATGAGGCGGTTTCAAAAAATGCGGCACTTTCTGATTGGATTTTTATCTGGGTTTCGCCTGTAACATCAGTTCTGTTGCACTCACAGACAATATCTTTGCAGTTTTGGAAACGTCAGAGTGTTTTCTATCCAAAGCTGTCAATTATATGCATAGTCGAGCATCTTGTCGTGACAAAATATCCTGTTTAAAACGGGAACGTTTTTTATCCAAAAATGAAAATACTGCCCTCTAGTTATAAAAGGTTAAACAGATTACCAGGACATGCACTGAACAGATGGCAAATGTCTTCACTGACATTTTCAACCTCGACCCTGACCCAGTCTGTGATACCCATGTTTCAAACAGACCACATTATTCCCTGTGCCCAAGAACACCAAGGCAACGTGAGAATGCTATTCATTGACTACATCTCAGTGTTCAACACCATAGTGCACTCAAAGCTCATCACCAAGCTAAGGACCCTGGGATAAAACACCTCCCTCTGCAACAGGATTCTGGACTTCCTGGCGGGCCACCCCAGGTGGTGGGGGTAGGCAACAACACATCCGCCATGCTGACCTTCAACACGGGGGCCCCTCAGGGGTGCGTGCTTAGTTCGCTCCTGAACTCCCTGTTCACCCACGACTGTGTGGCCGTGAACAACTCCAACACTATCATTAAGTTTGCAGTTTGCAGACAACATGATGGTGGTAGGCCTGATCACAGACTACGATAAAACAGGGAGGAGGTCAGAGACCTGGCTGTGTGGACAACAAATCAAATCCAAATCAAATTTAGTGGTCACATACACATTTTTAGCAGATGTTATTGCGGGTGTAGCAAAACTTGTTTCTGGCTCCAACAGTGCAGTAGTATCTAACAATTCACAACAATACACACAATACATACCAATCTAAAAGTAAAATAATGGAATTGAGGAATATTCAACAACTTCTCCCTCAACGTCAGCAAGACAAGGGACATGATCTTGGACTACAGGAAACGGAGGGCCCAGCATGCCCCCATCAACATCATCAGGGCTGTAGGGGAACAGGTCGAGAGCTTCAAGTTCCTTGGTGTCCACATCACTAAGGGATTGTCGTGGTCCACACACACCAACAGTCGTGAAGTGGGTACGACAATGCCTCTTCCTGCTGAGGAGGATGAAAATATTTGCATGGAACTTCAGGTCCTCAAGAATTTCTGCAGATGTACCATTGAGGGCATCTTGACTGGCTGCATCACCGCGTGTTATGGCAACTGCTTGGCATCTGACCTCTAGGCGCACAGAACATCAGCAGACCGTCTTCTGATCTGCATGTGGGGAAAGGGGATAGCTACTAAGGTAAACAACTGAATGCATTCTTCCGATTTTAACCCAACCCCTCTGAATCAGAGAGGTGCGGGGGGCTCCCTTACTCAACGTCCATGTCATCGGCACCCGGGGAGCAGATGATGTTGGGGTGTTAACTGCCTTTCGGTTACTGGCCCAATGCTCTTAACCGCTAGACTAGCCTTCATCCCTAGTGTGTTACTGGCCCAATGCTCTTAACCGCTAGACTAGCCGTCGTCCCTAGTGTGTTACTGGCCCAATGCTCTTAACCGCTAGACTAGCCTTCATCCCTAGTGTGTTACTGGCCCAATGCTCTTAACCGCTAGACTAGCCTTCATCCCTAGTGTGTTACTGGCCCAATGCTCTTAACCGCTAGACTAGCCTTCATCCCTAGTGTGTTACTGGGTAAAAGACCAGGCAGGCTTTTGAGTATCCAAAGAGGAGAGAATTCAGGAACTTTTTTTCTTTCTACTCTTTGCAACAAAGAGAAAATGGCGCCAATAGCACAAAGGACATTTAAACACATCTTGACAATGTATTCATGTTGACATTATCCAAATTAAACAGAGTTGACCCTTTTCACACTATCATAATGACTTACTCAGACTCCAACCATACTATGTACAAACTGTCCTTCTAATATTCACTAGTGAAGTCACCATCATGAATTGTCAAATTAAAATATTTTTTAATTAAAAAAGTTAGTTAAAAGGGTTAAGTTCAGGGTCAGATGAAGGGTTAGCTAACAGAGTTAAGGTTAGGTTAAGGGGTTAAGGTTAAGGTTAGGGGAAGGGTTAGCTAAAAAGGTTAAGGTAAGGGTTAGCTAAAATGGTTAAGGTTAGGGTTAACTAAAATGGTTAGGGTTAGGTGAAGGGTTAGCTAACAGGGTTAAGGTTCGGGTCAGGGTTAGCTAAAAGGGTTAATTAAGGCTAGGGGAAGGGTTAGGGTTAGCTCAAATGTTTTGTGAAGGGTTAGCTAAAAGGGCTAAGGTTAGCGTCAGATGAAGGGTTAGCTAACAGAGTTAAGGTTAGGTGAAGGGTTAGCTAAATCCATTTAACCTTTACCCTTTTAGCTTACCCTTCCCCTGACCCTAACCTTAACCGTTTTAGCTAACCCTTCCCTTTACCATTTTAGCTAACCCTTCCCCTGACCTTAACCCTTTTAGCTAGCCCTTCCCCTGACCCTAACCTTAACCCTTTTAGTTAATCCTTCCCCTGACCCTAACCTTTACCCTTTTAGTTAATCCTTCCCCTGACCCTAACCCTTTTAGCTAACCCTTCCCCTGACCCTAACCTTTACCCTTTTAGTTAATCCTTCCCCTGACCCCAACCTTAACCCTTTTAGTTAATCCTTCCCCTGACCCTAACCTTTACCCTTTTAGTTAATCCTTCCCCTGACCCTAACCCTTTTAGCTAACCCTTCCCCTGACCCTAACCTTTACCCTTTTAGTTAATCCTTCCCCTGACCCCAACCTTTACCCTTTTAGTTAATCCTTCCCCTGACCCCAACCTTAACCCTTTTAGTTAATCCTTCCCCTGACCCTAACCTTTACCCTTTTAGTTAATCCTTCCCCTGACCCTAACCCTTTTAGCTAACCCTTCCCCTGACCCTAACCTTTACCCTTTTAGTTAATCCTTCCCCTGACCCCAACCTTAACCCTTTTAGCTAACCCTTCCCCTGACCCCAACCTTAACCCTTTTAGCTAACCCTTCCCCTGACCCCAACCTTAACCCTTTTAGCAAACCCTTTAAGCTAAACCTAACCTTATTAACATTTTAACCCAACATTCTGTAAAAGGGAAAAGTTCATCAAACACAAGCTACCACACCATTGAATCTGATAAATATTTCAGTCAAAACAAACAGTAACTCACTATTAATGTATAGTAAACTTACAATAGACAAACATGGCTATGATCCCAGTGTAGAAACTCTAGAGCGTATTATAAGATTTTGTTGAAGATAAATACACAATGCAGAGTTTGAGAGGATGAGAGGACTAAAAACTAAGAGTACTAATGGTCAATAGAGTACTAATGGTCAATAGAGTACTAATGGTCAATAGAGTACTAATGGTCAATAGAGTACTAATGGTCAATATAGTACTAATGGTCAATAGAGTACTAATGGTCAATAGAGTACTAATGGTCAATAGAGTACTAATGGTCAATAGAGTACTAATGGTCAATAGAGTACTAATGGTCAATAGAGTACTAATGGTCAATAGAGTACTAATGGTCAATAGAGTACTAATGGTCAATATAGTACTAATGGTCAATAGAGTACTAATGGTCAATAGAGTACTAATGGTCAATAGAGTACTAATGGTCAATAGAGTACTAATGGTCAATAGAGTACTAATGGTCAATAGAGTACTAATGGTCAATAGAGTACTAATGGTCAATAGAGTACTAATGGTCAATAGAGTACTAATGGTCAATAGAGTACTAATGGTCAATAGAGTACTAATGGTCAATAGAGTACTAATGGTCAATATAGTACTAATGGTCAATAGGGAATTGTAAATAGGAGTTGGGTTTCAGTTCAACATCTGTTCAGAATCTGTGGAATGTTACTCCTGAACTCAGAGCCACGTTTTCATTGGTCTGTACATAAAGTCGGGAGCGGGATACTGG
Source organism: Oncorhynchus clarkii lewisi (assembly GCF_045791955.1). Classification (NCBI taxonomy): domain Eukaryota; kingdom Metazoa; phylum Chordata; class Actinopteri; order Salmoniformes; family Salmonidae; genus Oncorhynchus; species Oncorhynchus clarkii. Next base: position 4,802,699 of record NC_092165.1, on the reverse strand, counting down.
TGATTTGGCCATTGGCCAAGTTGTACTGCAAGGACTTCTGATTGGCCAACCCCAGGCTAGGGTGGGGGGTTATAAATGGCATCCTGTTCCTTTGTTCTTTGGGGAAAAGCTGAGGACAGGGGAGACTGAACATCTACCTCCCAGCATAACATCTTGATTTGTCCTCTCTGATTAAACCTGTTTTTCTCCCCCTGATTTGCTTTGGAGTTTGTGTTATTGAAGAATAACATAAATTGCTAACAGCATCTCCCACCACAGAAAATTTACTGAATCACAGAGTATTATAACATCAGATACTTGCGGCTTTTCTCTGGCTGTAAGGGATTAGTTGCTCTATTGATCATTAAGTTGTGGTTCCATCTGCTCCGTCCCCCAGAACCACAAACACATTCCAAAATAATCAGATAATGCATAAAATGATCATATCTGGTGAAATTGAGAAAATACATTTTACTACTGTCTTTGAGGGTGGAAACTGGATGAATCCAAATATCATATATTGGTTCGTAAATAAGACGAGGGCAACACAATGTACTGAGTGATCACACAATGTACTGGGTGATCACACAATGTACTGGGTGATCACACAATGTACTGGGTGATCACACAATGTACTGAGTGATCACACAATGTACTGAGTGATCACACAATGTAAGACTGAAGTTGTTTCATGTGTATTAAAGACCAAACGAGCCCACATTCTGTGTCAACATCAGGGTAGCCATTACCTTATTTGGACAAACAATTATGAACTAATAACTAATATACTACTGGAAGATATGTTCAGATATATGGTAACATGTGGTTAACTTGGGCTTATTCAGAAAGTGTGTGGGTGGTTGGAAACAGGCAGTATGAGGAACTAAAGTTCACAGTCAACTGAAAGTTCATGTTACAGAATACTGCATAGATTTTTCAATGTGAATATTTTATCCAACAGGAGTATTGTGTTGCTGGTTGGGCAGAGTTTTCACTTTTGGGACTATCCCATTGGTTCCTTTGTACTGGGTAAGCTTAGTAAAGAAGAAATATGAGCATTACCAGAGAGAGGTCAAAGACCAAACTGATCCTAGTTCAGCACTCTTACTCTGGGATGCTTTGTGAATACAGGTTCTAGTCATGTCCATGGATGGCACAATTCTAGTGGTCAATTCTGGTACTGCTTTAACTTTACTGATATAACTAATTTCTGTCTATTAACTCAAGTGTTTTTACTGTGCTATATTAACTAATAACTGACACCATTTAGAAGGAAAACACTGGAGTTACTATTAGTACATTACAATAATTAGTAATACAGTACACTTGACAAGTAAATTAGATACCTGGACCACAGTACATAGATGTATTTAATCAGTAGAATGAACACATGGAACACATGGAACAGAATGGAAGCAAACATAGAACATAGCTGCTGCATTTCAAATGGATTGATAGCTGTAAAAACTTGAAAAAGTTTTGAAATTAAAACAGTGTCTTGTTAAATTGTTATGTGCACACCATAGTGGTAAAATTGTAAATATGGTAAATATATTTTTTTATAAACCCGTTTAGTACCTACTAGACCGCAGTTCCACTTTCCTGGGCCTGATGAATGGCGAACAAACTCCACATAGCTCTGGTGTCTTTAAATACATCTTTCAATGTAGTTTTTAAAATTGTGTTACAAAAAAACACAAGGAAGGGGTAACATTAAAGTATTGGAACATGAAGGACAAACAATACAGCATCAAGACACTATCAGACATGTATCAGTCTTTCCACAACAGAGCCATCCTTATGTGTGAGGGTGCGTGTGCATGACAGTTATATAAAAAACCCGAACCCTCCAAGATCCCTCCCACAACCCCCCGGAATAAAAAATATAATAAATACAATGAATTCCATTCCCCACCCCCTAACCCCCCCAATGCACCAACAACCAAGAGAATGAACGAAAGAGAAAAAAGGAAAAGACAGAAGAAAACAGCAAAAAAATACATAACAAAAGAATACATTTAAAACAAATGACATCAAGGACACCTAAAATCATAACAGCAATGCCAACTGTATGTATGTGTTCTTGTATGTGTTTATTTGAATGAGAGTGTGTGTATATGCATGTGTACAAACACCTGCACGGCATCAGCCTCAGGCAAACCGGCATTAGCTTAAAAACACTGCCACTGATGACTTTATGCCTCAAATATTCAACATTTTGTTGGTGGCAAGAATTCTATATAATAATTTTTGCTGAAAATCACGTAGTCTTGAATCTTGCGTTGTTTTATATATCAACTCATGATATGAATACCGAGTATGTCTACTTCACCATCAGCACATTTTATAGGTAAGCTGCAGGGTAATGTAAAAGTTCCAATACGCAATACACTTATCATAATTAGGTTTTAGTCCAGAGAGTACAGAAAAGTTATCTAGATCTTTAATGAGACATTGCAGGGATCTAGCCTGCGGAGTTATCATACAACTTGAGTCATCAGCATACATGGACACCTTTGTTTTTAAGCCTTGGATTTCTATTCCTCTAATGTTGTTATTGGATCTGATTTTAATAGCTAGCATTTCAATGGCCATAACGAATAGATATGGTGACAGTGGACACCCTTGTTTAACAATTCAAAACTCTGAGAAGTATCCGATATTTACTACTTTACACCTGGGGTTGCTATACATTATTTTTACCCATTTTATAAGAGAATTACCGAAATTGAAAAAAATCTTGGCATTTATAAATAAAATCCAGTCTTACTTTATCAAATGCCTTTTCAAAATCCGCTATAAATACCATCCCTGGCTTCTTATATGTTTCATGATGTTCTATTATTTCTAGTAGTTGTTGTATATTATCTCCAATGTATCTTCCATGTAAAAAACCTGTTTGATCATGATGAACAATACCTGGTAAAACCATTTTAATTCTGAGTGCTATGCATTTTGCATCACACATTGTAAGGGGCCTCCAGTTTTTTAGATAGACTGGGGGGTCTTTAAATTTGCCATCTCGGTCTTGTTTTAATAATAGAGAAATCAGACCTTCCTGCTGAGTACTTGACAGACTACCATTTCTATAGGAGTAGTTCAAACAATCGAACAATGGAGTTTTTAGTATATCAAAAAATACTTGATATACCTCTACCGGTATGTCATCAAGCCCTGGGGTTTTTCCAGTCTGAAAGGATTTAATAGCCTCAAAAATGTCTTCCTCTGTAATTTGGCATTCGCACTGATCTTCCTGAATATTTGTTAATTTTCAATTTTTTATATTATTTGGAAAGAACTCCTTACCTTTATCTTCATTCAGTGGGAGAGGATGAGAATGAAATGAGAACATCTGCCTAAAATAATTAGCTTCCTCTTAAAATATCATTCAGAGAATCATAAATGACTGTCTTCAGTAACGAGTTTCTGCAAATTCTTTTTGTTAGCGTTTCTATATTGAAGATTCAGGAATAATTTTGTGAATTTGGAATTTTTTGTTATTTTAAAATTACTTTGTCTTAGTTAATATCCCCATCCACGTGGAACATCTATAAGAGTTATGTGAATGCCAATTAGATGATGATCCGATCGCATTCTGTCTCCTATTAAAACCTTTTTAAACCTTTGGTACAAGAGAGAAAGAGACAAGAAAGTAGTCAAGACGACTAGCTTGATTAAGTCTCCTCCATGTATATCTCCCTAGGTTGGGTTTTTTTAGTCTCCAAATATCCACTATTTCTAATGTGTCCATAATATTTGTGATTTCCTTAAGGGCACGGTGATGATAGTTTGTAGAATGATTACCTTTAAGGTCCGTTATGGTACTTAACACTGTGTTATAGTTTCCTACCATAATGATTAGATCATTTGTTGCCTGTAAATTCAATAAATTGGTATAAATGTTTTTCGAAGAAGTGTGGATTTGGACCATATAGATTAATGAGCCAAATCTCTCTCATCCACTTTCATTTTCAAAAGGATCCACCTTCCTTGGGAATCATTCCTGATTATTTGCACATTCAGACCAACATTTTTGTTTATTAGGGTTAGGGAGGGTTTGGCTGGCAGGGATATCCTTGTCTCATCTCACACTAGCGACTCCTGTTGCGGGCCGGGCGCAGTACACGCTGACCAGGTCGCCAGGTGTACGGTGTTTCCTCCGACACATTGGTGCGGCTGGCTTCCGGGTTGGATGTGCATGGTGTCAAGAAGCAGTGCGGCTTGGTTGGGTTGTGTTTCAGAGGACGCATGGCTCTCGACCTTTGCATCTCCCGAGTCCGTATGGGAGTTGCAGCGATGAGACAAGACTGTAACTACTACCAATTGGATACCACGAAATCAGGGAGAAAAAAGGGGTAAAATAAAAAATAAATACAATTACTTCATTCCTTTTTCCCACTCTTTTTTCCCACGCAACTTCATCTAAAGATGTAGAGTGAGTTTCCTGTAAATAGTATATATTATATTCCTTTTCTTTTAGCCATGTAAAGACTGATCCTCTTATTTTATGATCTGCCAAACTGTTACAATTATAACTAGCTTTACTTATTTCACCCCTTACCATAATTCGATACAATTCTCAGGCTATATTGACCAGAATTAGTGCTTGTAAAGTTACTGCCATCAGAGGTATTATGAAGGTCAAAACTAGAGCTTTCAAATGTCTGATATTTAGAATTCAAGAAATAGGTTCTAGCAATATGTGTTTTATTCCCTTGCCTGTTTGCCTGTGAGCCAATGCCACAGATGTTAGAAAATTGAGACAAATTATGTGTGTAGCAAATCTGAGTAGGTTGATGTGTATGATATTGGATATAATTTAATGAGAGTGTGTACGATGTCTGTATAAGAGTAAGAATATAATGTGTGATGTCCAAATAAATAACAACTCTGCCAATTTGCATGTTTGAGTGTCTGTGTGAAACATGTACTGCGTATGGCCTTAATATTCATAATTCTAATCCATATCGTATCACAATCATAGTTGCATCATAATTACCTTTAAAATCATTGAAAAACACATCCCAGCATTTCCATAGCGATTGACGTTTCACATGATCATGAAAGAGACCTTGCATTAATCTAGAGACGGCTTCACTACAGTACAAATGTATTCCATGCAATATGTTATTATTCCTCAATACCCATATTCTGATATCTTCCCCTTGCTTGTTGTAAACATATATAAACTTGTTGACATATACATAAAAAAGACAAAAACACATTAAATTATAAAACAGTTCTCGACAATAGAAAAGAGTGAGAGAAGAGAGCGAGATCACGTGTGTGTGTGTATAAGTTTATGTGTAAGCAAGCATGTAGTTGAGTACATGTGTGTTCATATCCACTTCATAATGTTCAGATATTTTTACAGTTCCCATACCTTCTTTTATGTTACCTGAAGTCCCAGTAGAATTTAGTACAGCCACAGTGTGATGGAGCTGTCTCGGAATAGCTGTCCATCTATAAAGAGTTTGTCCACAATGATAAAGGCACGCTTACCCTTCTCCCTTTGTTGCCTCTGTACCGGATACAGTCTCTTACGACGTTCGTTTAACTCTTTTGGAAATTGGTCATTGAGACCGAATTTGGTCCCTTTTAAGCTCTGCTTTTGATCAGCTCCTTTTGTTGGTGTTTTCAAATTTTGCGATGATCGGTCGGGGACCCTTGGTCTTGTCGCTTCCAGCTCCAAGTATGTGTACTCGGTGGAAAGCCAACTTGTTTAGTCTCTATAGGAAGTTAAGGCGGATTGCATGAATTCTCTGATTGCGCCCTCTGGATTATTGGATGCGTCCTCAGGAATACCAGAAAAAAAGGATTTTCACACAATACGACTTTGTGTTTAGTAGCGTCTCCTTCATCACCCTGTTTTCCCTGAGTAGACAATCCATGTTGGAATCGTGTATTTTTACCTTGGCTGTGAGTGTCTTGTTTCTCTTCGGAGAGTGAGAATTTCACTCTGGCTGAACTCTCAGCCCTGCTGCCTCCTCACACAACTTTTCCAATGTGGCATGTATTCCAGCCAGAGCACTAGCCTCTACCTCAATGGTAAGTAAATCGTACGTGTCTGTAGGTTCAATTCTTTTATTTTTTTATTGTCGGATTAAAGTCATTTTGTGAAGTGGTCGGATCTTTCCACGAAGGAGTAGGTTGTTCCTCCATAGCGTAAAGCTGTTGGTACTCGTAGATTTCCCTCAGGATCTCCTTCGTATCCAGATTGGCTCTTTACTGCAACCAGTTGTTTTACAAAAAGATAACAATGAGTCTTTCCCACGACGACGACAGGTGTCTGTAGTACAGCCAGTTAGCACTCGCGGAATCCACGCAAAAATGGAACCCAAACTTACAGTCCCAGCCGTAAAGGCTAACCGCGTCGTGGAATCCTTAGCAACAATGGAACCCAAACTTACAGTCCCAGCCGTAAAGGCTAACCGCGTCGTGGAATCCTTAGCAACAAAACTTTAGTTTTTAATAAGAATCGATTTAAAGAAAAATACTTCATATAAACAACAAACCGAGTGTAGGACAATGTTCTGTTGTGCGCTCCTTCAATGTACATTTGCTACTATAATTAGACTACAGTGTGAACGGTTTTTCACACACCCAGTGGTTTGGAGTAGTACATGGTGCAACCTTCCAACTCTTCAATGGGTCTGATGCCGTCTGTGGGATCTCAACACAACTCATCTCGTCATTCAAGTTATTAGGTTCCCCTTCCATCCAATAGCTATAAACAACACGGAGAATCAGAGTTAAAAATCATCCAATACAACATAGAGCATCAGACAGTTAACCTAGTCCCCAGGCTCAGTTGTTACCATTCTACATAGAGAATCAGACAGATAACCTAGTCCCCAGGCTCAGTTGTTACCATTCTACATAGAGAATCAGACAGATAACCTAGTCCCCAGGCTCAGATGTTACCATTCTACAGAGAGAATCAGACAGTTAACCTAGTCCCCAGGCTCAGTTGTTACCATTCTACAGAGAGGGAGAGAGAGAGCTGGCTGAGGACGAGATTATCAGACTGTGAAAAGTCATTTATTACAACAGAAAAGTGTAAAAGTCCTCCAGAACCACTTCACTCACGTAGGTTTAAATGGTGTTTTGCCAACCCACTCCCAGATTCCATCTTCTTTATATTTACCAATCCAGACATTCTTAAATCCATGGATAAATATCTATAATAGAATTTTAGAAGAAAAACAATGGCCATCATTTAATCTCCACAGCAGAGAAACACTTTTACATTTTATAAATAATAGTAGTAGTAGCCTAATAGTAGTAGTAGTATAATGTAGTCGTTCTGGTCACTAGAAATACAAGGGGATTTAGAATGTTTGAAAAAGGTCCCTTCCTCATGATGCTCGAGGGGAAGCGTGCTCAGACCACAGCAGTTCACAGTGCTCTATCAAGCATGGAGAGTACTTGATGGGAACAGCCCATAGCCCTAACCTTAACATAACCATTTGAGTTGTATCTGTTTCAACCCTGTAACAAGGAATTTGTTAAGTTCATTTTTTAAGTATCCCTATATTTCTGTTATTACGGGGCTATCACTCAGTCAAGAATGTGCCTGCGCAGGGAGTCTTGTGGTTGATGGACCTAGAGTGGAATGGCTACCTTGTAGTGTGTTCATACGGTATAGTAAACTGGAAACTTGTTGTTGTGTCATTTCCAGTAACAGAATTAACCCTGTAGCCACGCGGAATTAACCCTGTAGCCACGCGGAATTAACCCTGTAGCCACGCGGAATTAACCCTGTAGCCACGCGGAATTAACCCTGTAGCCACGCAGAATTAACCCTGTAGCCACGCAGAATTAACCCTGTAGCCACGCGGAATTAACCCTGTAGCCACGCGGAATTAACCCTGTAGCCACGCGGAATTAACCCTGTAGCCACACAGGATTAACCCTGTAGCCACACAGGATTAACCCTGTACCCACACAGGATTAACCCTGTACCCACGCGGAATTAACCCTGTAACCACACAGAATTAACCCTGTAGCCACGCAGAATTAACCCTGTAACCACGCAGAATTAACCCTGTACCCACGCGGAATTAACCCTGTAACCACACAGAATTAACCCTGTAACCACACAGAATTAACCCTCTAACCACACAGAATTAACCCTGTAACCACGTAGAATTAACCCTGTAGCCAGGCAGAATGAATGCGTACAAACTAGACTTTCATCCAGATTAGGTTGAATTTCAAAGTGAAACTATTAGATCAAGTTGCAGCCTCAGCTACTTTACTGTAGTATAATTAGAGATATAATCTCAAGCACACTGGCTTTTCTGACAGGAAGTATATTTTATAAATTGACAGTGACATGAACATTGGTGATACAACTGGTTAAACGTGTTGAATATTAGTCAGAGAAGTAGAGAATAATAATAATGCAGCAGTAGTATTAATAATGTAGTATCTATTACCTGTTCTTCTCTGCTGTTTATAATAACCAACTCTCCTCCCATTGTTCTGCACTCCTTCTGACCGGCCCCAGATGAGTCCATCGTGGAGGAGACATAATAACAGCTGGTGCCAAACTTCCACCATCCATCCAGACAGGGTTTCTCTGAGATAATCACAACAGAACAGCAGGCATTTAAAAGTCTACAAATATATTACATCTCTTCTAAGTATGAAATAACATGATACTTCGAAATTAAGAAAATTAAAGGACTGCACTCACCATAGAACCTAAGCCTGGTCTGTAACTGGTCTCTCTCAGTGGTCCTGGTATTTAGATTATTCTGTAACTGGTCTCTCTCAGTGGTCCTGGTATTTAGAATATTCTGCAACTGGTCTCGCTCAGTGGTCCTGGTATTTAGACTAATCTGTAGCTGGTCTCTCTCTGCACCTGTAAAAGGGAAAAGTCAATCAAAACGTGTAACTGTCACAACATTGACTACAAATGTTTAATAAAAAAACATTAACTTACAGGAATCCCACAGGCCAATGATGACAGCCAGTAGAACAAACACTGCAGCAACTCTGTAGGGTCTCTTCCACCACTGAAAATCTAGTGAATAACAAGTTATTAAAGTCAGATCTTTGGTAATGTGTTTTACTTGTATCATCAGTGTTTAATTTGATCCTGATCCTGCGGGAACAGGAACAGCACCTCTCAGTTTTGGACTGATGGATTCCAGAACCTATCTGGCTGGATCTGCTACCTTGGCGTGAAAAATATTTGTTTCTGTTTGCAAAGTAAAAATCTGAATTAAAGGGCCCAAAGTTAATTAGAGTTTCCTCAATATTAACAGAGGGTACTGTAGGTAGGGGTAAGGTAGAGGCAGGTAGCCTCAATATTAACAGAGGACACTGTAGGTAGGGGTAAGGTAGAGGCAGGCATCCTCAATATTAACAGAGGACACTGTAGGTAGGGGTAAGGTAGAGGCAGGCATCCTCAATATTAACAGAGGATACTGTATGTAGGGGTAAGGTAGAGACAGGTAGCCTTAATATTAACAGAGGGTACTGTAGGTAGGGGTAAGGTAGAGATAGAGATAGGCAGCCTCGAGGTTACAATGTTGGGCCAGAAACCGAAAGGTTGCAGGTTTGAATACCGGAGCGGACAAGGTGAAAAATATGTTGTGCCTTTGAACAAGGCACTTCATCCTAATTGCTACAGGAGCGTTGTACGTTGGAGACATTGTGATCATTGTCAAGAAGTCACACCCATTCCACTGGCGTTAGAAGTTTAGAGTGAGAAAGTTTAGACTATATAGAAATAATTAAATCATGAAATGATGAGGATTTCTATCCTCTAACAGGAGGAAAAGTAGAATAGTAGTCAAATATAATGTACCTTCACTTCTCATGCTGACACATCCATTATGATTAGTTAAGTAATTTTGATAACTAGTTAAAATGTAATAACCCTTGACACCAAACATAATACTTTAGTAGGATAATTCCTTACCTGTGGTGAGAGTTGTTGACACCAGTTGACTTTGCTTTCCATTTTCCAGCACAGTGCAGACAGTGACAGAGTACTGAGTTCCACCTTGCAGGTCAGAGAGAGTGATGCTGGGTGAAGATGTTGTAGTGATGTGTGGTTCTGTCCCTGGACAGTGGTAGGAGATCTGGTAATGGTGTTGGGTTTGGTCCAATCCTGGTGGCTGGTTCCAGCTAACAGCAGCTGATCTGGTCTCCACTAAGTCAACAGTCAGCTGGTCTGGAGCAGGAAGTACTAACGGAAAATACATTGTCAGGGCTACAGTTTAACTCCAGAAATAAACTGCAGGAAGAAAAGTAGAATAGTAGACAAAGTAGAAAAGGCTGCCTGCAATTCCTTTAGATATGGGAAGAAACAAGCTAAACACAGAAGTCACAACAGCAGTTGGATTTGTAAATTAACACAAATGAAGGGTTTCTGCTATATTCATTTAGTAACGGTGCTGTGCCGCTGCCAGATTGTTGCCACACCAAAGATAAATCAATATAAATGAAAAGAATGTTGTGATTATAAATCCTCTCCTGTATGACAGAGTGACCATTTCGTCAACACGAAAGAGAGGAGGATGGCCTTGGTGTTTCTCTACAGAGTCAACACGTCTTTCTACTTGCACGAACGCGCACGCAAACACACATAAATCAGAACCATGGACAGCCACATCATATTCAGCTTATGTTGTTTTTTGGTACCTTTTTTTGAGACTGTATTAGACTAAACAGAGGTGATTAGATGATGTTGAAATGGTGCTGGAATATTGGAGGCCACTCCCGTTTCATTTTTGACTTGTGGTAACTCGTGATTATAAATCAATAGTGGTTTAGTCGTCCAAAAATGTCGGAAAAATTACTGGCTTGATACTGTAGGTCATGTAACTGTTTGATACATGCAATGTGCTTTGTGGACTTCAGACTCCTTACGCAACGCCTGCTCAATGTCCGCGTCCAGCTCCCACACGACCGGTGCTACCAGGCAGGAAGCCGGGAGTATGGGAGTCTGATCCATGGGCCGCTCCTCTGTGTCATACAGCCGGGACAGTGCGTCTGCCTTCATATTCTGGGAACCTGGTCTGTAGGACAGGGTAAACACAAAATGGGTAAAGAACATGGCCCACCTTGCCTGACGAGGATTCAATCTCCTCGCTGCCCGGATGTACTCCATGTTGCGGTGGTCAGTCCAGATGAGGAAAGGGTGTTTAGACCCCTCGAGCCAATGTCTCCACGCCTTCAACGCTTTAACCACAGCCAACAGCTCCCGGTCCCCCACATCATAGTTACGCTCCGTTGGGCTGAGCTTCTTCGAGAAGAAAGCACAGGAGCGGTGTTTCGGTGGCGTGCCTGAGCGCTGAGAGAGCACGGCTCCTATCTCAGCCTCGGATGTGTCCACCTCCCCTACGAACGCCAAAGAGGGATCCGGATGGGCCAGCACGGGAGCAGAGGTAAACTGAGCTCTTTGGTACCCAAAACCCATGTCCGCCTCAACCGACCACTGCAGACGTACAGGACCCCCTTCATGACCCCCTTCAGCAGTGAGGTAATGGGAGCAGCCACCTGGCCAAAACCCCGGTAGTAATTGGCAAACCCTAAAAATCGCTGCACCTCCTTTACCGTGGTGGGAGTCGGCCAATTATGCACGGCTGAAATGCGGTCACTCTCTATCTCCACCGCTGATGTGGAAATGCGATACCCTAGGAAGGAGATGGCCTGCTGAAAGAACAGGCATTTCTCAGCCTTGACGTACAGGTCATGCTCCAACAGTCGTTCAAGTACCCTGCGCAGCAAGGACACATGCTCGGCGCGTGTAGCGAGGTATATCAGAATGTCATCGATAATCACCCTACACCTTCCCTGAAAATCTCGTCTACAAAGGATTGGAAGACTGATGGAGCATTTATCAACCCGACGAGGTACTCATAATGCCCTGAGGTGATACTAAACGCCGTCTTCCACTTGTCTCCTTCCCAGATACACACCAAGTTGTACGCGCTCCTGAGATCCAGTTTAGTGAAGTGCGTCCCGTGCATTGACTCAATCGCCGTGGCGATAAGAAGTAGAGGGTAACTGTACCTCACCGTGATTTGATTGAGACCTTGATAATCAATGCACGGGCGCAGACCTCCATCCTTCTTCATCACAAAAAAGAAACTTGAAGAGGCGGGTGAAGTGTAAGGCCGAATGTACCCCTGACGCAGGGATTCAGAGACATTTGTCTCCATACCCACCGTCTCCGCTTGCGACAGGGGATACACCTGACTCCTGAGAAGTGCAGCGTCTACCAGGAGATTTATCGCACAATCCCCCAGTCGATGGGGTGGTAATTTAGTTGTGTTCTTTTTACAGAAGGTGAGAGCCAAATCGGCATATTCTGGGGGGATGCGCAGGGTGGAGACCTGGTCGGTACTTTCCACTGTTGTAGCATCAATGAAAACTCCTCGCGAGAGCCCTCTGTTGCCATGAAATGGTGGGGTCAAGACGAGCTAACCAGGGAAGGCCTAGTACCAAGGGAAACGCAGGAGAGTCAATGAGGAAGAGACTGATTCTCTCCTCGTGACCCCCCGCGTCACCATGGCCAGGTAGATAGTGGCTTCCCTGATTAACCCGGACCCTAATGGTCGACTATCCAGAGCATGTACCGGGAAAGGTCTAACCACAGGAACAATGGGGATCCTTAAACTAAGGGCTCTGTCTATAAAATTCCCAGCTGTGACTGAATCGACTAGCGCCTTATGCTGGGAATGCGGGGAAAACGCATGAAAACAAACAGGTGCAAACAGTTGAACAACAGAGGACTCTGGATGAGAGTGGTGCAGACTCACCTGGGGTGATGCCAGAGTGCCCTGCCTGCTGTCTCGACTCCCAGAGGGACCAACCTGGCACCAACCGGCAGTGTGCCAACTGCGTGAAGGCCCCTCCTCCAGCCTCCCAACGCGCAACGCCTTCTAGCTCCATGGGTACCGGAGGGGGGGTGCTGGAATATGGAACCGACAGAGCCCTCCTCCAGCCTCCCTAAGAGTAGCCCCTCCCAGCTCCATGGATACCGGAGCAGGGGTGCTGGAAGATGGAACCGACAGAGCCCTCTCTGGACGTCCACGGGTGACCAGCAGGTTATCCAACCAGATGGACAGATCCACCAGTTGGTCAAAAGTGATGGTGGCATCCCTGCAGGCCAACTCCCGTCACACGTCCTCGCGCAGGCTGCATCGGTAGTGGTCGATAAGGGCCCTGTCGTTCCATCCCGCTCCGGCGGACAAGGTCCAGAATTCCAGGGCGAACTCCTGGGCGCTCCTCGTTCCCTGTCTCAAGTGGAAGAGCTGTGAACTCCTCGAAGTGGTCCAACGATGTGTCTCCTTCTCCCCACACGGCGGTTGCCCACTCCAGAGCTCTCCCCGAGAGGCACGAGACACCCTCTCCTTTCCCGAGGGAGCTGGGTGAACGGTGGCCAGGTCGAGGTCCAGCTGTAATAGGAACCCCTGGCACCTTGCTGCCGTCCCATCATACTCCCTGGGAAGGGAGAGACACATGCCACTGGACTGGATCCAGGAGGGACAGGTAGAGGTAACCCCGGTTGCGCTGGTCAAGGTGCTGGAGAGACTTCCTGTCTCTCCCAGCGGTCCATGGGCTGTACAACGCGATCCATCATGGCACCGAGATGTTGTAGCATTGCCGAGTGCTCTCGGACACGTTCCTCAACTCCTCGGACCGGGGTACCTGCTCCTGCTGACTCCATGGGTGGTGTGATATTCTGTCAGGTGTGTGCGTACTGGTAGCGAAGTCAGGTGCAGGAGAGCAGAGAGTTGTGAACAGGCACACACTTTATTGAGGCAGGAGAAACCAACACACGGATGCAACTGTGTCAAAACCTCCAGCCAATTGGCAAAAGTGCAAAACGCGCAAACAGTCACAATAATTATGTACAAACAAATAAACCTCGTGAAACAACATGGAATAATACGAACACCAGTCTATCTAAAGGGATGAATGAGAATATTTACATATAAGTACGTGAATGTGCGATGCCTGAGTGGCATATGCAAGGTGCAGTAGATGGTATAAAATACAGTATATACATGTGATATGAGTAATTTAAGATATGTAAACATTATTAAAGTGGCATTATTTAAAGTGGCATTGTTTAAAGTGACTAGTGATCCATTTATAAAAGTGTCCAGTGATTGGGTCTCAATGTGTGCAGCAGCCTCTATGAGTTAGTGATGGCTGTTTAGCAGTCTGATGGCCTTGAGATAGAAGCTGATTCTCAATCTCTCGGTCCCAGCTTTGATGCACCTGTACTGACCTCGCCTTCTGTATGATAACGGGGTGAAGAGACAGTGGCTCGGGTGGTTGTTGTACTTGATTATCTTTTTGGCCTTCCTGTGACATCGGGTGCTGTAGGTGTCATGGAGGGCAGATAGTTTGCCCCCAGTGATGCACTGCGCAGACCTCGCTACCCTCTAGAGAGCCCTGCGGTTGAGGGCGGTGCAGTTGTCGTACCAGGCTGTGATACAGCCTGACAGGATGCTCTCAATTGTGCACCTGTAAAAGTTTGTCAGGGTTTTGAATGAAATTCTTCAGCTTCCTGAGGTTGAAGAGGCGCTGTTGCACCTTCTTCACCACACTGTCTGTGTGGGTGGACCATTTTAGTTTGTCTATGATGTGTACGCCCTGGAACTTAACACTTTCCACCTTCTCCACTACTGTCCCTACAATGTAGATAGGGGGGTGCTCCCTCTGCTGTTTCTTGAAGTCCAAGATCATCTCCTTTCTTTTCCTGTTTTCCTTGAGTGAGAGGTTATTTTCCTCACACCACACTGAGTGCCCTCACCTCCTCCCTGTTGGCTGTCTCGTAATTGTTGGTGATCAAGCACACTACTGATGTGTCGTCTGCAAACTTGATGATTGAGTTGGAGGCGTCCATGGCCACGCAGTCGGGGGTGAACTGGGAGTACAGGAGAGGGCTGAGCACGCACCCTTGTGGAGCCCCAGTGTTGAGGGTCAGCGAAGTGGAGATGTTTCCTACATTCACCACCTGGGCCATCAGGAAGTCCAGCACCCAGTTGCACAGGGCGGGGTTGAGACCCAGGGTCTCAAGCTTAATGATGAGTTTGGAGGGTACTATGGTGTTGAATGCTGAGCTGTAGTCAATGAACAGCATTCTTACATAGGTATTATTTTTGTCCAGATGGGATAGGGCAGTGTGCAGTCGATTGCGTCATCTGTGGGTGGTATGCAAACTGAAGTGGGTCTAGGGTGGCGGTGATATGATCCTTGACTAGTTTCTCAAAGCACTTCATGATGACAGAAGTGAGTGCTACGTGGCAGTAGTCCTTTAGTTCAGTTATCTTTGCCTTCTTGGGTACAGGAACAATGGTAGCCATCTTGAAGCATGTGGGGACAGCAGACTGGAATAGGGAGCGATTGAAAATGTCTGTAAACACACCAGCCAGCTGGTCTGCGCATGTTCAGAAGACGTGGCTAGGGATGCCGTCTGGGCTAGCAGCCTTGCGAGGGTTAACACGTTTAAATGTCTTACATCAGCCACTGAGAAGGAGAGGGGTATGACGATGACGACGCAGTCTTTGTAATCATAATTGTGAGTGTATGAGAACCCCAAAAAGTTATTTTGTTTAGAAGTAATAAAAACGTAAATCTAGGCTATGCTGAATGGGTGCAGATGGAGATGTCTTTCTTACTGCCGCCAAGAGTTGAGGGTGATCTAGAGGCTATGTACCAAAGACATCTTGACATGTATTTATGTTTTACGTTTTTCTGCCGCGCAGGCTATGTATTGTATGGCGGCACAATAATTATTTTAATTCAGTTTTATTTTGGGGGGCTCATATAGGCCTATACATAAACTCTTATGCTCATGGGTGTTTTGAATGAATCATCACCTTAGAAAGCACTGTTCATTTTGTTGTGTTTGACTATGAAACAACATCCACATCCACAACTAGTCTACCTTAAATTTTAACCCACCTCTTTTTTTAAAAGAAAATTGAATCCCTTAAAACATTTAATCAAATGTTTATAGCCTTACGGATGGAAAAGTAGAATAAATCCAGGGCTTTTGATGTGGGAAGAAATAAGCTAGAAACTGAACAAAATGAACAAAACTTGTATTTGTAATGTAACACAATTGTTGTAGTTACTGGTAAAGAGACAATGAGCTGTAATTGGGGGAAGATCTCTTACTAGTGCAGACTGTTGTAGAGACAGGTTCACTCTGTTCCCCATTGCTCAGCACAGTTGCAACACTAACAGTGTACTCGGTGCCAGGATGCAGGTTTGAGAAGGTTTTGTGGCAGTCGTCAGTAACGGCTGCGAGAGGGTCTGTTCCTGGGATGCAGTTGGATATGAAGAAGCGCTGTGGGACTTTCTCCATCCCTTCAGCCTTGGACCAGTGGAGAGTGAAGGAGGTCTCTTCCAAATGGTCTACCTTTAAATCTCTGGGTGGGACCACTGGAACAAAAACCAAGATTTGTTTAGAAAGAGAGTCCAAAAATGTCTCATGGAATGAATTAAATATGTAGTCTGAATAAAAACACAAGTTAGCCTACTGTACCTGTAGATAGGGATGCTGAGACCCATCTGCTTCGTCTTCCATCTTCTCCCTCTGTTGCCATGTTGAACTGGTACTTTTCACAAGGTTTGAGACTGCTTATTTCAAGATGATGCCCACCTTTCACTCTTGTTGATCTTGTTTCACCGTCACACCCCCAGGTCACTCTGAATGTCTGTGGTCCTGTCAGCCCCTGAGGAGAACTCCATCTCAGAGACACAGAATCTAATGTCAGCAACCGGACCTGGAAGTCACCAGGAGGGGGCAGCACTGGTGAAGGAATAATGAGAGAGAGTGAAACCAGACTTTATTGAAAATAAAATTATATAAACAAACGTGTATTATTTATCCCAGCAGTTAAGGGACAACACTTGATATCTTAGCAAATGTATCCTCTTAAATGTAGATTTAAATGAAATACTTTTGTTTGTGTCAGTATATTCTGTGCTTCCATACCTACCATCATCTGAGGACAGCATTGTGTGCTGGTCGCCGTAACAACTCTTAAAGTGTGGGAACAAAATATGAATCAGTCATTACTTTAAAAACATAGAAATTGTTACGTTGAAAAATGTCAAACAGATATTTAAACAGAGTCCGACGAGCCCGACGTGAAGGACATACTGCTTTCCCGGGAAATCCCTGCCATTTGCGTGAAGAGAAGAAAAGGGGGTGGAGGTCGGGCTGCCTTCTGAGAATTCGTAGGTGATCTAATAATCCCCCACTGCCATCCGTTCTATTGACTAATGTGAAATCATTGGAAAATAAAATCAATGACTTACGAGCAAGATTAAACTACCAACGGGACATTAAAAACTGTAATATCTTATCCTTCACCGAGTCGTGGCTGAATGACGACATAATTAACATACAGCTGGTGGGTTATACACTGTATCAGCAGGTTAGAACAGCGGCGTGTTGGTAAGACAAGGGGTGGCGGTCTATGTATATTTGTAAACAAAAGTGGGTGCACGATATCTAAGGAAGTCTCAAGGTTTTGCTCGCCTGAGGTAGAGTATCTCATGATACGGTTGCTGTACCAGGCGGTGATACAGCCCAACAGGATGCTCTCGATTGTGCATCTGTAAAAGTTTGTGAGGGTTTTTGGTGACAAGCTGAATTTCTTCAGCCTCCTGAGGTTGAAGAGGCACTGCTGCACCTTCTTCACCATGCTGTCTGTGTGGGTGAACCATTTCAGTTTGTCCATGATGTGTATGCCGAGGAACTTAAACTGTCTTCCCTCTGCTGTTTCCTGAAGTCCACAATCATCTCCTTTGTATTGTTGACATTGAGTGTGAGGTTATTTTCCTGACACCACACTCCGAGTGCCCTCACCTCCTCCCTGTAGGCCGTCTTGTCGTTGTTGGTAATCAAGCCTACCACTGTAGTGTCATCTGCAAACTTGATGATTGAGTCGGAGGCGTGCATGGTGTTACGGATACAGGTATCCTGTGTGTGTGTGTGTGTGTGTGTCCTGTGTTCTTTTCTCTCCTTCTCCCCTCACAGGTGAAAATCATCACTCCCCAATCAGTCACCAATCAATCATTAATCAGAAGACACACCTCCTACTGTTTCCTACCCAATCACAGTTCCTTTCCCTTGGTTTAAAAACCCTGTCAGTTGTTTGCTCTGGAGCTCAATCTCTCTGTATATGCCATATGTCTGTAGATCTCTATGGTTCACGCGCTCCTACTATGTCTCTTTATGTATTGAGCTATCTTTTGTTTGAGTACCTCCATATCACTTTGGCCTCACCTGTGAGTATTGTTTTTGGTTATGGTGTTTGTTTGCTGGTGGGAAAAGGGGGAACCAAGACAAGTCGCCCATGGGCATACACTACCCGTAGGTAAACTTTGTTAAAAACAGGGACATGCAGATATGAGTGGGACATGCAGATATGAGTGGGACATGCAGATATGAGTGGGACATGCAGATATGAGTGGGACATGCAGTGGGACATGTAGATATGAGTGGGACATGCAGTGGGACATGCAGATATGATTGGGACATGCAGTGGGACATGCAGATATGAGTGGGACATGCAGATATGAGTGGGACATGCAGATATGAGTGGGACATGCAGTGGGACATGCAGAAATGAGTGGGACATACAGTGGGACATGCAGAAATGAGTGGGACATGCAGTGGGACATGCAGAAATTAGTGGGACATACAGTGGGACATGCAGATATGAGTGGGACATGCAGATATGAGTGGGACATGCAGATATGAGTGGGACATGCAGATATGAGTGGGACATGCAGATATGAGTGGGACATGCAGTGGGACATGTAGATATGAGTGGGACATGCAGTGGGACATGCAGATATGATTGGGACATGCAGTGGGACATGCAGATATGAGTGGGACATGCAGATATGAGTGGGACATGCAGATATGAGTGGGACATGCAGTGGGACATGCAGAAATGAGTGGGACATACAGTGGGACATGCAGAAATGAGTGGGACATGCAGTGGGACATGCAGAAATGAGTGGGACATACAGTGGGACATGCAGAAATGAGTGGGACATACAGTGGGACATGCAGAAATGAGTGGGACATGCAGTGGGACATGCAGAAATGAGTGGGACATACAGTGGGACATGCAGATATGAGTGGGACATGCAGATATGAGTGGGACATGCAGATATGAGTGGGACATGCAGATATGAGTGGGACATGCAGATATGAGTGGGACATGCAGATATGAGTGGGACATGCAGTGGGACATGTAGATATGAGTGGGACATGCAGTGGGACATGCAGATATGATTGGGACATGCAGTGGGACATGCAGATATGAGTGGGACATGCAGATATGAGTGGGACATATCCCTTGGTTTAAAAACCCTGTCAGTTGTTTGCTCTGGAGCTCAATCTCTCTGTATATGCCATATGTCTGTAGATCTCTATGGTTCACGCGCTCCTACTATGTCTCTTTATGTATTGAGCTATCTTTTGTTTGAGTACCTCCATATCACTTTGGCCTCACCTGTGAGTATTGTTTTTGGTTATGGTGTTTGTTTGCTGGTGGGAAAAGGGGGAACCAAGACAAGTCGCCCATGGGCATACACTACCCGTAGGTAAACTTTGTTAAAAACAGGGACATGCAGATATGAGTGGGACATGCAGATATGAGTGGGACATGCAGATATGAGTGGGACATGCAGATATGAGTGGGACATGCAGATATGAGTGGGACATGCAGATATGAGTGGGACATGCAGATATGAGTGGGACATGCAGATATGAGTGGGACATGCAGTGGGACATGTAGATATGAGTGGGACATGCAGTGGGACATGCAGATATGATTGGGACATGCAGTGGGACATGCAGATATGAGTGGGACATGCAGATATGAGTGGGACATGCAGTGGGACATGCAGAAATGAGTGGGACATGCAGTGGGACATGCAGAAATGAGTGGGACATACAGTGGGACATGCAGAAATGAGTGGGACATGCAGATATGAGTGGGACATGCAGATATGAGTGGGACATGCAGATATGAGTGGGACATGCAGATATGAGTGGGACATGCAGTGGGACATGTAGATATGAGTGGGACATGCAGTGGGACATGCAGATATGATTGGGACATGCAGTGGGACATGCAGATATGAGTGGGACATGCAGATATGAGTGGGACATGCAGTGGGACATGCAGAAATGAGTGGGACATACAGTGGGACATGCAGAAATGAGTGGGACATGCAGTGGGACATGCAGAAATGAGTGGGACATACAGTGGGACATGCAGAAATGAGTGGGACATACAGTGGGACATGCAGAAATGAGTGGGACATGCAGTGGGACATGCAGAAATGAGTGGGACATACAGTGGGACATGCAGAAATGAGTGGGACATGCAGATATGAGTGGGACATGCAGATATGAGTGGGACATGCAGATATGAGTGGGACATGCAGATATGAGTGGGACATGCAGTGGGACATGTAGATATGAGTGGGACATGCAGTGGGACATGCAGATATGATTGGGACATGCAGTGGGACATGCAGATATGAGTGGGACATGCAGATATGAGTGGGACATGCAGTGGGACATGCAGAAATGAGTGGGACATACAGTGGGACATGCAGAAATGAGTGGGACATGCAGTGGGACATGCAGAAATGAGTGGGACATACAGTGGGACATGCAGAAATGAGTGGGACATACAGTGGGACATGCAGAAATGAGTGGGACATGCAGTGGGACATGCAGAAATGAGTGGGACATGCAGATATGAGTGGGACATACAGTGGGACATGCAGATATGAGTGGGACATACAGTGGGACATGCAGAAATGAGTGGGACATGCAGTGGGACATGCAGAAATGAGTGGGACATACAGTGGGACATGCAGATATGAGTGGGACATACAGTGGGACATGCAGATATGAGTGGGACATACAGTGGGACATGCAGAAATGAGTGGGACATGCAGTGGGACATGCAGAAATGAGTGGGACATACAGTGGGACATGCAGATATGAGTGGGACATGCAGATATGAGTGGGACCTACAGTGGGACATGCAGATATGAGTGGGACATACAGTGGGACATGCAGATATGAGTGGGACATACAGTGGGACATGCAGATATGAGTGGGACATACAGTGGGACATGCAGATATGAGTGGGACATACAGTGGGACATGCAGATATGAGTGGGACATACAGTGGGACATGCAGATATGAGTGGGACATACAGTGGGACATGCAGATATGAGTGGGACATACAGTGGGACATGCAGATATGAGTGGGACATGCAGATATGAGTGGGACATGCAGTGGGACATGCAGATATGAGTGGGACATGCAGATATGAGTGGGACATGCAGATATGATTGGGACATGCAGTGGGACATGCAGATATGATTGGGACATGCAGTGGGACATGCAGATATGATTGGGACATGCAGTGGGACATGCAGATATGAGTGGGACATGCAGTGGGACATGCAGAAATGAGTGGGACATACAGTGGGACATGCAGAAATGAGTGGGACATGCAGTGGGACATGCAGTGGGACATGCAGAAATGAGTGGGACATACAGTGGGACATGCAGAAATGAGTGGGACATGCAGTGGGACATGCAGAAATGAGTGGGACATGCAGAAATGAGTGGGACATACAGTGGGACATGCAGATATGAGTGGGACATGCAGATATGAGTGGGACATACAGTGGGACATGCAGATATGAGTGGGACATACAGTGGGACATGCAGAAATGAGTGGGACATACAGTGGGACATGCAGATATGAGTGGGACATACAGTGGGACATGCAGATATGAGTGGGACATACAGTGGGACATGCAGAAATGAGTGGGACATGCAGTGGGACATGCAGAAATGAGTGGGACATGCAGTGGGACATGCAGATATGAGTGGGACATGCAGATATGAGTGGGACCTACAGTGGGACATGCAGATATGAGTGGGACATACAGTGGGACATGCAGATATGAGTGGGACATACAGTGGGACATGCAGATATGAGTGGGACATACAGTGGGACATGCAGATATGAGTGGGACATACAGTGGGACATGCAGATATGAGTGGGACATACAGTGGGACATGCAGATATGAGTGGGACATACAGTGGGACATGCAGATATGAGTGGGACATACAGTGGGACATGCAGATATGAGTGGGACATACAGTGGGACATGCAGATATGAGTGGGACATGCAGATATGAGTGGGACATGCAGTGGGACATGCAGATATCAGTGGGACATGTAGATATGAGTGGGACATGCAGATATGAGTGGGACATGCAGTGGGACATGCAGATATGAGTGGGACATGCAGATATGAGTGGGACATGCAGATATGAGTGGGACATGCAGATATGAGTGGGACATGCAGATATGAGTGGGACATGCAGTGGGACATGTAGATATGAGTGGGACATGCAGTGGGACATGCAGATATGATTGGGACATGCAGTGGGACATGCAGATATGAGTGGGACATGCAGATATGAGTGGGACATGCAGTGGGACATGCAGAAATGAGTGGGACATACAGTGGGACATGCAGAAATGAGTGGGACATGCAGTGGGACATGCAGAAATGAGTGGGACATACAGTGGGACATGCAGAAATGAGTGGGACATACAGTGGGACATGCAGAAATGAGTGGGACATGCAGTGGGACATGCAGAAATGAGTGGGACATACAGTGGGACATGCAGAAATGAGTGGGACATGCAGATATGAGTGGGACATGCAGATATGAGTGGGACATGCAGATATGAGTGGGACATGCAGATATGAGTGGGACATGCAGTGGGACATGTAGATATGAGTGGGACATGCAGTGGGACATGCAGATATGATTGGGACATGCAGTGGGACATGCAGATATGAGTGGGACATGCAGATATGAGTGGGACATGCAGTGGGACATGCAGAAATGAGTGGGACATACAGTGGGACATGCAGAAATGAGTGGGACATGCAGTGGGACATGCAGAAATGAGTGGGACATACAGTGGGACATGCAGAAATGAGTGGGACATACAGTGGGACATGCAGAAATGAGTGGGACATGCAGTGGGACATGCAGAAATGAGTGGGACATGCAGATATGAGTGGGACATACAGTGGGACATGCAGATATGAGTGGGACATACAGTGGGACATGCAGAAATGAGTGGGACATGCAGTGGGACATGCAGAAATGAGTGGGACATACAGTGGGACATGCAGATATGAGTGGGACATACAGTGGGACATGCAGATATGAGTGGGACATACAGTGGGACATGCAGAAATGAGTGGGACATGCAGTGGGACATGCAGAAATGAGTGGGACATACAGTGGGACATGCAGATATGAGTGGGACATGCAGATATGAGTGGGACCTACAGTGGGACATGCAGATATGAGTGGGACATACAGTGGGACATGCAGATATGAGTGGGACATACAGTGGGACATGCAGATATGAGTGGGACATACAGTGGGACATGCAGATATGAGTGGGACATACAGTGGGACATGCAGATATGAGTGGGACATACAGTGGGACATGCAGATATGAGTGGGACATACAGTGGGACATGCAGATATGAGTGGGACATACAGTGGGACATGCAGATATGAGTGGGACATGCAGATATGAGTGGGACATGCAGTGGGACATGCAGATATGAGTGGGACATGCAGATATGAGTGGGACATGCAGATATGATTGGGACATGCAGTGGGACATGCAGATATGATTGGGACATGCAGTGGGACATGCAGATATGATTGGGACATGCAGTGGGACATGCAGATATGAGTGGGACATGCAGTGGGACATGCAGAAATGAGTGGGACATACAGTGGGACATGCAGAAATGAGTGGGACATGCAGTGGGACATGCAGTGGGACATGCAGAAATGAGTGGGACATACAGTGGGACATGCAGAAATGAGTGGGACATGCAGTGGGACATGCAGAAATGAGTGGGACATGCAGAAATGAGTGGGACATACAGTGGGACATGCAGATATGAGTGGGACATGCAGATATGAGTGGGACATACAGTGGGACATGCAGATATGAGTGGGACATACAGTGGGACATGCAGAAATGAGTGGGACATACAGTGGGACATGCAGATATGAGTGGGACATACAGTGGGACATGCAGATATGAGTGGGACATACAGTGGGACATGCAGAAATGAGTGGGACATGCAGTGGGACATGCAGAAATGAGTGGGACATGCAGTGGGACATGCAGATATGAGTGGGACATGCAGATATGAGTGGGACCTACAGTGGGACATGCAGATATGAGTGGGACATACAGTGGGACATGCAGATATGAGTGGGACATACAGTGGGACATGCAGATATGAGTGGGACATACAGTGGGACATGCAGATATGAGTGGGACATACAGTGGGACATGCAGATATGAGTGGGACATACAGTGGGACATGCAGATATGAGTGGGACATACAGTGGGACATGCAGATATGAGTGGGACATACAGTGGGACATGCAGATATGAGTGGGACATACAGTGGGACATGCAGATATGAGTGGGACATGCAGATATGAGTGGGACATGCAGTGGGACATGCAGATATCAGTGGGACATGTAGATATGAGTGGGACATGCAGATATGAGTGGGACATGCAGTGGGACATGCAGATATGAGTGGGACATGCAGATATGAGTGGGACATGCAGATATGAGTGGGACATGCAGTGGGACATGCAGATATGAGTGGGACATGCAGATATGAGTGGGACATACAGTGGGACATGCAGATATGAGTGGGACGTGCAGATATGAGTGGGACGTGCAGATATGAGTGGGACATGCAGTGGGACATGCAGATATGAGTGGGACATACAGTGGGACATGCAGAAATGAGTGGGACATACAGTGGGACATGCAGAAATGAGTGGGACATGCAGTGGGACATGCAGAAATGAGTGGGACATACAGTGGGACATGCAGAAATGAGTGGGACATGCAGATATGAGTGGGACATGCAGATATGAGTGGGACATGCAGATATGAGTGGGACATGCAGATATGAGTGGGACATGCAGATATGAGTGGGACATGCAGTGGGACATGTAGATATGAGTGGGACATGCAGTGGGACATGCAGATATGATTGGGACATGCAGTGGGACATGCAGATATGAGTGGGACATGCAGATATGAGTGGGACATGCAGTGGGACATGCAGAAATGAGTGGGACATACAGTGGGACATGCAGAAATGAGTGGGACATGCAGTGGGACATGCAGAAATGAGTGGGACATACAGTGGGACATGCAGAAATGAGTGGGACATACAGTGGGACATGCAGAAATGAGTGGGACATGCAGTGGGACATGCAGAAATGAGTGGGACATGCAGATATGAGTGGGACATACAGTGGGACATGCAGATATGAGTGGGACATACAGTGGGACATGCAGAAATGAGTGGGACATGCAGTGGGACATGCAGAAATGAGTGGGACATACAGTGGGACATGCAGATATGAGTGGGACATACAGTGGGACATGCAGATATGAGTGGGACATACAGTGGGACATGCAGAAATGAGTGGGACATGCAGTGGGACATGCAGAAATGAGTGGGACATACAGTGGGACATGCAGATATGAGTGGGACATGCAGATATGAGTGGGACCTACAGTGGGACATGCAGATATGAGTGGGACATACAGTGGGACATGCAGATATGAGTGGGACATACAGTGGGACATGCAGATATGAGTGGGACATACAGTGGGACATGCAGATATGAGTGGGACATACAGTGGGACATGCAGATATGAGTGGGACATACAGTGGGACATGCAGATATGAGTGGGACATACAGTGGGACATGCAGATATGAGTGGGACATACAGTGGGACATGCAGATATGAGTGGGACATGCAGATATGAGTGGGACATGCAGTGGGACATGCAGATATGAGTGGGACATGCAGATATGAGTGGGACATGCAGATATGATTGGGACATGCAGTGGGACATGCAGATATGATTGGGACATGCAGTGGGACATGCAGATATGATTGGGACATGCAGTGGGACATGCAGATATGAGTGGGACATGCAGTGGGACATGCAGAAATGAGTGGGACATACAGTGGGACATGCAGAAATGAGTGGGACATGCAGTGGGACATGCAGTGGGACATGCAGAAATGAGTGGGACATACAGTGGGACATGCAGAAATGAGTGGGACATGCAGTGGGACATGCAGAAATGAGTGGGACATGCAGAAATGAGTGGGACATACAGTGGGACATGCAGATATGAGTGGGACATGCAGATATGAGTGGGACATACAGTGGGACATGCAGATATGAGTGGGACATACAGTGGGACATGCAGAAATGAGTGGGACATACAGTGGGACATGCAGATATGAGTGGGACATACAGTGGGACATGCAGATATGAGTGGGACATACAGTGGGACATGCAGAAATGAGTGGGACATGCAGTGGGACATGCAGAAATGAGTGGGACATGCAGTGGGACATGCAGATATGAGTGGGACATGCAGATATGAGTGGGACCTACAGTGGGACATGCAGATATGAGTGGGACATACAGTGGGACATGCAGATATGAGTGGGACATACAGTGGGACATGCAGATATGAGTGGGACATACAGTGGGACATGCAGATATGAGTGGGACATACAGTGGGACATGCAGATATGAGTGGGACATACAGTGGGACATGCAGATATGAGTGGGACATACAGTGGGACATGCAGATATGAGTGGGACATACAGTGGGACATGCAGATATGAGTGGGACATACAGTGGGACATGCAGATATGAGTGGGACATGCAGATATGAGTGGGACATGCAGTGGGACATGCAGATATCAGTGGGACATGTAGATATGAGTGGGACATGCAGATATGAGTGGGACATGCAGTGGGACATGCAGATATGAGTGGGACATGCAGATATGAGTGGGACATGCAGATATGAGTGGGACATGCAGTGGGACATGCAGATATGAGTGGGACATGCAGATATGAGTGGGACATACAGTGGGACATGCAGATATGAGTGGGACGTGCAGATATGAGTGGGACGTGCAGATATGAGTGGGACATGCAGTGGGACATGCAGATATGAGTGGGACATGCAGTGGGATATGCAGATATGAATGGGACATGCAGTGGGACATGCAGATATGAGTGGGACATGCAGATATGAGTGGGACATGCAGATATGTGTGGGACATACAGTGGGACATGCAGATATGAGTGGGACATACAGTGGGACATACAGATATGTGTGGGACATACAGTGGGACATGCAGATATGAGTGGGACATACAGTGGGACATGCAGATAGGAGTTGGAAATGCAGATAGGAGTGGGTTATACAGTGGGACATGCAGATATAAGTGGGACATGCAGATATGAGTGGGACATACAGTGGGACACGCAGATATGAGTGGGACACGCAGATATGAGTGGGACACGCAGATATGAGTGGGACACGCAGATATGAGTGGGACACGCAGATATGAGTGGGACACGCAGATATGAGTGGGACACGCAGATATGAGTGGGACACGCAGTGGGACATAGTGTAGACAAATGAAAAATAGATACAACTGAGTCTTTATATTTATGTAGATTTAGACCATTGTTTTCCCACCAAAGAAGTGATGACACACCGGGCCATATATTTAAAGCCTTTTGGAATCCACATTTTAAACTAAAATAAGTGATATTTCCTGGAGACAGAAAACGCAAAGCATTGTAGAAATGACCCAAGCCAAGACTAGACACCTATCCGCCAGTCATGGCTAGATGGGGGTCAGTTCATGTATAATTGACATCAAAGATGTATCCCTTCTAGCCCAAACTTCCCAACCTGCCCAAACCATAGAGCATGATAGAGGCCTCTAGTGGCCAAAAAACTGTCATGTTTTTAAACCTTTATTTAGCTAGGAAAGTCAGTTAAGAACAACTTATTTACAATGACAGCCTAGGAATAGTTGGTTAACTGCCTTGTTCAGGGGCAGAACGACAGATGTATCAGCTTGATCCATCAACCTCTCAGTTACTGGCCCAACACTCCCACCACTAGGCTACCTGCCATCACATTGCGGGATGCCATCATATTAATGTAGTCAACTGGGTGGGACTTCCAACTTCACTGGCTGAAGAAGAAAATGTACTACTTTAAAATGGAGATGGCCTTATCGGTGCTGCCCATGATATCAGAGATGATAAATGGCATAGATACGAAGAGGAGTCCTCTAACTTCATGGTCCCAACTTAAATATAGATGGCAGTGTTTGCCATTTTCTTACATCCATTCTGTCCGGGTTGACTGGGAGCACCTGCTACAGGAAGTCATAGGCCATGTCTGAAATCTATTGTTAACTAATTACTAAAATTACGCAGTGTACTAATCCGTACTACATACAATTTAGAACGTACTGTTTAGTAAAAATGAATGCAGTAAGTAACATTATTCATACTAGCCTCACCGTTCATTTGGGTACACTTCCTCGAATGTGGAGCTTAATCTACCAAAGCCTAAATTAGTATAAAATCATGGCATTTTAAGCACTCGACTTTTGAAATGTTACATTATTTTCCAAATTTCACCAAACTCTCTATTTTCACATGCGTTTAATTAGCAGGCATATTAGGTAAGTATGGGTATACGGACAGCACTGTAAAAATGTCATGAAACTCAAATAGGCCTATAAGCGCACTCAATGACATTACCGCCTATCAAAATTTGGAAGAAATAAACTGTATACACACGAGTACCTATTGTTACTTTCTACATAATGTATTATTTAGGCTAAATATATTTAGGATAAATATATCGGCTTAATCGAATACATCTCAGCTTCAGATCGCTGTGTAAAAGAGAACACCTTCCGTAGACTTTTGTGCGCTCCCCGCCATACTGGGCCTAGTTGGGTATTTACCTGCCGTCTATTAGAAATAAATTGAAAATCGGGCTTATTATCTTCACGTTTCGTTGGGATAAATAAGAATTGACTCCTAAATGATCTTACACCTGACTTAAATAATTAAAATAAGAACCTACCATTTCTCTTCCTGTCGAGCAGACTCACTTGAAGCCACATAAAAGAGTTTACGAATTTACTTTCAGTTTCTTACCGGAAAGAACTTCGATCCGACCCGAGCCGCACCCTTCTCACCCTTACACCTTTCTCCCCCTCTCTCTCTTTCATCTCTCTTTACACCTTTCTCCCCCTCTCCTCATCTCTCTCTTCCATCTCTCTTTTTCCTCCATCATTTTCTTTCAATTTCCTCTCTATTTATACAGACTTATTGTAGTTTATTTGGGATCATTCACCACAATTAGAAATAATGTTACAGAGTTGTATTTATTTTTTATGTTTTTCATTTATAGTCCTTTAAACAATTGTTATTTTAAAAAGTATTCAATTATAAATCGTGTACATCTTTGTTTGTAAATGTTTAACAGATTAATCGAAATAGGTTGCATGCACTTTTCTACGATAAAAGAATGCTGAGATTTTGAACAAAGAATCAATCCACTTTTCTCTCCCATGCTGTATAGTTGTGTCATTATGCTTATATGAATCAGTTCTTGCAGCAATAATCTGTATATTCAAACAGCTCAGTGATTGCAGTGCTATAATACCAAACACAGTTGAATGTACAGTGCCTTCAGATAGGATTCATAGCCCTTATTCCACATTGTGTTGAATTACAGCCTGAATTCAAAATGAATTAAAAAAATAATCTCACTAAACTACACACAATACACCATAATGACAAAGTGAAAATATGTTTTTTGAAATGTTTGCAAATGTATTGAATGTACAGAACTATCAAGTTGACATACGTATTCACACCCCTGACTCATTACAAGTTAGAAACACCTTTGGCAGGGATTACAGCTGTGAGCATTTCTGGGTAAACTGCCAAGAGCTTTGTACACCTGCATTGTACAATATTTGCACATTATTCTTTTAACAATTGTTGACCATTGCTGGAGAGCAATTTTCAAGTCTTGCCATAGATTTTCAAGCCCATTTAAATCAAAACTGTAACTAGGCGATTCGGGAACATTCATTGTCGTCTTGGTAAACAATTACAATTATCTCCTTTGTTTTGTTGACGTTGAGTGTGAGGTTATGTTCCTGACACCACACTCCGAGGGCCCTCACCTCCTCCCTGTAGGCTGTCTCGTCGTTGTTGGTAATCAAGCCTACCACTGTAGTGTTGTCTACAAACTTGATGATTGAGTTGGAGGCGTGCATGGCCACGCAGTCATGGGTGAACAGGGAGTACAGGAGAGGGCTGAGAATGCACCTTTGTGGGTCCCCAGTGTTGAGGATCATCGGGTGGAGATGTTGTTTCCTACCCTCACCACATGGGGCGGCCCGACAGGAAGTCCAGGACCCAGTTGCACAGGGTGGGGTCGAGACCCAGGGTCTCGAGCTTAATGACGAGTTTGGAGGGTACTATGGTGTTAAATGCTGAGCTGTAGTCGATGAACAGCATTCTTACATAGGTATTCCTCTTGTCCAGATGGGTTAGGGCAGTGTGATTGCGATTGTCTGTGGACCTATTGGGACAGTAAGCAAATTGGAGTGGGTCTAGTGTGTCAGGTAGGGTGGAGGTGATATGATCCTTGACTAGTCTTTCAAAGCACTTCATGATGACGGAAGTGAGTGCTACGGGGCGGTAGTCGTTTAGCTCAGTTACCTTAGCTTTCTTGGGAACAGGAACAATGGTGGCCCTCTTGAAGCATGTGGGAACAGAAAACTGGGATAAGGATTGATTGAATATGTCCGTAAACACACCAGGCAGCTGGTCTGCGAATGCTCTGAGGACGCGGCTAGGGATGCCGTCTGGGCCGGCAGTGTACCATATCTGATCTCATAAATTGCCATATCATATCTGATCTCAAAAATTGCCGTATCTAATAACAGCTCCCTTTGGAGCTATTACAACTTGATGATGTCATTGAGCAGCACTTTCTTAGGACATTTCTATTCATCTTTTTAAAGACAAAATGTAGAAATGTACCCAGGAAGGTTGTGGGTGGTGGAGAACAGATACCCTAATGGCGCGTTCAAAATACCTGGGAACTCGGAAATCTTCAGGGCTTGCAAACTATCACGGATTACAAAGGGAAACCCAGCCGTGAGCTGTCCAGTGATGCGAGCCCACCAGACGAGCTAAATTCTGTCTATGCTCGCATCAAGTCTAGTAACACTGATCCATGCAAGCGAGCACTAGCTGTTCCGGGAGACTGTGTTCAAGGTCTTTGTAGACAGTGTGAGTAAGACTTTTAAACAGGCTAAGATTCACAAGGCCGCAGGGCCAGACGGATTACCAGGACATGCACTGAACACATGGCAAATGTCTTCGCTGACATTTTCAACCTCGACCCTGACCCAGTCTGTAATACCCACATTTCAAACAGACCACATTATTCCCTGTGCCCAAGAACACCAAGGCAACGTGAGAATGCTATTCATTGACTACATCTCAGTGTTCAACACCATAGTGCACTCAAAGCTCATCACTAAGCTAAGGACCCTGGGATAAAACACCTCCCTCTGCAACAGGATCCTGGCCTTCCTGGCGGGCCACCCCAGGTGGTGTGGGTAGGCAACTA
Organism: Oncorhynchus clarkii lewisi; assembly: GCF_045791955.1. NCBI lineage: Eukaryota > Metazoa > Chordata > Actinopteri > Salmoniformes > Salmonidae > Oncorhynchus > Oncorhynchus clarkii. Next base: position 4,771,008 of record NC_092165.1, on the reverse strand, counting down.
CACATCCGTCATGCTGACCCTCAACACGGGGGCCCCTCAGGGGTGCGTGCTTATTTCGCTCCTGAACTCCCTGTTCACCCACGACTGTGTGGCCGTGAACAACTCCAACACTATCATTAAGTTTGCAGACAACATGATGGTGGTAGGCCTGATCACAGACTACGATAAAACAGGGAGGAGGTCAGAGACCTGGCTGTGTGGACAACAAATCAAATCCAAATCAAATTTAGTGGTCACATACACATTTTTAGCAGATGTTATTGGGGTGTAGCGAAATACTTGTTTCTGGCTCCAACAGTGCAGTAGTATCTAACAATTCACAACAATACACACAATACATACCAATCTAAAAGTAAAATAATGGAATTGAGGAATATTCAACAACTTCTCCCTCAACGTCAGCAAGACAAGGGACATGATCTTGGACTACAGGAAACGGAGGGCCCAGCATGCCCCCATCAACATCATCAGGGCTGTAGGGGAACAGGTCGAGAGCTTCAAGTTCCTCGGTGTCCACATCACTAAGGGATTGTCGTGGTCCACACACACCAAAGGTCGTGAAGTGGGCACGACAATGCCTCTTCCTGCTGAGGAGGAGGAACATTTTTGGCCTGGGCCTTCAGATCCTCAAG